>NC_044979.1:167973-467973 GCF_008728515.1 Papio anubis | reverse complement strand
GGGCATTACCCATGGACCTGCCCCCACACACCTGGAATCCAGAGCTCTGTGTTAGGAATAAATCCTACAGCTGCACAACAGAGGCGATGACTTTCAAATGGGTCAGATCATCTGCTTGGCTGCCCTTTATGTGAGACTGGAGAATACACACATGCAAATGTTGATTAACAGAGTGAAGGTGCTCATGTGGGTGAATGGTGGTCGTATGGTCTCTGTGCCAACAGAACTGTCTACACTGATGGGAATGTTCTTTATCTGCTTTGTCCAGTGTGGCAGCCACTGGCCACATGTGGCCTTGAGCAGCCTATGGCTGGTGCAACTGAGTCACTGGCATGTCAATTTTATGTAAGTGTAATTAACTTAGCTTTCAGTATCCGCACATGGCAGGCACGTGTTGGAGAGTGCCAGTACCTACTCACAGGAGAGTTCCACTCAGTTTGGATCTCAGTTTTCCTACTGAGGTTTAACAAGGCAAAAAAAAAAAAAAAAAATTCCCCTTCTAAAACTGTATTAATTACATTAGTTTCCCAGATCAAAATTGATGTCAACCTTGATTACCTGCACAATTTAAGGAGTTATACTAACGAATTTAGTCTTCTTGCTAAGTATTTATCAGTATTGTCTTTCTAAAATGTGTTAGCCCACCATTGAGGCTTTGTAAGTAGTAATGAGCATAGGGAAACTTTCCTTGAAACATCATCACTGGGCTCTAGTTCTCGCACCACAAAGATGCAGGGAGTGGAAGCAATTCAGACAAATCTGCTTGGTCCACCAAGCCATCCCAGAGCAGAGGCTGTCCAACTAGGCCGAGTGGCCTCCCAGAATGCCATGGAAGGGTTTGGGAGCAATTGTCCTGGAATCCACGGGATGGTGCCCTGAATCCCACAGAATGTGCAGGAGCAGGCATCCTGCAGTCCCACAGATGGTGCGGGAGCAGGCATCCTGGAATCCCAAGGACACTGCAGGAGCAGGTATCCTGGAATCCCATGGACGCTGCTGGAGCAGACATCCTGCAATCCCATGGACGCTGCTGCAGCAGGCATCCTGCAATCCCATGGACGGTGCGGGATCAGGCATCCTGCAATCCCATGGACGGTGTGGGAGCAGGCATCCTGGAATCCCACGGACGCTGCTGGAGCAGGCATCGTGGAATCCCACAGACAGTGTGGGAGCAGGCCCCTAAAGGAAAACCTGCCCCAGCAGCCCTCTTTTAATCTCTAACACATGTTGGGTTAAATGAATTTGCTTCACCCGCGTTTTCTGTCTCGGGGAGGTCAAACCTCACACCTCTGTGCTGTGTGTGGCTTCTTTCATTCCCTAAATGCAATGTGTGGGTCAGCCCTGAGCACTCTGTAGTGGACACTGTGGTCGAGAATGCAACCACAGGTGGGCCAGGGGCACCACAGAGAAACCAGGGTACTTTCTGGGTGGAGGGTTTCTGAGACAGGACGAGCAAAGCGCTTTCAGTAACTGTGTCCCTGATGTCTTCTTGTTTCTTGTGCGATCTCAAGTTCTAAAACTTTAGTGTTGAAAAATTTTCCTGGTCAATCTGATGGTCTTTTTATGGGGATTGTAGTTCATAAAAAATGGTATTGTACATGCAAGGAACAGTGTGTCGATTCGGGGTTCAAACAGGACACTGCTGGCACATGCCAAGGATAAAACTGAAAAGAGCTTAAATGCAGAGAATCCTTACAGAGGTCTGGGCAGTCAAGGAGCCCTGTGAGAACTGTGCAGCCTCTACTCTCCAGCCACAGGAAGCCAGAACCCTGGCCAGAGGGGCAGGGAAGGGACCCCAGACACCAGGGCTTGGCAAGATTGGTATTTTGAGCAGCCAAGGAGGGCCAGAGCCTGGAGTGGGGGGCAGAACCTGGGGTGACCGCCCTCCTGCCCCCTTCTCCTGCAGGTGCCTCCTGCAGCAGCCACTGCAGGGGAGG
The DNA here is from genome assembly GCF_008728515.1 of Papio anubis. Lineage (NCBI taxonomy): Eukaryota > Metazoa > Chordata > Mammalia > Primates > Cercopithecidae > Papio > Papio anubis. Next base: position 466,036 of record NC_044979.1, on the reverse strand, counting down.
GGAAGGAGGGAGATGGTCAGGCAGAGGGAACAGCAGCATGACGCTGTCCAAGGCTTTCTAAATCCAGGGGTTGAGGTCCTAGAACAACTCAGAAACACAGACACATCCAGACACTTCTTTCAGCTCTCAGATCTTCCACTCCCCCAGGGATCAGGCCTTTAGGAGAGCCAAGAAGGCCTTAGTTCAGGAGGAATCGTGTGGAGTTCCGACACCGTTTTGTGATTTCCGCCCTCCCAGCTTTCAGGGCGCCGTGCAGTGGGCCCGCCATGGCTCCAAGGCTCACGGAGTTCCCACCGCCTGCTTCTTTCTGGAAGGTCCGCCGGCTCTCAGTATAGGTGGAGATGCAGAGTTTACGCGGGGAACATCAGGCCCCTGCAGAGCTGGGACAGGAGCTTCCTCCACACCATATCAAAGCCTGTCTTGCCAGGCATGGAACCCTAGGCCTCCAGGTGAGGCCTCTGCAGGGACTGAAGGAGGGTCGGTGCCCCAGCACGCAGCTGTGCCCAGGCAGCCCCGGGGCCACGTGGTGCCAGACTGGGGTGAAGGCCGGGCCAGCAGAGGGCCCTGGATCTGCCTCGGGACTGGACGCTGACCAGCAGGACTCACTCAGCACCAACTGCTCGGCTGCGAGAGAGCAGCCTGGCCGGCCTCTGTGCCACTGCACCCAGGACCCAAACCCAGGCCTCTGCGCTCCCGCTGCTGCCGACCTCGAAGCCCCGCCCGACAGCGGGTGGCTGCTGCCACCTTCAGCCCAACACCCAGCTCGCCGCCCCAACTTGAGACCACAATTCTGGTCTCGTCCATTTTCACCCCGCCAGAATCCTCACTCATAACGAACCCGGACGCTGCTGACTCAGAAGCAGCCTATTCCACTCGGTCTCCGTCCCTTCCTGCATTCCTCCCTGCCACGGTCCGTCCCGGAGGGCTCTGCACAGAGGGGCAGCCGGGGGTCCTCCGTGGACCCGCTGGGTCTTCAAGCTCAGGTGCAGGCCCGCCTCTTCAGCCAGGCCCCCAGCGCTCGGCAGGTAATCCCAACCCCGCAGACGCGGGAAGGCCTCCCGCCTCCTGTGAGACGCGGTGCCAGCGCCTCCGCCCCCTGCGGTGAGACGCGGGAAGGAGGCGCCCTCCCCTGTGAGACGCGGGAAAGGCGCCCTCCTGGCTCCTGTGAGACGCGGGAAGGAGGCGCCTCCTGGCTCCTGCAGAGTTTGCAGCCTCCGGCCTCCTGTGAGACGGTGGGAAGGAGGCGCACCTCCCGGCCTCCTGTGACGCAAGGAGGCGCCTCCTGGCTCCTGCAGAGATGCGGGAGGAGGCGCCCTCCTGGCTCCTGGGCAGAGACGCGTGGAAGGAGGCGCCTCCTGGCTCCTGTGAGACGCGGGAAGCAGCCTCCTGGTCACGCGGGCCGCCCCTCCTTTTTCAGCACTCTGCAGCTCCGCCTCCTTTCTGCCCATCCGCGCCTACCTGGCGCGGCTTCCGTCCAGAATCACTGAGCTTGCTTTTGTCGACATTTTGTGAATGCCCAAGGCCCTACAGTGCTGCAGGGGGCTCAGTGCTGCCTCAGCCTGAGAGGAAGGCCCTTCGTGGACGCCTCTGGCCTGCAGACCCTTCCTCTCTTGAACCCCAGTCGGGTGTAAGCAATCTGTTCAAGGCCCCCTCGGCTCCCCAGGCACTTCAGATCCACCACAGAGCCCCCACACATCCTGCCAGGGACCCACAAAACCCCATCACAGATTCCGCAGCAGGAGGCCTCAGACCTCGGCCAGGGAACCCCAGATCCCACCCTGATCCCACTACAGGGACCCCAGACCTGAGCCTGAGGTTGCTGTTTCTCCCACCTCCTCCCTGGCTGCCAGGCTGTTGCTTGCTGGGCCTTGGCTGAGGCTCTCGGGGCGTCCTCGCCGTTTTCCTCCCATCTCCGTCGGGAAGGCCCGCGGGTCCCGCCATCAAGTCACTGTTGGGATCTGACCCGTTCTCGCCTGCTTCACACCCGCCGGCGCCCCATGGCCGCACTGCCGCCGGAAGACCCCACACCTCCCCCGCTGCAGGGCCCTCAGGACCCGACTCCCCAAGACCAGGCTCCTCAGGACGGGGCTCCTCTAGAGGCTCCAGGCTTCCCGCCCTCCCGCCATCATCCGCTCCTGACGCGGCCGCCGCTCCCTCCCACGGGGGCCCCAGAGCCGCGGCGCCTCCCGCTGCAGCGCGTCCGACCCGGCCTGGATTCTCCGCACAGCCGCGCACCGCGCTTGACCCGGGACTCCACCCGGCTCGCCCTCCCGCTGAGTGTGAGACCCCCAAGGCCGCCATTCCTGCTGTCGGCTTCTTCCACGTTCTCAACCTTGGTGGGCGCCCAGTTGAATGAGAGAAAGGGTGGAAGTATGGATTATTTTTCACTTTTTTCACTTTTTTTTTTTACGGCAGGTCCTCACTGTGTCACCCAGGCTGGAGGGCAGTGGCGCGATCACAGCTCAGGCAGCCTCCACCTTCCCGGCTCAGGCGATCCTCCCACCTCAGCCTCCCCAGTGGCTGAGGACCACAGGCACACGCACCACAGCCAGCTAATTATGTTTCTATTTTTTTAGAGACGGGGGTCTCATTCTGTTGCCCAGGCTGGTCTCAAATTCCTGGGAGCAAGCAATCCTCCCACCTCGGTTTCCCAAAGTGCTGGGATTGCAGGTGTGAACCACCAAGCCCAGCCTTTTTTTTTTTTTTTTTTTTCCAACTTTTATTTTAGATTCAGGGGGCACATGTGCCTGGATATATTACCTGGATATATTTCATGATGCTAAGGTTTGCGGTCTGACTGGTCCCGCCACCCAAGTACAGAGCATAGTACCCAACAGTTAGTTTTTCAACCCTTGCCCCCTCCCTCTGTTTCTCCTCCCTGAGTACCCAGTGTTTTGTTCCCACTTATGAGAACGTGTGGTATTTGATTTTCTGTTTCTGTGCTAATTGGCTTAGGATGATGGCCTCCAGCTGCCTCCATGGTGCTTCAAAGGATGTGATTTCGGTCTTTGTGGCTGTGTAGTATTCCATGCTCTATATGTACCAGTCCAGTCCACTGTTGATGGGGACGTATTGATTCCATGTCTTTGCTTTGTGAATAGGGCTGTGCTGGGCATGTCTTTTTGGTAGAATGATTTCTGTTCCTTTGGGTTTATACCCAGTAATGATATTGCCAGGTTGAATGGTAGTTCTAAGTTCTTTGAGAAATCAGCAAACTGCTTTCCACAACAAAGTGAAGGTGGTGGTGACATGATGTGAGGGTGGCTGATAGGTGAGGTGAGTGTGGGTTAGGTAAGGTGCAGGCTGTGGTTAGGTGAAGTGAATATGGGTTAGATGAGTTCAGAGTGGTGGTTAGGTGAAGTGAGGTTAGTGGTTAGGTGAGGTGAAGATGGGTTCTGTGAGGTGAGGGTGGTGGGTAAGTGAAGTGAGTATGGGTTGGATGAATTGAGAGTGGTGGCTAGATAAGGTGAGGAGAGTGGTTAGGTGAGATGAAAGTGGTTGTTAGGTGATGTGAGGGTGGCAGTTAGGTGGGGAAAGAGTTATGGCTAAGTGAGGTGAATATGGTGGATAAGTGAAGTGAGTGTGGGTTAGATGAGTTGAGAGTGGTGGTTAGGTGAGGCGAGAAGAGTGGTTAGGTGAAGTGAGATGGTGGTTAGATGAAGGAGATGGTTAGATGAGTTGAGAATGGTGGTTAGATGAGTTGAGGGTCATGGTTAGGTAGAGTATGGATTAGATGAGACTTGTGATTAGGTGAGGTGAGGGTGGTGGTTAGATGAGGTGAAGGTGGTGGTTAGGTGAGGTGAGGGTGGTGGTTAGGTGAAGTGAGTATGGATTAGGTAAGTTGAGAGTGGTGGTTAGGTGAGGTGAGGGTGGGTTGGATGAGTTGAGAGTGGTGGCTAGATAAGGTGAGGAGAGTGGTTAGGTGAGATGAAAGTGGTTGTTAGGTGATGTGAGGGTGGCAGTTAGGTGAAGTAAGAATTATGGCTAAGTGAGGTAAATATGGTTGAGAATGGTGGTTAGATGAGGTGAGGGTCATGGTTAGATGGAGTATGGGTTAGATGAGACTTGTGGTTAGGTGAGGTGAGGGTGGTGGTTGGGTAAAGTGATGTGATGGTTAGGTGAGGTGAGAGGGTGGTTAGGTGGTACTTAATGACATCTTCTCATGAGTGGAGTCAGGAAGGATGAGGAATAGCAAGGAAGAGGGATCTGGCCAGGACTACTCTGTGCTCTTTTCTGAGCTGTCCTAAGTAAGCAGGGCCGAGGTTCCTAAGAAGAGATTCCTGTAATGCAAAGTAAATGGGTTAATAAGTTCTAAATAATAATTAAACAGTAAAGTTATAATTAAGAGCCAAACTAATAAACAAGAGCATAACTTTTTGAGTTTTGCCTTAAATTTTGTATTGTAAAATAACAGTGAGGTTTGGTTGTACTTACTTAGGACCTCTTGGCAAAAATAAAATTCATCATGTAAGCACACGTGGATTGTTTCCCTCTTTATTTTATATGAATTAGCTTTATCAAGAAAATGCAGACCAGGAAGCAGCCTTTGGGAGTGGCGAGCTATGGTGATGCCCTGCAGGTGTTGCTGGTTTTACCATGACCAGCACTGGTTTTCCTTCTAGAGGACCCAGTTCTTTTTGTGTAGGATTCCCTGTTGTCATAGAACTCCCAGTGATTCTGCCACAGTGATGATCATGAATCCCTCCTGTGCCTGATGATTTCATGGAGATTAAAAGTATCAAGCCATGAACCTTGCTAAACCAAGAAATGTTAAGGAAATAAAATTCCCAAGATACTGCAACTCAGCAACTGGCTCTGGCTTAGGCAAGTACCTCTGTCTGGAGCACCTCACCCTGTGCCTGTAGGTCATAGTGTTTAATGTACTTAGACCTGTGTGTCCACTTGAGCTCATCCAGAAGTGTCAGAAAGCTAGATGTGCTGCCTCAGGGACAGACTGAGCTCTTTTTCTGAACTTAGCTCAGCGCTTCCTTCCTTTGCTTTCCCTGATGGTGGCGGGTCATGTTCCCTTCAGACAGAGGTGCTTTACGGGAACCATGCAAAGTCATTCATGATGAATTATAAGAAAAAAGTAGAGGTTCTGAGTGGTGGGGGTCATTTTTTGGTTCAAAATGGAGGTGGAATTATAAAGTGAGACTGTCTTATGCCTTCCAGGCAGGCAAGAGTCCTTCATGGCCAGAGCACAGGGCTAGATGTTGGAACCGTTCCTGTTGTCTGGTGCTGCTGGTCACCCTCAGCTTACAGATCCATTTTCTTTCTTTGTAGATCACGTTTTATATTCTGGTGAAGGCCATTTACACCCTGGGCTACAGTGTCTCTCTGATGTCTCTTGCAACAGGAAGCATAATTCTGTGCCTCTTCAGGTAAGGAGCAGAAATTAGTAATTCTGCAAAGAATACAAGACAAGCAGTTTCCATTTAGGCCTTCTAGGCGCCACCCAGCCTGGAGCCCTCTGTGTGCTAAGCCAATAAGACTCCCTTGGAGAATGCTGACATGAAATATGATGTTAACATTTACATTTTTATTTAAATACTCTGCATTTATTATGTAAAGAGATAATGCTGACCTTGGATAGGAATTCAGCTCAGCTATCATTTATTAAATAGTTAGCCATTATGCAAATGCATGGAAAATACAGAAGAAATATGATCTCGCCCTTGCCATCCAGAAGCTCCTGTGTTTTGGCTGTAGGTGCTCTATTAGAGATGCTGCAATGTGTTTAAGAGCATGAAGGTGGAGTCAGACTGTCTGGGTTCAAATCCTGGGTCAGTCTCTTAGCAGCTGTGTGACCTCAGACAAAGTACTTAACCTGTCTGTGCTTCTGTAACATGTGGAGACTAAGAAGCCCCCTTCAGAGGGCTGTTGTGAGAACTTGATGTGTCGGTAGATGTGAAGGGCTTAGCATGGCACGTGAGGCTGTGATGAGGGCTTATTAAATGCTTCCCACTCTTCCCTGGCAGTGAGGTGAGATGGCCCCTGCCCACCTGCATCTTTAGTGGGTCTCTTGGTAACTAATGATGACATTGTACAGATGATTTGACCAATCAAATCATTGTTTGATTTGGGTTGGGGGTAGAGGGTTTGGTCCCAGAACAGTAGTTTCTCTATAGGAAGAGCTCATTGGTGAATTAGGATTAAATCTGCCTTATGTATCATTAGCACTAAATAAAATGAAGGCTATTCAGCTTACTCTATATATCAATCACTACATATTTTATTTCTCTTTGCTAAAATGTAATCCAAATGTTTGCTAGTATGTCAGATAAAATCAATGATATAACAAATGGAATGTTTCTAGACCCTAACAACAGTCCATTAGGAGATCCATACTTGGAAGTAAAATAAACAAGTTAGGAGTGGTTGAGAATCCAGCTAAGAAACCCAGCAAATGTAATTGAGTTATGCTTTTTATTGTTCAGGCATCTCAACTATGGTTGGTAATTCTCAGAAAGAATAAGTGTACCTTTAATACAGGGCTGCACTTTGAAAAGTGTGAGAAAGGCCTATCATATTCTAGTTATTTTTAAAAGCTGGTATAATATTAATATTTGTTCTATTATACTCTATATTTTACAGAGTATAATATTTTACTATATATGTTTAAATTTTCAAGTTGCTAAAAAGAAAGAGAGGAAAACTTTAAGGAGGTAAGCTGACCCAGGGTAATTAAATCTGAAAATTTTATCTTATTTTCCTATATTGAACAATCCTTATTTTTTACACACATCCATTTCCTTCACATATGTGCAGTGTGACATATGCCTAATATTTAATTAGGCAACCCAAGAGCATTGGGAATTATCCCGCCTATGAACACTGATCCTTTAGGGCACAGAACACACTCCTCCATCTGTGGGCATCGTTAGTCACCTGCCTGTGGAACTTCTGAGCTGAAAAAAGTGGATGTCTATGTTGAATGTCATTCTGCTGGTGGCCACGTGTGTGATGTTTGCCAGAAAAAGCATCCAGAGCTGGTGTGTATCTCTCGACTTGGGGCTCATCCCACGTCCTTCTGTCAGAAGCAGGGTCCAGTGCCACTTCTTGAGAGCTGTGAGAGTCTGTCGATTCTAAAGTCCGAATTATAAAAATAACGTGCTCCATTGTCTCAGTAATTATACCCAGGAAGCAGAATGCTTTGCAGGCATTGAACATTTCTTCTCGAAAATAGCCCCATAAGCCAAGAAAGCCTTCAGTAGCCATGTTCTTATTTTATACACGGGAAATGGAGCTACTTATTTCTTAGAACACGTCCCAAAGTGCTGCGTTGACTCTCACAACAAATACATGACCAGCTTTGTGGGGGAGTCATCCTATGGTGACAGCTGCCCCTATGACCCAGGGACTGACAGAGACAGCTCCAGTCCATGTCAGTCCAGCAGGGACCACAGCACAGTTGCTTCTCAAACAACACGGGTTTGAACTGCATGGTCCACTTCTCTGAGAATGTTTTTCAATACGGTCAGCCCTCTGTATCGACAGATTCAACCACAGATCAGAAATATAGGCTATTCTCAGGATGAGAAGCCTGCAGATACGGAGGGCCAGCTTCATGTATCCGTGGGTCCTGAAGGGCCAAATGTGGGAGTTGCACATTCATGGATTTTGGCATGGGGTAAGGGGGGCAAGGTTGGGGGAGGGGGATTGGACCCAATCCCCTGTAGACACCGAGGGACAGCTGTAACTGCTAACATGCACCATGCCAAGTACTTTACAGATGTTAACATCATCAGGTAAGTACTGACACTGACCCAGTTTCTCCAGGTGGAGAGTGCAGCCCCAGGAAGGTCACTGGACATTGCAGGTTGCTGAGCTGGTGCATGCAGAGCCCTGATTTCAACCCAGGCTCTCACCACTGCAGCCTGCACCTCTGTCTCTGTCAGATGGACATGGCCTCCAAAATCCTTTCCCACCATTGCTAATGAGCAGACTCCTGTCCTCCCCCTTTCCGGAAGCCACACCTTCCACTACCTCCATTGCCCATTGGCAGATCCATACATGGAAGTGAAAATTTAAAATGAACAGTGAGTAATGAAGAATATCACTGAGAAACCCAGCAAACATGTATTTGGATGGCTTGCTAACTGGACCAAAAGCGTGCTCATCTCTGAGCGATGGTTGTGAGTGCCAACCCCACTCCACAGAAACACATATGGTGGGAGAGAGAGGGAAGGAGAAAAAGAAAATAAGAGAGGGAAAAAGGTGATTTGGAGAGATAAACGCAGCCAATGAGATAATCAGTGGGAAGCAAAATGGCACTGGTGGGGGACATTTACCGTCTGAGGAAGGGGCGTTGAGGAGAGAAGCCAGAGGGAGCAGCACAGGTGCGTGAGCCTCGTGCAGTGGCCATGCAGCTTTGGAATTGCTCCCAAGAGACTGAGAAAATTCAGAGCATGTTTACAATTCTTTGCTTACTAAGGCTCTGTGGCAGTGTTACATATGCTAAAATAAACATTTGCTAATGCAGTACACATTCAGAATGCATGTTTACCAAGCGAACACAGCACCAGATTGAGATGTGGGACACGACTCTCACCAGGGACCCAGAAGCCACCATGTCCACCCCACCTCCCTTCTGAAAAGCAGTCGTTATTCACAGCTCTGGCACCAGAGACAACTTTTCTCTCTTTTTGAAAACATTACCTCGGAATCATGCGAAAGGAACTCCTAGTCTCTGGATTCTTTCACTCAGCATTTTGCAAGGAGGTTCATCCATGTTGTTGCATGTAGTTACCATGTTTTATTTTCTTGCCATATAGTATTCCACTCAAAAAAATAATATATTTATCCAATCAACTGTTCATGGACATATAGGTTACTCAGTTTGAGGCATAACAAATAATGCTGCTATTATATTCTTAGTCATCATCTCATGCACAGATGCATATGTTACTTTAGGTATGTGTGTGTATATGTACACACATTTATATTTACATTTGTGTTTATTTTATACTTACTGGTCATAGGCTATACATAGAGTCAGTCTTCCTAAACACTGCCAGTAGATATGCTAATAGCCTGATGGGATCATTATACCACATAGATATGTATCAAAGCATCAAAGTATACCCCATAAATATGTACAGTTATCATGTGTCCACTAAAAATAAATAAATTTATAAAAAAGAAATGAATGCTGCCAAGTAATTTCCAAAGTGGCTACCAGTGTACACACCCACCAACAGTGCAGGAGGCTTCCATTTGCATCACACCCTTGCCTCCATTTGGTATTGTCCATTTTTAAGCCTTCAGCCATTCTTGTGGGTCTTTCATAACATAGAACGGTGTTTTAATTTACATTTCCCTGATTTCCCTGGTGGAAATGAGTTCATACATTTCAAAATCTTGCTTTTTTTGAAGTGCCATTTCAAAATGAGTTTGCTTATTTTAAATATTTAGTCTCTCCCTCTATTTAAGTCAATGTTTAGGAGTCTTAGAGCCTTTCATTACGTATGAGTATTATGGATTTTGTCTCCAGCTCTGTGATTGGGTTTAAGCTGTCTTCATGGTCTTTGGATAAACAGAAGCTCTTAATGTTAATAGAGCTCATTTAACATTTGTTTCTTTATGTCATTGTTTCTTGAGTCCTCTTAAGAAATCTTTGCCATGTTCTTTTTTTTTTTTAATCATCTAGAGATGTTGTTATTTTAACTTTTCATGTTTCTGTCCATAATCCACCTGGGATTTATTTCTGCTATAGTGTGAAGCAGGGTGAAGTTTCTTTAGGGCTTTCAGCATGTGTATCCCATTGTCCAGGAGCGAATACAGGAAGGGGCTTCTGTGGCCTGCAATGCTTCTCTTCACAGAGCAGGCAGTGGCATGTGTGGGGGCCTCGAGTCCCAGTTCTGCTCCTTTGGCCTTCTACCATTGCACTGTTTCTGTTTATTATAATTTCCCTGCCTTTAATAAGTCTTTATTCCTACAAGTCCAAGTCCATCAACTCTTTTTTTTTTTTTTTTTTTTTAATTAGGAAGAGCTTGGCCATTTGTACTTACATGTGAATTTTAAAAATCAACTCTTAAAAATGAACCTTTAATGTCAATTGCCATTTTGCAAAATCAGGCTGGATACAGTGGCTCACGCCTGTGATCCCAGCACTTTGGGAGGCCAGGGCAGGATGATTGCTTGTGCTCAGGAGTTCAAGACAAGCCAGGACAACATAGAGAGACCCCGTCTCTACAGTCTCTACAACAAAATTTAAAATTTAGCTGGCCGTGGTGGGCACTTGAGCCCAGGTTGAGGCTGCAGTGAGCCATGATCACACCACTGCACTCCAGCCTGGGCAACAGAGCAAGACACTTTCTCTCAAAAAAACAAACAAACAAACAAACAAAAATTCTATTGCAATTTCATTTGGTATTGCATTGTATCTGTAGATCAGCTTGGATAGACAGGACATCATTCTAATTTTGAATCATCCAACCTGTGATCATAGTAGATCCTTCCATTTGTTTTGGTTTTCTTTAATTTCTCTCAGTGTTTTATGATTTTCTGAGTGGAAGTCTTATACACAATTTAATAGTCATTCTTAGGTATTTATTTATGCTATTATAAATATTTTGTTAAATTCCATTTCTAATTGTTTCTTGAAAAAGAATTGATTTTAGTATATTAATCTTGCTTCAAAGGCTAGGTACAGTGGCTCATGCCTATAATCCCAGCACTTTGGGTCAAGGCAGGAGGATCGCTTGAGCCCAGGAATTTGAGACCAGCCTGGGCGACAGAGTAAGACCCTGTCTCAGAAGGAAAAAAAAAAAAAAACTCTTGCTTCAGCAACCTTGCTAAATTCCTTTATGAATTCTTTAATTATTCCGTAAATTCTCTTGGATTTTTCTATGTGTCATTCGTGCCGTTTGTGAAGTACAATGTTGAATAGAAGTGGTGATAGCAAACGTTTTCTTATTTCTGAACTCAGAGTGAAAGCTTTCCATACTTCCCTATAAGTATAATGTTTGCTGTAGATATTTTGAAGATACGTTTTACCAAATTAAGAAAGTTCCTCTTAATTCCCAGTTTTCTGAGAGTGTGTAGTCATGAATGGCTTTTGAATTTTATCATGATTTTTATGTATATACATATGGTTTTTATCATTTGTTCATTTAATTTGAAATATTACATGGATAGATTTTCTAATGTTAAATCCACTTCTCATTCCTAAATTAACCCTATGTGGTTTTGATATATTATGTTTTTATATATAGCTGAACTCAGCTTGCTAACATTTTGTTGAGAATTTTTGCATCTACATTCATGAAATTGATCTATTGTTTTCCTTTCCCATGAGTCAATCTGGTAAGGTTTGGTGTTGGCCCATAAAGTGAAGAGGAAAGTGTTTTCTCTTTTCTATTTTTTGGAGTAGTTTAGGTTAGATAAGATGTTATATCTTCTTTAAATGTTTGGAAGAAGTCAACAGAAGAGCCAACAGGGCAGAGAGTTTTTTTGTGAGAAGGTTTTATTTGGCTGTTCAAAATTTCTAAACCAGATATAGGACTATTCAGACTCTCTGTTTCTTTGTATGTTAGTTCTGCTTTTCAAGGAATTTGCCCATTTCATCAATGTTTTCAATGTTCTGTTACATTTTTAATGTATGTAACATCTATACAGGTCCCTGCTCCTTCAGTCCTGGTATTGTCAATTTGTGTTTTCTTTCTTTTTATCTTGATGTGTCTTACTGAATAAAGTGTTATCAATTTTATCAGTGGTTTCCAAGAACCAACTTTCAGTCCTCTGAAGCTCGTTGAGGCTTGCTTTTGATCTGGCATGCCATCTGTTTTGGTAAAAGTTTCATTTTCATTTGAAAATAAAGTAAATTATGCAGTTCTTGGTTATATGCTACATATATCATTCACACCCTTTTTTAATGTTATTTAATTATTCCAAATCTTTACTGATTGTTTTAACTGCTTTTTCTACCAGAACTGAAAGACATATATTTTTCTACCAGTACTGAATGACATGTATTAAAATCTCCAACTATAATTGTGGGCTTGTCTATTTGTCCTTTTAATTCTTTCACTGTTTACCATCTATATTTTAAGGCTGCGTCATTGTGAGTATATCAGTTTAAACTGCCAATATGTAGTAATGTCCCCTACCTTAAAAATCTGCTTTGTCTGATATTGAAGATCATTATATTAGCTTTATTTTGTGTTTTCAAGTGTATGGTTTTATGTGTTTTTATTTTCTACTTCCCTGTGTTTTATATTAAAGGTATATATTTTATAAGCTCCATTTAATTGGAATTTACTTTTTGTCTCCAATCTTTATTTTTAAATGCAGCATTTTCATACACACAGTCTACTTATGACAACTCTGAGTTCTAATCTACCTTTCATTTCTTTGCTTTCTAATTGTCTCAGCTGTTATTAGTTGGTTTTGCACATATTCTTGTTTCTTTTGAATTGATCAAGTATTTTTATTATTCCAGTTTTCTTCTCCCCTTTTGGATTGTTGTTATTCTTCTAGTTGTCACCCCAGATTCACAATAGGCATCATTTTCTCATGAGTTAACGTCCAGTAGCTACTTTTACCACTTTCCAGTCAATTCAAGAATTTTACAACCTTTTAGCTCCATTTACCTCTAAGATGTTTTATGTTTTTGTCATGTATTTTAATTCCATATATAAATACTATTGTTGTTGTGTTAAAAGTCGCATTTACTTAGCGTTCCCCCAACATTTCTTTCTGGTGCTCTTCATTCTCCTGCATTTCGTATTTCCATCTGGGATCATTTTCCTACTGCAGGAAGATTTCCCTGTAGTATTTCTCTCAGCACAGTCCCACCAGCAGTGAATTCTTACGAGTTTTGGTTGCTTGAAATCATTTTAATTTTGCCTTCACTTTTGAGGCTATTTTGGAGAGGATTGAATTCTGTTGGCAGTTATTTTCTTTCACCACATTAAAGATGTACGTCGTGACCTCTTCTGAAAAGTCAGCTGCCAGTGCAGCATTGTTCCTTTGAGGCAGTGTGTCTTTCTTTCTCTGAAGCTTTGAAGACTTTTTTCGGTTTTTAGCGGTTACACTTTCACAGGACTTAAGGTGGTTTTCTTTGTATTTCTCCTTCTTGGGGTTTGTAGAGTTCCTTTAATCTGTTATTGTCTTTTATCAGTTTCAAAAAACTGTGGCTAGCATCTCTTCAAATGCTGCTCCTTCCTTATTCTCCTCTCTTCCTAAAACTCCATTTCCCATGTATTATCTTACTATTTTTTCCTATATTTTTCATATTTTTGGTTTCTACTTTAATCTAGACATACTACTGATCCAATTCATAGTACTCGCATCTGCTGTGTTACGTTAATGTTAGTCCCCTCTATTTAACTCTTAATTTCAAGGTTTTTTAAGTTTTAAATTTTCTATTTGATTGTCTTAATTTTATTATCTAATAAAATTCTCCATCTCTTTATCTGTTTTCTTAAATATATTAATTTTATAGTCCCATGTCTTAAAACACTAGCATCTGAATCTCTATTGTCTGTTTTTGTTTTTGTTTTTGTGTGTGTGTGTGTGTGCGCGTGTGTTTTGAGACAGACTCGGTCTCTGTCACCCAGGCTGGAGTGCAGTGGTGTGATCTCTGCTCACTGCAACTTCTGCCTCCCGGGTTCAAGCGATCCTCCTGCCTCAGTCTCCCAAGTAGCTAGGATTACAGGCGTGCACCACCATGCCCAGCTAATTTTTGTATTTTTAGTGGAGACGGGGTTTCACCTTGTTGGCCAGGTTGGTCTCGAGCTCCTGATCTCAAGTGATCAACCCACCTCGGCCTCCCAAAGTGCTAGGATTACACGCGTGAGCCACCGTGCCCGGCCAGTGTTTTTTCTTTTTAACTTGGCTTTTGATTACTTAGTCCTGTTTCTGGCATAGCTAGTAACTGTTACTGAAATTACAAATACTTAAATTGCAGAGGCTTCAGGTGATTATCTTACTGCAGAGGATTTGAATTTTTCATGGTAGGAAGGGCAGACCAGCCTGGGCCATCAAGGCCACGTGTGTTTGGGGCTGGGTTTGGGCCTGCGTTTCAGGCTTCAAGCAACCGGGTGCTCTCTGATTTGTCATCACTCTGGGCCACAGCTATTTGGGACTCCCCCATGAAGGCCTGGGAACCCCACCTCCCTCAGGCCCTGAATCCTGCCACTTGCCACCCAGTACCCATGAGGCTGCAGGCATTTCCCCCAAGTACTCAGCCTTGGCCACTGCTTTCTGCTGTATTTCTCAGCCTCTTACCTAACACACAGCCATCTCAGAGACCAAAAGGATTTGGATGCAGCCTCTATTTCCTTTCCTGCAGAGTCGTTGCTCCCCGAGGGTCACCCAACAGCCCTTATCTCCCATTTCTGCTCCAGTGGGTGAGGCTGCCCTCGCTCTGGCCCTGGCTTTGGGCTTGTCCTTTCTGAACACCCTCCGTACCAGAGAACTAAACCAGCAGACACCCGCAGAGGCCCTGGAGGGCCCCGGCGCTCCCCACAGTGCCATTGCCTTCTCCCCAGAGTCCGGCCCTTTGGTCCCTGTGGCTGTGGCTGCTCCCCAAAGCCTTTGGGCAGCTTTTTAGGGTCACCCTGATCCTTTCCTGAGGGGTTCCCCTTCACGGCCACAAGTAGAGGTCCTCTTTAGGGTGTGTTCCAACTAAGTCTTCTCTGAAGCAGAATTTAAGTGTTCTAAGAGAGTTATAAACAAAATGTTCTGAATACTTTTTAGAAAAGCAAGATGTCACATAAAGTTAAGCCGCAAGAAAGGTTCATGTTGACATTTGATGAGGGTCTTGCTGGAAGAAGAGAATTCCAAGAGAGACAGTTTTATGGGAGTGTGTGCTTGGCAGAGGAACAGAGACGCCCAGCGTCCACCAGGGGTGCAGGAACGGGGGTGGCATGTTGATAGAAAAAATAAAAATAAGGCTCAAGAAACGGAAGGCTAAGAATGAGGAATCTTTTGAGTGGGAGAGAAGGGTCCTCCATACCTTGAACAAGTGGACCCAGCAGAGGTTTGTGGAAGAACTAGAGAAAGCCCCTAGAGCTGTGCAGGACATCGGGAAGGGCTAAGCTGAGTGCATGCTGGCTGTGGAGGAGTTTGGCGGGTGCCAGCCCAAAGAGAGAGCTGAAAAAGCACGATCCCATAGCTGTCAGGATCAGCAGTGTCCAACAGAAACATAAGGCAAGCCAGTAGCATAATTGTAAGTGTTCTAGTAGCCTCATTTTAACATTTTCTTTTAAAAATAAAAAGAAACCAGTGAAATTAACTTTAATAATACATTTTATTAAAGTTGTTAGATCCAAAATATTACTTCAATATGTAATCAATATAAAAGAATATTAATGAGCTATTTACATTCTTGTGTTCAGAGTAAGTCTTCAAAATCCAGTTTGTAGTTCACACAGCGTAGTTCAATTTGGTCAGTGGTTTGTATTGGAAATACTTGACCTGCCTTTACAGTTTTAAAATTTACAGTTGAAAAAGTTGTTCAAACATACCTAGCTGTCCAAACATACGTAAAAGTTCTCCAGCAAGTCACTAGGGTACCAGGAGTCATTTCCCTTTACTATTCATATCCACATTAACAAAGCTAGGTCACCATTTTTAGAAAGAGTTGATTTAACTTTGAAGCAAAAGCACCTTTGTTTGCAAATTATGTCTTCTCAAGTTAAATAAGCTTACCCTTGTATCAGCTCAGTATAACTAATATCAAATTCCAAGGTGCAATGCATATATTGGCATACAACTCTAAATTCATTGATTAGAAAAAGTGTTTCTTAAATTTATATGGTGTTTTTCTGCCAGTTTAAATGGTTCTCTTGATTGTAATTAAAATATTCTGCATATTTATTCATGTTAGAAAAATATTAAATCACTAATTCTGATTTATATTATGGAAAGTTTTTATTTCCACATAATTTTTCATACCTAGCTATGTCACAGATGAGCTCTCTTTTCTTCAAGGTTTCTAAATCAACAGGATAGCAGTGAGAAAACATAAATTATATTGTCATTTTGCCTTTGATAATTGGATATTTGGGAAGCACTTATTGTTTGAGAAAAATCTTGACTTGGAGTTACCAATAGAGTGAATATTGTAAAATTCTTCCATGACTCACCCAAGCATTGGTAAAGAACACTAGATCATTAAGTTCATTGTCTCGTTTCTTTCAGCTGTTGTGTAAATGCTCAGCGATTCAAACCTTTTGCACATAAATATTGAAAGATTTTAACAACTACATTCTTGATGGTTTTTCTAGAGTCTGCTTCATAAAATGGAACACAAATACTTTCAACAGTATTATACAGTGGAATGAAGCAATAATGGAAATATCTGTCCCTTGTTTTAAATTTCAAATGAATTGCAATAAATTCAGATTTTTGACCTGCCATAGCTGGAGCAGTGTCTGTCATAATAGAAACTAGTTTTTTCATATATAACTGAATTCTTTGACAAATGGAAACTATGAAAAAATATTTACACCATAATTTCTAATTTTTAGGCCATCAATTGACATTTGTTTATAAATTTAGAATTCCTCTGAAATTAAAGAATTCAAACTATTAATTGTCCAGTGAGTGTCTCTTAACCACACAACTCATCAAAAACCAAAGAAAAGTACTTGCAAGTTTTCAAGTTTTAAATTAAAGGATACTTTATAATTTTTTTTTTTTTTTTTGAGACAAAGTTTCGCTCGTGTTGCCCAGGCTGGAGCGCAATGGTGCAATCTTGGCTCCTGAGTTCAAGCACCTGGGTTCAATCTCAACCTCTGCCTCCCGGGTTCAAGCGATTCTTCTGCATCAGCCTCCCAAGTAGCTGGGATTACAGGCACCCACCACCAAGCCTGGCTAATTTTTGTATTTTTAGTAGAGACAGGGTTTCACCATGTTGTCAGGCTGGTCTTGAACTCCTGACCTCAGGTGATCCACGTGCCTCGGCCTCCCAAAGTGTTGGGATTACAGGCATGAGTCAGCGTGCCTGGCCCAGGATCTTTAATAATATTAGAAAGGCCTTGTACTCTGTGGGCAATAGTTTGGCTTAATTGAAAATTTGCACTTTTTGTAAAATATCTTTCTTAGTTTGTTCTTTATATTTCTCTAACAAAATTTCCATAAATGAAATAAAAATTTAACATCCTTTTGGATAAAAATTATTTTTCTTTTTTATGCAAGAATCCAAATTGTTTTACAGCTGGCCATAATTGTTTAAAAATTTGAGGGGTAGGGTGGATTTTCAAAATTTATGGTAAAATACCCATAACACAAAATTTACCATTTGTGCCATCTTAAGGTACACAATTCCTTGGCATTAAGCACCTTCACAGTGTTGTGTAATTATCACCATTATCTAGTTCCCGAACTTCCTATTGTCCCAAAAGGAAGCCTCCTATACATTAGGCAGTCACTCCCCATCCGCCCCGGCTCCTGGAAACCAGAATCTGCCTTCTCTATGGAATTGCCTCCTCTGGATGCATCATACGGTATGTGGCCTTTTGTGACTA
The DNA here is from genome assembly GCF_008728515.1 of Papio anubis. Classification (NCBI taxonomy): domain Eukaryota; kingdom Metazoa; phylum Chordata; class Mammalia; order Primates; family Cercopithecidae; genus Papio; species Papio anubis. Next base: position 448,559 of record NC_044979.1, on the reverse strand, counting down.
GTGTCTTTACTTAGCAGAATGTTTTCGGTTCCATCCACGTCAGTACTCCATGCCTCTTTATGGTTGAATAGTATTTAGTTGTGTAGATATGCCACATTTTGTTTATCCATTCATCTGCTCACGGACATTTGAACTGTTAGAGCTGCCGTGAACATTCATGTACATGTTTTGTTTGAATACTGGTTTCCAACTCTGGGGTGTATACCTACAAGCGAAATTCTGGGACATATTGTAATTCTGTGTTGAGAAACCACCAAACTGCTTTCCACAACGACTGTACCATTTTACATTTCCACTAGCAATATGTGAGGGTTCCAGTTTCTTCACATCCATCCAATACTTTTTATTTTGTTTTCTTAATTTATTATTATTATTACTATTGCCATCCTAGTGGTATGCAATGATGTCACATTATGGTTTTATGTGCTTATTGACCATTTGTATATCTTCTTTGGAGAAATCGATGTCAAGTTTTTGCCTATTTTCTAATTGGGTTTTTGTTGTTGAGTTGTAAGAGTTCTTTGTATATTCTGGATACTAATCCTTATCAGATATATAATTTCCAGACATTTTCTCCCATTCTGTAGGTTTTCTCTGAACTCTCTTAGTAATGTCCTTTAATACATAAAAGTTTTCAATGTTGATGAAGTCCACTTTTTCTGTTGTTTTCTTGCTGTGCTTTTGGTATCATGCATAAGAACATAAGAAATCCAACAGAGCCTAATAGACTTGTGGCTGACATCACAAGTACACAGGAAATCCAAAGGTCATGAATATTTGCTCCCATATTTTTTCAGAAGAGTTTTACGGTTTTAGCTCTTATGTTTAGGTCATTGATTCATTCTGAGTAATTTTTAATATGCTGTGAGGTAGGGGTCCAGCTGTATGATTTTACATATGGACATCTAGTCATCACAGCACCCGTCGTTAAAAAGACTGTTCTTTCCCTATTGAATGTCCTTGGCACCCTTGTCAAAAATCAAATGGCCATAGATGTGTAGGTTTAATTCTGGACTCTCAGTTCTATACCGTTGATCTATATGCAGTGCCACACTATTTGGTAGTCTGTAGTAAGTTTGAAATTGAGATGGTGAGTTCTTCAGCTTTGTTCTTTTTAAGATTGTTTTGGCCATTCAGGATCCCTTGTAATTCCGCGTGACTTCAGGATCATCATTTTGGCATCAATGCGTGTGCTGGTGCACTTGACGGAATTCCACAAGTCTCTTAGGCTCTTGGGCTCTCCTCATTTTCCTTCGTTCTTTGTTTTCTTTCTGCTCCTCAGACTGGATAATTTCATTTGACCTCGCTGCAAGTTCACAGATGACTTATTTTGCCTGCTCAAATCCAGACCGGGTGCGGTGGCTCACGCCTGTAATCCCAGCACTTTGGGAGGCCAAGGCAGGTGGATCACATATGGTCAGAGGTTTGAGACCGGCTTAGCCAATATTGTGAAACCCCGTCTCTACTAAAAATACAAAAATTAGCTGGGCGTAGTGGCAGGTGCCTGTAATCCCAGCTACTCAGAAGGTTGAGGCAGGAGAATCACTTGAATCAGGGAGGCAGAGGTTGCAGTGAGCCGAGATTGCACCTTTGCACTCCAGCATGGGTGATAGAATGAGATTTCGTCTCAAAAAAACAAAAAAAAGAAAAGAAAACTGCTTTGGCCTCCCCCAGTGAATCTTTTAGCTCAATTGTGCATTTTAGCTCCAAAATTTCTACATGGTTACTTTTTGTAATTTCTGTCTCTTTTATCAATATTGTCTATGTGTTGAGACATTGTTCTCCTGGTTTCCTTTATTTGTCCATGGTTTTTTGTTTTAGGTTTTGTTTTGTTTTCTTTCGTTTTTTTGGTAATTGTTTTTTTGGGTTTTTTTTTTTTTTTTGGTGGTTTTTTTGTGAGTTTTTTTGTTTGTTTTGTTTTTTTGCTTTTTAAGCATATTTAAGACACTTTATTTAAAGTTGTTGCATACGACCTTAAGTCAGAAACTTAAGGTAAATCTATTTCATGTGATGCCTCAGGGATAATTTTTGTTGATTCATTTTCTTTCTCCTATAAATGGGTCATATTTTCTCTTTCTTTTTTTTTTTGGCTTTATATTTTTTGTTGAAACTGGGCATTTTGAATATTCTGATGTGATGACTCTGGAATCACATTCTCCCCCCTCTAGGATTTGTTGTTTCTTGCTGCAGGTTTAGTTGTTTATTTAGGGATTTTCTAAGCTATTTTTATAAAGACTCTTGGTCTTTAGTGGTCTCTGAAGACTCTATATACTTTTAGCTCAGTCATCAGCTAGTTATTTGACAGAGATTTCCACAAACACCTGGAGTCAAAGAGATAAAACCTGAAAGAAAAGAAAAAGTGCCCTCTCTAGGCCTTTGTAGGCCGGCTCTGTGTTGGGAGCACTCCTTCAATGCTTAACCAGCCTGTTTGCAGCTCCGCCTTAGCCCTCACCGCCTGCTTGTGCTGAGCCTAAAGAGCAGCCTGAGATAACAGCTTGTGGGATTTTCTGGTCCTTTCTGCCCTGAACGTGCACCTGGATTTCTAGGTTCCCCACTTCATGTGAGAGCTTCTTGAAGCCCTTATTCTCCAAGATTCTCACTCCCCAGCTTTTCCTTTCAGGCTATCAGAGGGCCTGTTTTTTGCCTCCACTGCCAAGTATTTCCTGAGGTGGCAGGAGCTTATACGTTCAGCTTCCAGCATGTCTGCAAAACCACTTCTCAGCCTGAGGATTCTGAGTCTTTTGCCCAGAACCCACAGAAAGGTCAAAACAAACACAATTCCTTGGGTTTATGAAATTCCTCCAGGACCAAGTACCCACAATAGTAACATGGGCTTCTGTCTTCAAAATGACCACCATGTTGGAGCGGAGTGGACAAAAGGTGAACTAAATACAGCGTGCTCTCTGCCTGTTCAGGGCCTTTCCCCCCGGCTAAGGGTTCACTTGGTTGCCATAAGCCTTTGAGTATCTTTGTTGTTGTTGTTGTTGTTTCTTGAATGGTCCCTACACCACCATTTTCACTGACCTCCTTTGTTGGGATTTTAAGTTTTTTAATTGTTGATAGGAAACTTGTTATCAAATTCAATATGTATTTGCTAAAAACATTTCTTCATCTCATCCACTTTTATTATCTCAAAAAAAATTCTTAACAGAGCTTTTTCATTTTTCTCTGCCACAGCAAATTGCAGTTGCCATTCATGGTGAAATCTGCTTCTTGCCCTCAACTCTTTTATTTTTCTGTGCTTCTCTGATCATAGTATGAGTTTCTCATGTCTGTCTGGTTCTCTCTCCCTCTCTCCCTCCCTCCCCTTCCCCCACCAATTCCTCTCTCCCCCACTCCCCAACCTCAGGAAGCTGCACTGCACCAGGAATTACATCCATCTGAACCTGTTCCTGTCCTTCATCCTGAGAGCCATCTCAGTGCTGGTCAAGGACGATGTTCTCTACTCCAGTTCGGGCACATTGCACTGTCCCAACCAGCCGTCCTCCTGGGTAAGGCTGTCCCCACCACAGGGTCCCACTGTCTTGTCCCGTTGTCTCTGTTTCCCCTTCTCACGATGAGGACGTCTCAGTGCTGGTGCAGGGTCCCTGGCTGAGAAACAGAGAGCCTGGCAGACAGGCTGGGGCCAGAGCAGGCACAGTTGGCACTGAGACATGGGGGTGGCACTGAGGCAGGGAGGGTGGGGGTCCCAGGCACCGCCAGGGCTGGGAAGTGAAAGGGCCCTGAGCTCTGACCCCCATGGAGCTAGACTGAGGAAAGGCACACCCTTCCTCATACACATCTGGGTTGAGGAATCTTGGTACAGATGAACACACACAACTCTGTTGCTTTCTATCTGAATCTCCTAGACTCTGAGCAGTAAAGACTTCCTTCCAGATTGCTGGAAGAACTTGATCTGTGCTATGGGTAAATTCCATGCAAAGCCTGATTGTGAACCCAGTTGTGTGTCTGTGAATATCTTGGGTCCAACTCTTTGATTTGAGGATAATCTTAATTATTAGGTCCTACAAATGCAGTACAGGATGTTTCACTCCACCTACGCCCTTCTCCCTCGGCTGTATTTGTGGTGGTTATTGGTGGTTATCTAGCACCTAATCAAGTCAGTTTAACATAGCAAGTGCTGTTGAGCACCTCCTACATGCAGGCCGTTCTACCAAGCACATCCCTGCTGGCCCAGAGCACTCCACATGTTCAGTATCTTTATGAAAGATTCAAGCCCCTGGTACCTCACTCTCGACCCGACACCCTCGCTACCAAGGTTCTTCTGAAGGAGCCAGGAGCACTAGACTTGGATAGGTCCGTCTGCTGGCACAGATTTGAATTAGCTTAGTTTTAAGGTAGTAATGCCGTTTATAACCGCACAGACGTCAGCTGTTTCATAGCCCGTCATCGTCTTCATGCAGGAAATGTGCCTCTGGGGATAAGCTGGTGGTGATGCCTGTGAATCAGATTTGCTGTGATAACAAAATTAACAAGATTCTTCACCTGGCAAGCCCCTGTCCCCAGGTGGAGTTGGCCCTTTGAGTTCCTGGCCTGGGAAGAGGGTCTCCCCACATATATAACGGTGGTCAACGCCCATAAGAAGTGTGAGGACAGTGTCAGATTCTCTCTCACCAAGGTGGTTTCAGGCTTCACTCTGCAGATCCCCCTGCCCTTAGCTCTTCATGAAGAAAGTAGTCACCCTCAACAGACACTTGACAGACACTCAGAGGACCACTGGGACCCATGACAGACCCTCAAAGGACCCATAACATCAAAAGCAGTGACCCATGACAGACCCTTAGGACCCATGACTGACTCTCAGGACCCATGACGGACCCTCAACGGACCTGTGATGTAGAAACCAATGACCCACGACAGACCCTCAGGACCCGAGACATAGAAAGCAGTGACCCTTGATAGACCTTTAGGATCCTCGACAGACCCTCAGGACACACAACAGACCCTCAGTAGACCCCGGCGGACCCTGGAGGACCTGCGACATAGAAAGTGGTAGCCCTCGGGACTGGGTGCTGGCCTGGAGCAGCAGCTGTCTACTCTCCCCTACCGCTTCAACCCGAGAGGAGTGCCCAGAACCTCGGAGGCAGAGTGGATTTGAGCCAGTGTGGCTGCCCCACTGGGAGGGCCTGGCCTCCCACACACCGCACAGAGCCTCCTCTAAATGCCGGGCTGTTTCTGTGGACACTGTGGGTGAACACTCATTCGCCTTTAAAAGAGCTGTTGCCCCATTTCACAGACGAGGAAACTGAGCTGAGGGAAACCCAGCAACTGGCCTGGAGTCTCGGGATCCAAAGCCCAGGTGCAGGTGGGGCCCCACGACACCCAGCAGCACGGAGCCTGTTCCCAGCGTCGAGCTCTGTGAGGACAGAGGGAGTCGGCTTTGCCCCTTATGCCAGATGCCCCGCGACTCTAGTACCAGAAAGGGGAAAGCAGAGGCAAAGGGAAAAGCGTGTGACCGACGGAGGAGGGAGGGGACAGAGGACAGGAGGGAGGGGAGATGCCTGAGGCCAGAGAGGAACCAAGCTGGGTCTTCCCTCTTGCTGTCTTCTAAAGAATGCTCAGGCTTTAAATAAACAAGTCAGCCAGAAATGGAGTCAGACCTCAGCATAAGGAACAGGAAAAATATCTTTCCTTCCAGTTGCATTTTTTTGTATATTTTTTGTTCCCGACTGACTTCACCAAACCAAGATTATCCTCCAAGCAGAACAGCTGGGGCAGCCCCCCACAAACTAGGTGCAGGGTCTTTTTCTCACGACATTAGGATCAGCCAAGAACATGAAAAGTTCTCTTCTTGGCCCCTTCCACACGGCCTAGACAGAGGCACAGTTTCCTCTGGGGCCCTAGGCTGTCCCGGGACATGGAGCAGACCTGCCCTTTATTCTCACTGTCGGCCACAGCAGGTTCCCCCCGGGTCTGTGGGACTCCCAGAAGCACACCCCTAGGCTTCCTAAGCTGAGTCCTGCCTGCCTCACATGCACGTGTGCACGTACTCACACGCTCACACAGAGGCTCCCCGACAAGGCCACGAGGCTGAGGAGGGACCAGCTGCTGATTGGGCACTGGGCCTTGGTGGGTCTCCTGGCTGGGGGTCCTCACATCAACCCTGTGGGTGGCAGCTGGCCCTGGAGGCCCCTCCTGCGGTGCTCTGGAGCCTGTGTAATGAGGTGTGAAGGTCACACTGTAGAAAATGAAGTCAGTAGAGTCCTTGTCATTCCCCAAACCTCCCCTCCTCACAGTGTGCTTGTTTGGTGAATGGGCACATGGGAAAAAATGCAGAGATGTTTTTGTTACCATTTAAAAGAAAATGGAATCATCTTCAGCACACTCCTTCTGCGTCCTCTTTGCTCCTTCAGCAGGATGTCTCAGGGCCCCACCAGGTCGGCGCCTGCTTTCAGGCGGCACACAGCCCCTCGTGTAGCATGGCGTTCTCCACATAGCCCGTCCCCCGGTGTGGGGTCTGCTCTGCCCTTTATTTTTCTCTTTTGCCACTGCAGGCATCACCAGACATGTGTCTTATGGACAGGTGTTCTTATTTCTGTCGGATGGAACTCGCCAGTGAGGCTGCCAGGTCCGAGGGCGTCTCCGTCCTCGTGTGCTGCGGTTGCAGACATTTACTTCTCAGTTCTGGAGACCTGAGACCAAGGCACCACCAGATTCGGGTCTGACTTCTCTGTGTCCTCACGTGGTGGAAGGGGCGAGGGATGTTGCTGGGGTCCCTTTACAGGGGCACTAATCCCATCACAAGACTCCACCCCTGTGGCAGGGCTGCACCCACTAACACTCCCACAGCGGGTGGGCTTCAACACATGAATTCTGGCAGCATAAAGAAGCCTCCCACCCACTGCAAAGGGCATGCATATTTCTTTGTTTTGTTTTGTTTTGTTTGTTTTGTTTTTGGCACAGACTCTCACTCTGTTGTCCAGGCTGAGTGCAGTGGCATGATCTCGGCTCATTGCAACCTCCACCTCCCAGGTTCAGGCGATTCTCATGTCTCAGCCTCGTGAGTAGCTGGGATCACAGGCAGGCGTCACCACACCCAGCTAATTTTATTTTATTTTATTTGTATTTTTAGTAGAGACGGGGTTTCACTATGTTGGCCAGGCTGGTCTTGAACTCCTGACCTCAAGTGATCCACCCACCTTGGCCTCCCAAAGTGCTGGGATTGTAGGTGTGAGCCACCGCACCCAGCTGCCTGTGTATTTGTAAATTGTAGTAAATCTGTCTTGCTAGGTTGCCTTCCAAAAGGCTGAGACAGCTGACAGCTGCACGTAGGATCACACCAGAGCCCAAAGACCTGACTGGTTTTGCCGTTTTGCCTGTCTGGTGGCATTGGCACTGCCTCTGTGGCTCTCATGCACACTCCGGGGCAGGGCACCTGCTGAGAACTGGCATCTTTCCACAAGCTGTTCCGGCCCTCTAAAACACCACATTCATCTGTAATATTGGTATCATAAAAATTAAACATTTGTCATTTCCATTGTAAATATGTTTCCAAATTCATCATTTGTCAATTGTATTTTTATGGTATTTTTGCCATCCAAAAGCTTTTAAAGTTTATATAACCAAAATTGCCTTCTGTCCTTTTAGCACTTCTTGTTTTCATTTCAGATTTCCCATCTTAGTTAAGAGATTTCTATTCTGAGATTGTTCATTTGTGTCTTGGTTCATCTGCAATTTACTCCTTGTGTTTAAGACACGGTCTTTTACCAAGAGACAAAGGAAGGCACGTTGCATCCAGATGGGTCACCAACTCCCAGAATCCCACCTCCCAGAGATTTTAAAACTTGATTTATTTCACTTTACTATTCAAATGAGTGGCAATAAGCCACAAATGGACTTACTGTGACTCTTCTGTGTTCATGGCTGTGTTATCATGTGTGTCTTTCCACGTAAGAGGCTCTGTCCTGATGCCCAGGGCAGAACTTGCTGGGATCTGAGTGTCCATTCAGCAGGTGTTGACACACGAGATCCGCATGCAGGCGCTCGGCTCACTGTGGTGGCAAAGATGGACAATAAGAGTAACTCTCACCTGTGCAGTGCCTCAGAAAATGAAGCACCTACCCTGCTGTTCTTAGGAAAAAGAAAAAGCGGAAGAAGGCAAGGCAGATCCAGAGCACTGGGAAGGTCAGGGGCAGCCTGCAGGGCTCGGTGGCTCTCAGGATCCTGGAGGCCAAATTGAAAGGCCACCATATGAAAGTATAAGTATATCCGCCCATATACATGTATAAGTATATCCACCCATATATATCTACCCATATGTAAAAATATATTCACCCATGTATATGTATAGGGATAGCCATCTGCTATATGTATATAGTATATCTACCCATATATATAAGTATATCCACCTACAAATATCTATAGGTGTATCTATCTGATATATGTATCAGATATACCTATATCTGCCTGTACATGTGTATATCTACCTACATATGTCTATAGATATATATGAACATAAATATAGAAATAAGAATGGAAATGAAAATACTATTTTTCAGCACACTTTATATAAGCTTAGTGATTAAAAGTAGCAGTTTCGTGGTTGCTCATGAAGCTGAAATGCCTGGTACATTTAGTTAGATGAAGGTCTGAGAGATTAAAATAGGTTTATTTTATATAATATGTAATTCTTTCCCAGTGAAAATCCTTTTAAAATATCCTCAGAAAATATTTTATTTGCTAGATTTCTCTTGTTTTTCCCTTTATTTTTTCATGTTTTATTAAGTTACCCAATATTAAAACCAGTTTTTTACAACTGAGGAACTTACATAGTTGTCAAAAATTTAAAAGAAAAGTCTGGGGGCCTGGTGTGGGTCCATCGTTTTCTCTTCCCAGGCACAGTTGCTACTGAGGGCAACTGGCGGGTGCCCCACCCTGTACCTGCACTCGTGCTCTGTTCACACAAAGGGACAGAGGCCAGAGTCCTGGGTAGCTGCAGGGCCCCTGCCACCCACACCTCGCCCCTGGGACCTCCTGCTGGCTCTTCTGGTTCTTCTTTGCTGGCTGGCAGGACCACTGCGGGGGTTCCTGTGGGGAAGCAGGTCAGAGAAGGGGAAGGGGAGGGGCCGAGAACAGGAGGGCCAGGGAGCTGTGCGGCCTAAGACCTTCCAGCAGTAAGTGAGCTCCTGGCCCGCAACAGTGAGTAAGCTTGTCTCAGGGAGGGCTGTTCACCGTTGCCTCTGCAGTGATCTTACCCTGGAGCCGCGGATACAAAGGGCCCGGTGCTACCAGCAGGCATTCCTGGCCAGCACCCTGGCCACTGTGTTAATCACTTCCCTTCCTGATGGCACCGGTGTCTCCTCCTTCCTTGCACAGATACCAAGCGCCCTGTGTGCTGCAGCGGCACTGCCTGCTGGAGCTGTTGTTACCGGATGAGGTCATGCTCTCTGTTTGCGGTTTCCAGGTGGGCTGCAAGCTGAGCCTGGTCTTCCTGCAGTACTGCATCATGGCCAACTTCTTCTGGCTGCTGGTGGAGGGGCTGTACCTCCACACCCTCCTGGTGGCGGTGCTCCCCCCCCGGAAGGTGCTTCCTGGCCTACCTCCTGATCGGATGGGGTAAGCGTGCCCCGTCCCACCCACAAAACCTCCATCCCATCCCATCTGACCAAACAACGCAATCGCTTTCTGCTCAGAAAAACACTTTGCCGCCCCTGTAGAATGCATGTCAGGGTCATATCATGAAGAGCTCTTCTAGGATGACTGGAGGCCCCTACGAACAACACATTAATATTTCTGGTAACCAGGAACCCAGTTTAAAATACTCCCATTCCTGGCCCCTTTTACCCTAATTCAAACTGGGCTGTTAACAGTGTCCTCCTCCCCGCCTCTACCCAGTTCACCTTTCACTGAGGGTGGGGATCAGAGAGGAGAGGGGTTGAGGCCATACCAGGTAGCGGAAGCCTTGCCTTGCCCAGGGTTGCAAAGGGGTGCAGATTCGGGACATCCTCATGGACAGGATGAGGCAAACGCAGCCGATAGCTCCGCGGGTGGCCGCAAAATCAGTGAACACATCTCCTCCGCACGTTCAACTCCGTGGCCTTCAGTAATAACACTTCCCATGTGGAATGGCAGGTCTCAGATTCTCGGCTCTCAAGCATGTGTTTAATTATCTTCACTGCTTACTAAGGCATGAGCATAAACTTGTAAATATTTACAAAGACTTTAAACAAGAGATTGCACTTAATATTCCCGTGAGAAGGAGTGTCCTTGAGGGTTTTGCTGGTGAAGGCACCCACCTGTGTGCGTGTGCACCGCTCTGATCCACCCGCGTAACCGGGCGTCTCTCTGTAGGCCTCCCCACCGTATGCATCGGTGCGTGGACTGCAGCCAGGCTCTACTTAGAAGACACCGGGTGAGTCCATGCCCAGACCGCAACCTCGAAAACGGGCCCGGCAACATCTGGCAACACGAAGTCCTTTGGAAGCCAGGAGGTTACCTGGTTGGAAGGACAGGGAGCGTTTGCGGCCAACCGACAGCCACGCAGGAAGCTTCTGGGCGATTCATGGGGAGAAATCGTATGAGGTTGGAGGATTGGAGGAAGCCCCGTGCAGGAGACAGGAAGTGAGCCAGGTTTTGCAGCATAGTTGAGATTGGGATAAACCAGGCAGAGACTGGGGCAGCCCCTTCGGTGGGCACAGCGATGTCCACAGAAGAAAACCAAGTGCCCTGCACGTTGTTTACCTGTAGCAAAGTGGAAGGTCAGGTGATGGTGGCTGCAGGGCCCCCCAGCACTCCCTAAGCACTAGTCTTGGCTTGTGCGGCCCGGAGCGCTTCTCCCCTGTGCTCACCCTAAGTGAGACCGCAGCCCAGACATGAACACATGTGGTTCCAGCACAAATATCCTGCCTTTCAAAGGGCCTCAGTGTGCATCGGTTATCCACTGCTAAGTAACAAATCACTCCAAGATTTGGTGATTTAAAACACCCACCATCTAGTTACGGTGTGATTCTGCACCTGACGACCTGGGAGAACTCAGCAGGGGCACTTCTGGCCTTAAGGACTGGTCCCCTTTGGTCCCCTTTGGCCAGTCTGAGACTGCACCAGCCGGAAGGTTCCTGCATGGACCCAGGCCTGCAACGGAGTTTCTGCTTTATGGGAGGGCTGTAGACTCCAGTGCAGGGTGTAGACCCTGGGGAGAATCACTGAGGCATTTAACAAGCCAGGGGTCACAGCTTCCTGCTGGAGACACCCCACGCACTGAAAATCAAAATGAAATGCGGCTCACCCATCTCAGTCACTCTAAGGACATTTTAAACCCTTTGCCATACACATGCAAACCATTTGGGAGGTGAGGGGAAGCTAATTTTCAGGAGGAAGGTTCTTTTCTCCTGATGTCGGCTGAATGGGGCCAACACACGCTTTCGTGCTCAGAGTGGAGGGCGTCAGCAGCCATCCTGCCCTTGTCCCAGCTTCTGGGGCCGCGCCTCCATTCCTCCTCCCCACAAGCCGACTATTGTTTTGAGAAGCATAAAACGGAACACAGTCACTCGCTGGGACAGATTCCTTTACGATCTGTCAGTGCAGAGAAATTGTGCTTCCACAGTAAGGGGAGCAGGCAGGTTGGGAGGGGCAGACGGCCCCACTGGCAGGCACAGGCACGAGGCAGGCGCTCATTCTCCTGTGCCCGTCTTGCGAAAGTGGTCAGTGGTAACCTGATTTCCCGTCTCTCTCTGACAGTTGCTGGGATACAAACGACCACAGTGTGCCCTGGTGGGTCATACGAATACCGATTTTAATTTCCATCATTGTAAGTCGCCCCTGTTGAAGCGTGAATTACCTGTGGAGTCACACACTTGGGCAGACAGCAGGCCTGCCATCCTTTATTAAACAGAAATGACCCCATTCCACTCATCCACTCAGCCTTCCCGGAAAAGGGCCCCTTCAGGCCTGTGGACCCCCACAGGCGGTTCCCAGGGAAGGAGGGAGGGACTGAGGGAGTGGAGGGGAGGGTCGAAATCAGGTGGACTTCAGGGCAAATCAGGGATCCACGTATCCGTTTCACGAACTTACTGTCTCTTTTGTGCAGGTCAATTTTGTCCTTTTCATTAGTATTATACGAATTTTGCTGCAGAAGTTAACATCCCCGGATGTCGGCGGCAACGACCAGTCTCAGTACAAGTGAGTGTGTGTCCCGGCCTGGCCGTCCCTGGTGGGGATGCTGTGTGGAGACAGGAAACCCCACGCTGGCAGGAAGGCCCTGGAGGTGCGGCGACTCGGGTCAGGCCTCGAGGCTGGACCCCAGGGCTCTGTTCCTGCCCAAAGCTCAGAGAGGCACTGGACAGCATTTCCCTGGCTAAGTAACAAATCACTCCAAAATTTGGTGGTTTAAAACACCCACCGTCTAGATAGGGTGTGATTCTGCACCTGACGACCTGGGAGGACTCAGCCGGAGCACTTCTGGCCTTGGCGACTGTGAAAGTCAGGCACCATTTCTTTTATTTGAAGGCCAGAAGAAAGTCCTCTTTAGTGCGCTTGCTTGTTTAAGCATCTGCCCACTTGCATGTTATACAGCCTGTCTTTTTCTCCTTGGCCACACATTATTTTTATTTTACATTTAATTCTGTCCCCCCTCAGACCACATAGTCCATGGCCGTGTGTCTGCTGCCAGCCCTGATAGCAGGCCTTGTACTTAATAACAATTCAGAAAGCATTCCCTGCCCGTGTGATTACATGAAGATGGCATCGTGACCTCCCTTCAGTAGGTGAAGACAGGACAGACGTTCAGCCACTCACCCCCAGTCATCCAGCTAATTCATGATGATCCGGGGAATCTATAGAGTAATGCAAAGACTCCATAAATTTATATCAAGAATTTATTTTTTTTAAAAAAAAGGTAAAAACTAAAATTCAAGTATAAACTAAACACTGACTTGGTGTGGAAGTGGTTGGCCCAGCCCAGAAGGCACCTCGGGCTCAGACTGGCTGGCATGGAAGGGTGCAGGAACCCCACCACCTGGCCTAGGAGGGTGCCTGGCCTGCATTTCCCTTTTCTCCCACCTTAGAAAACAGGGGTGGATTTGGGGAGGGGCAGTTAGACAGGAGCATGGCCAAGAGCCCCAAAGCTGGGTGCAGATACCAGCCGGTGCCCTGAGGGAAGTCACTTTGCCACTCCATGCCTCAGCTTCCTCATCTGTGGGATGGAAGTAATAATGTCACTAAGGTTAGGAGGATCAATGCAGTCTATATTTGCAGGACATTTGCTGCCTGGCACCAGAGTATTGCAAAAGAGTCTGGTAAACCAGAGAATCTAATTCTGCCGTGTGGCATCTAAATCCAGGGAGTACCCGTCTCTGCCCGCCCACATGAGGGATGGGATCCCACGTCAGACCCCGCATGGCAGCATGACCTTGTCCCTGCTCAGGGGAGGCCGGTGGTGCCTGCGTGGCAGAGACCCCAAAATAAGTCGTTCTTGGTTGCCCTTCAGGTTGGACTTGGATTTCCTGTGAATCTTGTTTAGCGTCTTTGCTGACCTTTGCTTTGGTTCTTGGGGAGTGTTTGTTAAATAGGACTCGGAGATGGATGCTTTTATTTTGGAAACAAAATTAAGTGGGGACAATAACATCGATTCGCTTTCCAGGACAACAGAAAAGGCCGAGACACCCTTGAGGCCACACGAGGTCCTTTCTGTGTAACTCTCTGGTCACAGAAGTAGCAAAACCTCCCTGGACAGGGGCCAGGAGCTCAGCCACAGGGAGGCCTCCTTTCCAGCGAACTTCAGATGCATTAATAGAGGGAATGAGGTGGGTCCCTGCCGCTGACTGAGGGGCCTGGCTCCCACAGAGCGCAGCTGTTGTGAGCTGCTGGTCCGGGAGCAGGAGGGGCCTCATCATTTAAACGTGCACGTGGCCACGGTGGAGGCCAGCCTTCTTGTCCGGTGCCTGCCTCAGGATGGGCCGGGCTCCCAGGCAGGGCCTGTGCAGGTTTTGGGTCACTCACAGGGAATCTTGCCCCTGCCAGCCAGGAACCCCAGAACACAGCGTGTGTCCTTGTGAGGGAATTTGGGAGAAACAGACACTTTCTGGAATGCACGTTCCCGGGCCCTGAGTGCTGGATCTGCACAGGGGCCTCAGACATACACGTAAAGAAGCAGTGGATTTTCTCGTTAGGTGGCGATTCCAGTGGTGGAGAGGGAGTGTGGAGCCCCTCCCACACCCAGCTGCCTGGTCCTGAGAAAGACCCTGCCAGGCGTGCAGCGGGTTCGCGGGTCCCGCAGCTGAGCTGGCTTCTCTCCTTCCGTGCAGGAGGCTGGCCAAGTCCACGCTCCTGCTCATCCCGCTGTTTGGCGTCCACTACATGGTGTTTGCCGTGTTTCCCATCAGCATCTCCTCCAAATACCAGATACTGTTTGAACTGTGCCTCGGGTCGTTCCAGGTAGGTATGCAGAGGCGGCCACCCTCCCCCGAGCACGGGTCCTGCCTGACCTTCCCTTCTCATTGCAGGGCCTGGTGGTGGCCGTCCTCTACTGTTTCCTGAACAGTGAGGTAAGTTCATGGCCGCCTTGGAACCATGTGCAGGTGCTCAGTTGGTTCCTGAAATGCTGTCCAGCCTGGTGCCGTGGCCCCCACGCGCGCCTGTCTTCTGTGGGCTGGACTCACTGCCCAGGCCCCCACAGTCCTCTGTATGCCCATCAGAGAACCCACAATGACACAGGCAAACCCACTCTTCTGGGCCCAGCTTCCAAACCCTGCCGTCCCTCTGTGCACCCCAAGTAGCATCGACTGCCATCCCTCTCAGAGCCCTCTTGGGAAAGCTCCCAGCCGGGTCTGGACAGAATCCGTTTTTCCCCATGGACAGCGGCTTGCTCCTGCATAGCTTGTGAGTCCCAGAAAGCTGGCCTGGGTTGAGGGGTGGGACTGCAGAGCATTCTGTGAGTCCCTGGGGACGAAGCCAGGAACCGAGCTCTGCCCTGCGTTCATCCCCAGCCAGGGGTGCTGTCTCTGGGCTGCTCCAGCGGCCTCACCCCGTCCCCTGACCCCTGACCCTCCCGCCCCACGCTGCGGTCGCTGACGCTTTCTTTGCTTGACATGCAACTTTCACCAGCACGGCTTCTGCAAAGCTGAGCCTGTATGGTGCCACCTGTCCTTCTCCCTCCTCTGCTTTCCGGGCACCCCTCACTCATCCCCACCCCCTCCCAGGGCTAACATTCCCTACCCGCTGGGAACAGGGAAGGAGACGGAGGCCCAGCACTGTCACATCCCCGGCTGCTAAGGAAAATCTTTCCAGAAAAAAACAAATTAACTATCTCAGACTGTGGGACAGCGCTTGCCGTAGCAGTGGGGACGCCTGAACCACCCATGCACAGCCTTAGCGTGGCTGCGTCCCCCGCCCTCATGGGGCCTCCAGTTCCCGCTCCGCTCCCTCCAGAAGCCGTTTCTGTTTCTGTCCATCTGATGGGAACACAGATGTCGCCCCACCCTCCACACGGGAGCAGGCGGGAGGGAGAGCTGGAGGCTCCGTGGCTCCCAGAGCACCCACACGCCCCCGCCCAGGCTCACAGGCTCAGGCGTTCCCGGTGCCCTCACCTCCCCAGGTGCAGTGCGAGCTGAAGCGAAAATGGCGAAGCCGGTGCCCGACCCCGTCCACGGGCCGGGATTACAGGGTCTGCGGCTCCTCCATCTCCCGCAACGGCTCGGAGGGCGCCCTGCAGCTCCACCGCGGCTCCCGCGCCCCGTCCTTCCTGCAGACGGAGACCTCGGTCATCTAGCGCCGCCCTGCCCGTCGGGCGGCTTCCTCCTTCCAGAAGCCCGAGCACCCCGGCGGGCGCCAGCGCGGCCCCGGCGCATCGAGCTTGTCCACTAAGCCGCATACCTGGAACGGGGGTCGTGTTGTCACTGACTCGATGTAAACTCCAGCATTTAGATAATCTTGTTCAAAATGTGTTTGGGCCGAATAGTGGATCCTTTTTTTGAGACAGCCTCACTCTGCCGCCCAGGCTGGAGGGCAGTGGCCGGATCTCGGCTCACTGGAACCTCCGCCTCCCGGGTTCCCGTCATTCTCCTGCCTCAGCCTCCCGAGTAGCTGGGACCACAGGCGCCGCCACCGCGCCCGGCTAATTGTTTTGTAGTTTTGGTAGAGACGGGGTTTCACTGTGTTAGCCAGGATGGTCTCGATCTCCTGACCTCGTGATCCGCCTGCCTCGGCCTCCCAAAGTGCTGGGATTACAGGCGTGAGCCACCGCGCCCGGCCCAAGAGAATAGGGGGACCAAGGAGCAAATGTGGAAATGCAGTTGTGTGGTCCAGCACGGGCCTGGACGCCCACCGGGTGCCGTCTGTCCCACATCAGGGCGGCTTCCCAGGTCCCGTAAGGGCAGCCCCCTCATCTGCAGGACAGAGGGAAGCCACTCAGGGCCCCCCTGACGTTAGGACCAGGAGAAATCAACAGGAGGGCAGCCCTCCTCCCTCCAGGGGCCCCCACCCGGCCAAGCCCTGCCCCACCCAACTTTTTCCACAGAGCTGTTCTGCCTCCCCAAGGAAGGTGGGCTGAGGAGACCATCAGATCAGGAAAGCAAGGTCATGCAGGAGGGGGCGTCTCCACACAGGTGTTCGTGGGACCCTCAGCAGCCCTGGCTCTGCCTCAGGAGGTCACCTGCCGCCCTGTGGGAGCCACAGAGCCGGACGCTCAGCCCCAGGCTAGCTGCAGCCAGGCCTGCAGGTCTCTGGTGATGGCGTTATGTGGGACGCAGGATACAGCTGGGTGGGAACTGGAAACCTATTCTCTTTTTAACAAAAATAATTTTAGAATCATTTCTGTCCAAATGGAGAATTATTTTAACAACATATAAAACTGTTTCAAGCCCTCCTCCCCAGAGCTGGCGCTCAGCAGCCCTAGTGGCTGTTCCTTCAGGCGAAGGGTTATTTGCAGACGTGGGGAGGGTGTCTGGGGACATTGCTGAGCTGGCTGCAGAAGGGTGGGGACATCAGGGCGCAGTCTCCACGCCTGTGCCAAACCCTGGTCCCCACAGCGCTCAATGGACCTCAGCAGGCTGCCCAGCCCTGGCCCAGGTGCCTCGACTGCAGGACTCAGTTGTGAGTGCATTTGACTCCGCTTTTCCCTTCAAAATGAACGTCTTGTTCCCGTGCATTGGTGGCATCACAGACCCCAGCTGGAGCCCGGTGCCAAAGGCCAGGACAGCCGTGCCAGGAGGCAGCCACAGGGAAGCTCACACATCCTGTCAGCATCACCTTGGTTTGCAGAATCCTCGTCCCCAGTAAAATGAGGCCAGACAGAGGGGCTGTTAGGACGGCAAAGCAGCAGTGTCCAGAGACCCCTCAATCCCCAACGGTCTGCAGCCTGTCCTGCACGCCCTGCCAGCCACGCCCCATCCTGCACCCCCCGGGCCACGCTGGCCACACTTCTCTGCTGCAGCAAGCTCATCCCTGGACTTCTGGGAGAATGAACCCGAGGTTGGTTTGGAGACGCAGGTGAGGCGGTCAGAGGATCTAGAGAACAACTCACCCACCATTTCTGGGGCCGCAAAGGGTCCATCAGAGACTGACGCTGGGGAGCAAGTGACCCAGGCCAGGTGCCCAGGAAAGGACGGCTGAGTGTGTGGAGTGCAGCAAGAGGGAGGCAGCTGGACGCGGCAGACCCCAGGTTCAGTGCAGCCCCTCAGCTGCTCCTCCCCTGTACAGTTTGGACAGACCCACCCCCAGCCTTGCCTGGCTTTAAAAGGACAAAAGGGAGCATCCCCCACCCACTCTCAGGGTTTTGAGGAAACAGATTTGTGGTAACTGAAGGTGTTGGGTCAGTGGCCAGGTGCGGACACTGAGCTGTGACCCAGAGGGGACGTTGAGGAAGTGGGCGGGAGCGGTCGTGTCAGCCGGTTACCAGGCACTGGTTGTGTGGTTGACAGTCGGTGGTTGGGTGTGGGAGGTCATCAGTCATCAGGTGTGCCCGGGGACGCTCTCCCCTCAGCTGCACATGTGCCAGTGTCCAGCGGAGCCAAGGACTGGTTCCTCCTGCCTGGATCAGGTGTGCCCAGGGGATGCACTCCCCTCAGCCACGTGTGTGCCACTGTTCAGCGGAGCCGAGGACGTAGAGGGGCAAGCTCCCAGCTGTTTCTAACAGATGCCTGGTGAGCAGGGGACGTAGGGCCCCGCGGTCAGCAGTTGTCTTTAACTGTCATTGTGTGTGGAATGTCCTCCATGTGGCAAGAATGAGCTGTGTAAATACTTCAATAAAACCTGACTTCACATCTGCACGCTGAGTAAGAATTTGCTCTGACGAGACCTGAGGCCCTGGAGCATGGAGGACACGCTTGGCGTGTTAGCTGTGGCTGCTGCGTTCAGATGAAAACAGAGCTTGGATGGGGAGGGAGAGGGTCCCGCCAGCCACAGGGCACCAGGGAGGACGTTGGAAACAGCCACTCCTCCCTGAAGACAGTCCCCTGTCAGAGGGTCGCCGCTGGGGAGCCTCCGTCTGGCAGCTGTGACATGTGAGCAGTGCCCTGGGGAGGAGGCGCCTGCACACCCAGCCTTGTCCTGCCACACCCAACACGGCCTCTGTCAGCTCTGCAGAGCCCAAGAACCTGTTAATAGAGCAGGATTGCATGCAGGAGTGTGTGTGTGTGTGTTCACATGCCACACGCATGTGTGGGTGTGTGCGTGGGGGGTGGGTGTGCACACGTGTGTGTGCCTGCATGTGCACACATATGCGAATCTCTGTGTGTGCTGAGCCTTAGCCACATTTATGCTACAAGCAAATAAAATATATTTCTAATGAACTCCACGCTCCACCAAATGGCTGTGTTGTCGGGCGGGGCATAGCACCCTGGTAAAAGCCACATTCCCAAATAGTCAAACTTAGAATGAGCCAGATGAACCAGCCTCTGGTGACTTTCCTAAGAGCAAAGCAGGTGGGAAGGGGGAAAGGGGCTGGGCACGCAGCCCTCCAGGGAGTCACTGTTTTATCTGACTCAGGAGCTTAGTGTCCGTTTGCCTGAGGTAGGAAATATTCAGCTGCTGAGGAGACTCAGCCCTGACCGGAGGCAGAAGGTGCAGGGCCAGGGGCCACTCTGAAGACGCCCCTCCTCCATCCATGGCTACTGTTCGTTCTTTCTCATCACCAATGGCAGCTTTTAATTGGCTGTTTTTTTCAGGCTTTCAGATGACAGAAATTACACAGGAAAACTATAAAACATCAAACTCTGTGGGCAAAGACTACATAGAAAGTGAAGTCCTCTGCCTGCCTCCTCCCCTCTCTGGGGGAGACTCGTGCCCGACTGAAACAGGGTCTCAGTGCCTTCCTCCGTCAGTGCAAACCTGTCTGCCTCCTGCTCCTTCCTCCGTTGGTGCAAACCTGTCTGCCTCCTGCTCTTTCTTCTGTTTATTTGTGGGAATCGGGCTAAATTGTGTGAAGCTTCTGCAGCTGTCTTTCTCCTGCTGAGACAGGTCATGTCCATCTTTCCCATCGGAAGGTGCACACCTCATGATTTTTACTGCTGTGTAACATTCCACAGCCTGGGCCTGGTTGGTTTGATCGATTCCCTGCTGGCAAATGTGTGAGTTATTTTTGCAGGTGTTTCTGTGTTTACCCGAGTATTCCCTCACTGTACGCTCCTGAAGGGGAAAGGTTAAAGGGCAAGCACGTTTGGCTCTCAAAGGGTGTTTGCTGTACGGCTCCGCCACCCCTCACCAAGCATCCTGCCCTGGGTGCATGGGAAACTCCTCCATTTGCATGTCTTGAATAGTTTCTTCACAGGTTTTTTCTTTAACTCTGATGGAAAGCTGAACCTCTGCCTGACACACTCACATCGCAGCTGCTGTGTCTCCAGGGGCCCCACACGCATGTCCGCGTGCCAGTCCACAAAGTCACTCCCGTTCTCGGGACCCAGGACGAGCACAGGAGTCGGCCTCTTGTCTGCAGGCGTCAGCGGCCAATGGTGTTGCTTTGTGTCAGCGCACACTGCTTGTGGGCGGGCACCACAAAGGATTTAGGGCACCTTTTATACTGAAAAGTCTTCTTTGGAAGATGGAGAGAAAAGGGGCTGTCAGCTCCTTTGTGTTCTCTGAAGGTTTAATGAGGAGAAAGGTGCAGGCTGCGAGGACAGCGGGGGGCCCACATGTTCCACTTGTGGAAACAGTCCCTTCCCAGGACACCCTGCAGGCCCCGTGAAGCGGGCGCCCCAGGGCTATTACCGAGATCTTTTGTAAATCTTCTATTCAGTACCTGGAACTGAAGAAGCAATAGGAAAAATAAACTATCAAAATATAATACAAAATAATGAGACCTGGTGGGACCAAGCTCTCCCTTTGAGACTCAGGGTTCTACGTAGCCTCATGCATGAAGGTTCCATGAATACAGTCAAGGAAAGCCACACAGGAATTCGGCGCACCTCAGAAGCACAAGCTGTCATGGTTTAAGTCCTAGGACTGTGAATCCACATGTTAAATGTGTGACTTTCAAATCATTAAATCATGACTGTTCTTTCAGATTTAAAAGCACGCGATATCACTTAGCTCCACTGTCCCATGACTCAGTTGTGCAGATTTTCGCATGGCTTGGATGGATTACGCTCTCTCAAACCCGTCGGCATGCAGTGGAGACCTGAGCGTCCAGTCCTACCTCTGGAGAAGCCGGAGACACCGCCATAGGCTCTGTGCCTCCAGTTTCCGTTTAGAATTAGTATTGTATAATTATTTTGAAGAGTCTGAGGGACGGGGATAAGAAGGAAGCCGTGAGAGGACAGGGACTTCCCTTGTCAGGGGCGACAAGGGCCGGGTTCAGTACAACAGGAGGGAGCAGCAAGGAGCTCCAAGCAAGAGAGCAGAGGGCAAAGGGGAAAGGTCACCAGGAGTGTCCAGGACCTGGGCACGGCCTCCAAGCTGTGCAGAAAACACAGGGAAGGGGTTGGACTTGAAATCACTCTTGCTGTGTTCATTCTTTTGATGGTAACACTGCCCTGGAAATGAAGCAGACAGCCTGTGGCTCCAGGGGCACATGTGGTGGTCAGCCACGCCCAGTCTGCACTGCATCTCCTCGTCCATCCATCATCCAGCCAGCCGTCTTAACTGTGTGACCGCACGTGAGCATTGCAGAAACAGCACGAAGCGTTCCGAGCTGTGAGGATGCATGATGGGCAGCCCTGGAGCCAGGCCTGGTGCCACGAGTACCCAGCAGGTCTCCACTACTACTTATTTCTTCTTAGGGGAAGAAATTCTAATCTCCCCACATAAGCTTAAGTCAATACAAAAAATAGCACAGAACACTGGCAAACGGACACAAACAGATAACCAACGTACACAAGACTGTAGAAAGCAAAAAGAATAAGGGAGAAATATACACTCCAATAAGCAAAAGACAACTAAAGCTGGAGACCATAATTGGCTATAAAAATAGCCCAGGATAGGGCGGTGAGGTTACAGTTGTAGTATGTAGTGTGATATAAATTTGGATTTCATGGTTTTACTGTATCATAGTGTTATAATACAATATAAAACTCATTTATGTCCGGGGGCAATGGCTCATGTCTGTAATCCCAGCACTTTGGGAGGCCAAGGTGGGCAGATTACCTGAGGTCAGGAGATCGAGACCAGCCTGGCCAACATGGTGAAACCTCGTCTCTACCAAAATACAAAAATTAGTCTAGCTTGGTGGCACATACGTGTAATCCCAGCTACTCGGCAGGCTGAGGCAGAAGAACTGCTTGAGCCAGGGAGACGGAGGCTGCAGTGAGCCAAGATTACGCCACTGCATTCCAGCCTGGCTGACAAAGGAAGACTGTCAAAAAAAAAAAAAAACTCACTTATATAGCTTGTTATTATGCCATATTTATTTACTCTATAAGCTTTAAATATATTATAAACTTAGAATGTTCATTCGATTCAACCCAGTAATTTCATTGCTAGGAACTTTTCCTAGTTAAATATTCAGACTTATGCACAGTGATTTGTGTATGAGAATGGTCATCATGGTGTTATTTGTAATATCAAATAATTGAAAAGCAAAATATCTGATTATTGACTGATTAAATAAACAGTAATTGGGAATACGAAGGCAGACTGGCTTGCAGGGGCCCTTTAAAAGAGGGTATGTCCTGGTCATTGCTGTACAAGGTGCACCCACTCAGCAAGTTCAGGCAAGAGGCAGATAGGCTGGGGCAGAAAAGGGTAGCTCCCAAGTGAAGCCCCACCTTCAGGCTGGGGAAGGCTGGAAGCCTGGGGTTGGGATGACAGCCCCATGGACAACAGTGGGGGGTTGTTCTTTTTCCTGGACCCACCCATGGCCACCCGTAGACCAATCAGCACACACTTCCTCCCTCCCCCTTGAGGCCCATAAACACCCTGGACTCAGCCAGACTCAGGGAGAGGAACAGATGACTGGCCTGCAGCGAGGAGTTACTGAATGACATGTGAATGATGGGGAAGACTGAACCGCAAGCACAAGAAA
This sequence comes from Papio anubis, assembly GCF_008728515.1. Classification (NCBI taxonomy): domain Eukaryota; kingdom Metazoa; phylum Chordata; class Mammalia; order Primates; family Cercopithecidae; genus Papio; species Papio anubis. Next base: position 426,172 of record NC_044979.1, on the reverse strand, counting down.
CCGAGAACGATGCGGTGTGATCTGAGAGGCATGTATGCTGTTGGAGCAAGCAACCTGGAATCCATTGTGCCTTGCTGGCAGGAATTAACTCTGCCAAGCAAACCGTCAATAATGCAGCACAAATTATATGATCCAGTTACTCACCTAGCAAGGATATTAAGTGCTGAAATTTAGGACAGCAACTTCTTGATCATAAGAACTGGGGAAAAAGGAAAGTTCAGCTCATCTAGAATAGGAGGTTTTATTATAACACAAACAACTGACACATCTTGACTTCCAGCTGGGCATCTCTCCTTAGAAATCTTCTCCTGGATATCCCATCCTGTATGCAGCATCTTCTTCCCCTTGCATATGACTCCCAGGTGGGTGTCTCCTTAGAAATCTTACCCTGGATATCCCATCCTGTATGCAGCATCTTCTTCCTTGCATATGACTCCCAGGTGGGTGTCTCCTTAGAAATCTTACCCTGGATATCCCATCCTGTATGCAGCATCTTCTTCCCTTGCATATGACTCCCAGGTGGGTGTCTCGCCAAATCACCCTGGATATCGTCCTGTATACAGCATCTTCTTCCCCTTGCATGATGAAAGAAGGTCAGTTTACCAGGAAAACACAACAATCCCAAAAGTGCATGCACCTGATAACAGAGCTTCAAGATACATGAAGCAAAATTAACTGAAAATAAATAGGCAGATCCACATGGTTGATGTTTTAATGCACGTCTCTCTGTGTAATTGATAAAGCAGACTAAGAAAATCTGTAAGAATATAGAACATTCAAACAATAATATTAACTAACAATATTAACCAACTTGACCTAATCAGCATAGAGCATTTCACCAAACGACTGCAGAATCTGTATTTTTTTTCAAGTGCACATGCAACATTCACCAAAATGGACCATATACTAGACCATGAAGCAAGTCTTGATAAATTCCAGAGGAATAAAATTATACAGAGTAGGCTCTCTGACCATAATTAAATTGCCCTAGAAATTAATAACAAAAAAATGCCAAATATTTGAAGTTAAGCAAAATGCATGTCTAAATACATCAAAGAAGAAATCACAAGAGAAATTTCAAAATATGTTGAGTTGAATGCGAAGAAAAACGCATGAAAATTTTTAGGATGCAACTAAAGGAATCCTTGTAGGAAAATTTATAGCTTAAAATATAGATATTAGAAGGGAAAAAAGATTAGAAAAAATAGTACATTTTGTTGGAAATACATTTGAAAATATTTAATTCCATAAGGAAAAAAAAGCCTAATTTTTTTTTTTTTTTTACAGGAAGTCTCACTCTGTTGCCCAGGCTGGAGTGCAGTAGCACAATTTCAGCTCACTGCAGCCTCCCCATCCCAGGTTTAAGAGATTTCTCATCCCTCTCAGCCTCCCAAGTAACTGGGAGTATAGGTGCGTGTCACCACACTTGGCTAATTTTTGTATTTTTTGTAGAGACAGGGTTTCACGATGTTGGCCAGGCTGGTCTCAAACTCCTGACCTCAAGTGATCTACCCGCCTCAGATCCCAAAGTGCTGGGATTACAGGCGTGAGCCACCACGCCTGGCCGCAAAACCTAATTTAAAGCGAAGCAATGATCTGTTCTTCAATCAGGTCTCTGGGCTCTTTCTGTCTGCCATCACACAAGATGCTTGTTGCTGTAGCAACCACTGGGGAAGGAGAAATAATAACTGAGGGCTCTTCTACAGTGAAAAATTTTCAGGTTTTGTTTTTAGGAGCTCTTTTCATTCAGATCATTCTGTTCTCAAATGGCACACAGATCAGGTTCGATGCCAATGTAAAATGAAGCAAACATTTTCCATCTACACTATCTGCCCACACTTCCTCTCCCAGTTGGTGAGAACATAGACTCACTGTTCCCCCGAGTGAGGAACAGCACCAGACCCCCAAAATCTTCACAGTGGTGCCACGGTGATTGGGGTTCTGTGGGGACCCAGGGTAACATGCTTTCTTCATGGGCCACTCAGCTCTGCAGATGCCCTTGTCAGTAAAAACCAATCCCAGGTCCCTGAATACATATTAGGAAAGGAAAGACAGAGACACAAAAAGGGGGACAAGACCCCCACAATAAGAGGAACAAAACAGAGACACAATCGGAGAAATGAGACTGAGACACAATGAGGGGGATGAGACAGACACACAATGCAGGGGTGAGACTGAGACACAATGAGGGGGTGAGACTGAGACACAATGAGGGGGTGAGACTGAGACACAATGCGGGGGTGGGACTGAGACACAAATGGGGGGTTGAGACTGAGACACAATGTGGGGGTGAGACAGAGACACAATGTGGGGGTGAGACTGAGACACAATGTGGGGTGAGACATGAACACACACACTGAAATTGAGACTGAGATACAATGGGAGATTAAGAACAAGAGGAACCTAAATAAGGGGTTAAAACAAAGAACAATAGAAGTGTAGTGGATGGACAAAATAAAGTGAGACTAGAGACCTAATAAAGGGGTGGGAACACAATGGGAGTGAGAACTAGAGACACAATGGGGAATAAGACAGAGACACAATGGGGGTGAGACTGAGACACAATGTGGGGGTGAGACATAAAGATTAGAAGAGATTGAGACTGGAGACACAGGGGGGAGTTGAGACAGACACAATGGGAGGCTGGCAATGGGGGGTGAGACTGAGACACAATGGGGGGTGAGACTGAGACGTGGGAGTGAGACTGAGACACAATGGGGGGTGAGACTGGGGACACAGTGGGGGTGAGACGGGGAACGTGGGGGTGGGACGGGGACACAGTGGGGTGAGGGTGGGGCAGTGGGGGATAAGAGACGAACACAGACAGAAATTGAGAACTAAGAACCTAATGGGGAGTGGGAGCCACAATGGGGAGTGAGACTGAGACACAATGGGGAATGAACTGAGAGACACAATGGGGGTGAGACTGAGACACAATGTGGGGAGTGGGGGCATAAGGTGGGAGTGAGACTGAGACACAGGGGAGTTGAGACAGACACAATGGGAGCTAAGGCTGAGACACAATGGGGGGTGAGACTGAGAGACACAATGGGGGGGAGTGAGACTGAGACACAATGGGGGAGTGAGACTGAGACACAATGGGGGTGAGACTGAGACACAATGGGGGTGAGACTGAGACACAATGGGGGAGTGAGACTGAGACACAATGAGGGGGTGAGACTGAGACACAATGGGGGGTAAGACTGAGACACAACGTGGAGGTGAGACATAAGGTGGGGTGAGACTGAGACACAGGGGGGGAGTTGAGACAGACACAATGGGGGGGTGAGACTGAGACACAATGGGGGAGTGAGACTGAGACACAATGGGGGAGTGAGACTGAGACACAATGGGGGAGTGAGACTGAGACACAATGTGGGAGTGAGATTGAGACACAATGGGGGGTAAGACTGAGACACAACGTGGAGGTGAGACTGAGACACAATGGGGGTGGGGACAGAGACACAATGGGGAGTGAGAGACTGAGACACAATGGGGGAGTGAGACTGGGACACAATGGGGGTGAGACTGAGAGACACACAATGGGGGTGAGACTGAGACACAATGTGGGGGTGAGACATAAAGGTGGGAGTGAGACTGAGACACAGAGGGATTAGAGACAAGACACAATGGGAGCTAAGGCTGAGAGACAATGGGGGTGGGAACTGAAGACACAATGGGGAAGTGAGACTGAGACACAATGGGGAGTAGAGACTGAGACACAATGGGGGGTGAGACTGAGACACAATGGGGGTGAGACTGAGACACAATGGGGGTGAGACTGAGACACACAATGTGGGGTGAGATTGAGACACAATGAGGGAGTGAGACGAGACACAATGTGGGGTGAGACTGAGACACAATAGGGGGTGAGAGACACAATGGGGGAGTGAGACTGAGACAATGGGGGGTAAAGACTGAGACACACAATGGGGGTGAGACTGAGACACAATGTGGGGTGAGACATAAGGTGGGGTGAGACTGAGACACAGGGGGGAGTTGAGACAGACACAATAGAACTAAAACTGAACAATAGAGGTAGAACTAGCAGGAACACAATGGGAGTGAGACTAGAGACACAATAGAGTGAGACTGAGAACCTAATGAGAGTGGGAACTGAGAACCCTGATAGAGGTGAGAACTGAAGACACAATGGGGAGGTGAGACTGAAGAACACAATGTGGGGTGAGATTGAGGAACATGAGAGGATGAGACAGACACAATGGGGGGTGAGACTGAGACACAATAGGGGGTGAGACACAATGGGGGTGAGACTGAGACACAATGAGGGAGTGAGATTGAGGGACACAATGGGGGGGGAGACTGAGACACAATGGGGAGTGAGACTGAGACACAATGAGGGAGTGAGATTGAGACCTGAGAAATGTGGGGTGGGGGTGAGAGACAATGGGGAGTGAGACTTCAGAACACAATGAGGAGTGAGATTGAGACACAATGGAAATTAAGACTGAGACACAATGTGGAGGTGAGACATAAGGTGGGGTGAGACTGAGACACAGGAGGGAGTTGAGACAGACACAATGGGGAATAAGGAAGCTGGGAACACAGACACAGTGGAGGGGATGAGACTGAAGCGTAAAGGGGACTGAAGCCAGACATAATGGGTGAGGGGTTGAGACTAGACACAATGTGGAGGAGGGTGAGGCTGAGAAACCATGTCAGAAACCACAAGCTAAATCAAAAAAGAAACAGTAATATGGAAAAATATATGCAAGAAATATGAAAAGGAGTCAGTATTCCTATGGTTCATTCAATAAGAGAAACACCGAGAGTCTAGCAGATAATAGGCAAATTACATAAAGGGTCAATCCTAAAAAAAGCACAAATAAAAATGCTTAAGAAATATTCAAAAATTGTTCAACTTCACAAATAGGTAATGCATTTGTATTTTCATTCTCCAGTGCTTAAAATGATTTGTAAAATTAAATAATATTGGATTCTAGCCATATGTGGAATGTTACTAATCAAAGTTAAATTGACCCAAAATTTCAGGAAAGCAGCTTGGCAAAAAACAGCAATAACTTTAAAAATGTTCATGTACTTTTTACTAGATAATTTCACCTAAGAACTTACCGTAGGCAAATAATCCCACTTTTAAACAAATATCTATGTACAAGAATGCACATCTTAGCAAAAGCTGAATACAGTAGGACAGAGAATGGCTACGTCACTGTATGTCCATTTCCTGGGATATAATTTTAACATTACGGAGATGTTTATGAATTTGTGATGATAAAAGATAATGCATCTGGGATTAAGTGTGAAAACCAGCACATAAATTTCATATAAGAATCCTTTATTCAAACAAAATGCATTAAAACACTAAAAATACACAAAATATTAAAGTGGTTATTCGTGGGGGCAAGAACTGTTCCATCATTTTCATGAATTCTTTGTTTCTTTCTCTAACTAACAAGTGCTAAGTACCATCTCCTCCCAGACAGGCCCCTGGGGCACTAGGCACACAAAAGTGAACAGAGAAAACCCTTGCCTCTGTGCAGCTCACACTCCAGTCGGGGAAGACAAGCAGTAAAATATCAATGAACACATACGGTAATGCAGGAAGGAAAGTGAAACATCTTTAGAAATTAGAGACACAAGGGCATTCCCAGGAGGAAAATGGAGGTTCCCCCAACACAAAGGAAAAAATTCAATGAATAAAGTGGAAATAGAAATGTTTGAAAGCTTGGCCTACACACAATCCCTTAAAAGAATACAGCTGCTGAGAAATGAAGCCCCGCCTTTTGTGATGGATTGACGTCATTATGAAGCTTCTCTCTACTGTAAGACACCACAGCACTGTAAGACAAAGTGCTCTAACAGTTGGAATAATGATTATGAACTATTTGTCACAATTGTCAGTCGACGTGTGTTTGATACATTATAGCCACCAGCACACTTTTAAGTGGAAATAAAATCTTATCATTTTAATGTGATCAAAATAATTTGCCTCTTATGAACTTACTCTCAAACAAGAGTTCACTTTCAGACTTTGGCTTTCAGACAATTTTAGGCTTCACTCTGACAGCAGCCCACCTACCATGTCCTCCCTTGGCATAGGCACAACCATGAGGAGAGGCTGTGGTCAGGGTTGTCATCCTTCAACTCCGTCCATTTTTGCTCCAACCATTTTGATGGTCTTATCAGGGGCATAAATGTTTATAATTGTCTATCTTTTTTGCTGTATGGAAACTTTTATACATATATTATGTCCTTCTTTGTCTCTCATAAGCTTTTTGGATTTCAAGTCTGTTTTGTCTGGTATTAGTATAGCCACCTCTGCTCTGCATTGCTGACTGTGTCTGTCAACCTATGCATGTCTTTGGATCTAATGCGGGTCTCTTGTAGACAGCATAGAGTTGGATCATGATTTTTCTGGCCTGTTCTGCCAATCTCTATCTTTTGATTGGAGAATTTAAGCCATTTACATTTAAAGTAGTTATTGATAAGAAAGGTCTTAACTTCTCTCAGTAGCATGTTTGAAATTATCCATAGGTTAATTTACCTGTGAAAGGACAAATCTCAGATTGGGTCTAAAAACAAAATCCAACCATGTGCTACTTGTAAAAGTCACACCATCAGTGTGGCCCTGTGGGGTGCAATGGGTTCCCTAACACCAGAAGCACCCCAGTCTTAACCAGGGACACACAGCAGTTCAGCCAGTAGTCACACTTCAGAGATGAGCCTGGCCCGTGCCACAAGGGCCTGACCATGCTCACGACTTCCTGGTCGGCATGAAGGATGCTGGGTATGAGCCCTGCTGCCAAAAATCACAGTATTCAAGACTTGTGTCAAAGTTAATAGTTGTTCAGCTCTTCCTCCTAGATAAGAATCTAGGAGGCTGGGCGCAGTGGTTCACAACTGTAATCCCACCACATCAGCAGGCCAAGATGGGAGGACTGCCTTAGCCTAAGAATTTGAGACCAGCCTGGGCAACATGGCCTTACTCTGTCTCTACAAAAAAATTTTAAAAATTAGCCTGGCGTGGTGTCATGCACCTGTAGTTCCAGCCACTCAGGAGGCCGAGGTGAGAGGATCCCTTGAGCCCAGGAGGTCGAGGCCGCAGTGAAACGTGGTCGCACCGCTAGGTGCCTTGGGTGGCAGAGTGAGATCCTATCTCTAAAGAATAAATGAGTAAATAAATAAGAATATACGGAAGCATCTGTCTCTGTTAGGAAAGTCACACCAGGTCTAAACCCAATGTCCAACTGTGAACTCAGGGAATCCTGGTGCTGGGTTGGGAGAATCAGTGAGCACAGCCCCCAAAACAGTCACAGGAATTTCGACAAACCTTCCATGCAGGGTGCAGCCAGGACACAGGAGGACCCCAGAGCTGGGGGTCCCGGCAGCCCCTGAGGGAGCTGTGTGCCTGTTCTTGCGCCTGCTGACTAACAAATGCTTCCAACACGTCCAGGCATGTGCAGAAGCTGACCTGAGCCCCCGACCCCCCACCACAGTACACCTGTGGGAGGGTGGGGAATGGTCACGCACCCCAACTTTCCCAGCTGTGCTGGGGCCCCAGGGCAGGGGACTTGCCCTGGGCTGCCTGGGCAGCCGGGGAGTCGGGCGTCTGTCTGCTGGGACATTTTCCAGGCAGCCTCTCAGCCTCCTGTCCCACAGGTGCAAAGCACTTAAGTGAGACCCGCGAAGGGTCTGGCCTCAGGGGCTGTCAGATGTAAGCCTCCTCCTTGGCCCAGCACCAGCCCCTGGGTCTCTCTCGGGCCCCTCCCACGTCCTTTGTTTTTTTGCTTTTTTCTTTTTTTTGAGGCGGAGTCTCGCTCTGTTGCCCAGGCTGGAATGCAGTGGTGCGATCTCGGCTCCTGCAAGCTCCGCCTCCCAGGTTCACACCATTCTCCTGCCTCAGCCTCCCGAGTAGCTGGGACTGCAGGCGCCGCCACCACGCCCGGCTAATTTTTTGTGTTTTTAGTAGAGACGGGGTTTCACTGTGTTAGCCAGGATGGTCTCGATCTCCTGACCTCATCATCCGCCCACCTCAGCCTCCCAAAGTGCTGGGATTACAGGCGTGAGCCACCGCACCCGGCCGTCCTTTGTTCTTTATTCCTTATAAAACTAATCCCCGCCCAGAGCACTAATCCAAGCTACGTGGTTAGACCCAAGGGCTGTGTGCAGCCACCGGAGAAAGGACTCGCCAGCAGCAGGGATGACGGGGTCGGTTTCTGCAGAGCCTGCCCCAGGTCACCAGCTGACAGTGTTAGAACCCAGCCATCGCTCACCAACGGGAAAGGCCGGAAAACGTTTCCGAGTGAAGACTCAATCAATTGGTGTTTTATTTTTCCACTTAAGCATCTAATGACTATTGTTATTGAAAAATTATAAACTGTAGCTTCTCAGACATCTGCTTTTGGAGCAGGAGGGATGACAGCTTCGGTCTGGGTGCCCCGTTTACCAAAACAGCAGAGCCACGTCGGAAAAGAGAAGGCTCTGGCAGGAGAACACGTGCTCTCCTGTGAGCTGCTGCAGCTCTGCATTCCCTGAGACGACAAAGTTCAACTCCTGGGGTTTGAAGAACTGCGGGAGAGGAAGGAGAGGGCTGCTCCGCCTCACTCTGAGTGTCTGGTGAGCGGCTGGTGGCACAGCAGGGCCCGCAGAGGTGGAGGCTCCGGCCTCCGGGAGGGTCTCCAAGCGGCTTCTGTGCTGCGGGCCTCATCTCCCACTGACAGTCAGCTTCGTCCTTTTTGTGTTTCCCTAAAAAACTGCTCACAACTAAACAAGGGGCAGATCTCAGGATGATGGCCCCCAGGAAGCTCCAAAGCTCTGAGCACGGCTGGCCCTGGTCCCCCACCCGCGACAGCAGCCCCCTCCCATAAACACAATTTACAAAAGAAGAATAGAAAGAAAAGGGAATGTAAAAAGGAAGAAAGGGAGGAGGGAGAGACAAGAGAAGGGAGGAGGCAGAAGGGAGAGAAGGGAGGAGGGAGAGGGGAGAGAAAGAAGAGAAGGTCTTCATTAAAAAAAAAAACCTCGGCTCACTCTTAAATCATTGTGTTTTATCGGTAAACTCACCACAACGTGAGTTCTGTGAGAGCGAGGAGTTGCTCCTTACCCCGCGGTGGTGAGTACTGACACACGGGAGACGCTCTGGGACGTCTGATGAACTAATTGTAGGTTTGAGGATTTGAAGCGCAGAGAGGAAAGGCAGACGCCCCTGCCTGAATGCCTCACTCTGAAAGCCCTCAGGCATCTCTCCTGTATCTGCCACGGACATCCTTGTGACTCAAGCAGGCGCCTCTGTGGCCTGCCAGGTTCTGAAGGACCCGCAGCCTGGGGAAGGAGAGAGCCGGGGAGCACCTGGCCCTGGTCCTGTTCTCTCCCACCCTCCAGGACACAGGGTAGGCCCCTGAACCAAACTTGGCCAACCGTGGAGCTGCACAGCCTGCAGTCCCGCACAGGGGCCCTCGCACTGGAACCACCTGCAGGTTTGCAAGAGGAAGCCCAGCTCCCTGCCCCTGGATGTCCTGCTTGGTTGGGCTGGGCTCAGCCTTGGCATCAGAATTCCCAAGCTCTCCAGGTGACTGTCACGTGTGGTCAGAACCAGGCTCCACGGGCCGCCACTCTCAGGACCACCTGAGCTTCCTCCGTCCTTCATGTCGACCTCTCATGTCGAACACACAGGGAACCTGAGGGAACCGTGCGAAACCCCAGTTCAACACGGAAGCCGCGTCCCTCCACTGCCCTGCTGCGGGGAAGCGAGGGAGGTGCCCGGCCCATCCTGACCTAGGTAACCTCATTCCAACCCACTTTCTTCTAATCTTGAAATCCTAGCCCTAAAGTAAGTAATCTCGATTCTGCTCAAATGTTATGTAAACACTTTCGTAGAACTTGGGGCTGTTGATTTTCAGATTTATGTGCCCCATTCTGGGAAGATAAATCATTGCTGATCCTAGGAAATAATTACAAAACCGTTTTTCTCATGCAGGGTTTGGCCTGTATTAACAGCTGTGCAATCACTCAACACAGACTCTGTGGAAAACTTTCTGGAATAGCCTGTTTCACAGAAGCACAGAGCAGGGGAGATGCAGGTCCTCCCCCCACGGAGCTGAGTTCTCCGGTATCCAGAGGCAAGGTCAATAGAAAGGGTGACCACTTTTACTTCCGTGTTGCTGTTCCGAATGCAGTTGAATGGCCAGTTGCCACCTTAACAAATGAGGTGAACCCCAAAAGTCAAAACACTGGCTCCAGGTCACACAGGCATGAGAGGAGGCCGCAACCCAGAGCTCAGCTTCATACTCCCGAGCAAGCAGTCACTCCTCTGACCGCAGGGCCTCTTTGCTGATGTACTGGGAAAGTCCAGCTTATCAAAGCAAAACAATAAAGGGTGTAAATCCTTTAGTTTTACACAGAGAATGCATACCTACATAAAAGCATCCTTCCAGTTTACTTGCCCGTTATCTACACGTTTTTAAAGTTACTTCATTTTCACAATTTGCTGTGTATGCATCACAGTCCTCCCAAGAAACAGAAGTGGTAAGCAATAGAGATAGAAAGAAAGAGCTATGGGTAAGCAGGTGCAGATGTAGACATGGATTAGATACAGGCTAGAGAGAAGAGAGCTACGGATACACAGGTGCAGATGAAGACATGGATTAGATACAGGCGAGAGAGAGGGAGAGAGAGAGAGCTACAGATACACAGGCATAGATGTAGACATGGATTAGATACAGGCTAGAGAGAGGGAGAGAATGAGCTATGGGTACACAGGTATTGATGTAAACATGGATTAGATACAGGCTAGAGAGAGAGAGCTATAGGTACACAAGTGCAGATATAGACACAGATTAGATACAGGCTAGCAAGACAGAGCTACAGATACACAGATGCAGATGTAGACATGGAATAGATACAGGCTAGAAAGAGGGAGAGAGCTACAGGTACACAGGTGCAGATGAAGATATGGATTAGATACAGACTAGAGAGAGGGAGAGAGAGAGAGAGCTACAGGTACACAGGTATAGATGTACACATGGAGTAGATACAGGCGAGAGAGAGAGAATGAATTTTTTCAAGGAATTGGTTCATGTAATTATAGCACCGACAAGTCCAGACTCTCGGACTGGGCCACAGGCTGGACGCCAAGGCAAGATATCTAGTTTATCATCTTGAGGCCGAATTCCTTGACCTTTAGGGAAACCTCAGTGTGAGTTTAAGGTTCCTCTGCTGATTGGATGAGGCCACCTGTATTCATGGAGAATGTCTCTTTCACTTAAAATGAGCAGATGGAGGTGCAAGCTACACCCACCACACACCTGCCCAGCACCCGAGGCCCGGGTGTTTGGCTGAGCGGCTGGGCAGTGTTGCCTGACACACAAAGCCTTCCACCCACGCTGTGCCACGCAGGACAGAAATGATCTCACTTGACAGTAATGCTGTTATAGACTCACGGTTTCAGGGCAAGGGGAGCCCTGGGGACCGACTACTCCAGACCAGAAATCTGATGCCCAAAGACTGGTGCCCCCCGCCCAAATCCCCCTGGTCTTCCATGCTTTGATTCCTCTGGTGTCCGGGGTCAACTGTGTTTCCCTCCACCACGCTGCTCCCACTACAGGATTTCCCGTTTGTGTTTCAATCTGGGAAGTGGAACAGAGGTGGTAAAACCCACGACAGGGACACAGCAGTCGACACATCCATGTGGTGCCTTTGACGCTGTCGGGACCACGTTCTCCCCTGAGGGAAACCTCAGTTCATTCTGGGCAGGAGGCAGGTGCTCTGATGGTCCAGAAGGCAGCCTCCACCCCAGCTATGCCGTGACCCACCCTAACGAGCCAGGCCCCGCCAGCTCCACACCTCCGGCCGAGGCTGTACTGGCCACTTTAACCGCCAGCTCTCCAGAAAGAAAGCATCGTCTCATGATCTCTGCTTTAGCACTCGGAGTAACTGGATTTACTTTGCATTGACTGAGCTCGGAACCCTGGAGTCAGGGAACCCAGCCCCGGCGCCAGCTGCGTGGCGTTTCCCCCAGCCTCTTGTCCGTGTCAGCGGGCGGGATGGGCTTGGGTCGCCTTGGCCCCCTCCCTCCACCACCTCAAACCAGGAGGCGGCTGAGGGCAGGAGGCGCGCCCCACCCCTGGGACGACCCGGCAAACTCGCTTCCTCCTCTCCTGTCAGAGGCAGGGGTGAGGCGAGCCCTTGGCCACCGAGTGGGTGCACCTTAAATCCCATTCTTCCAGTGTCTATTCCCACTCATGTGTGCTGCAAAAATACATAGACTTTAGATGAGTAAATGAAGAAACAAACTCACTCAGTTCCCTTTGACAAATCGGTCAACAGTCTGAAAAACTTCATGAGACTTTTCTGTTTTCTTGTATTTCTTCTTTTCCAGTTACCTTTTCTGGATCAAGGAACCATTTGGAAGCATAATCACCCTTCGGTCTGGGCCTCCCCAGCTGCGCCTCTGGCCAGTGGCTGCCACACGTGTCTGCCCCAAAGTACTCTCAGGGAGACAGCCAGTCCTACCGGCCAGAAGCGTCCTTTGCATTCCCGCAGCCGAGCAGAACCCCAGATCTGCTCCATCAGGAACCCACGCGGGCAGTGGGCTGGGCGCTCACCTCACCCGCATCAGCGCCACTGTGGGAGAGGCTGAGAGCCCGTAGCTCATGCTGCCTGGGACCCTGCACCCCGGGCCCAACACAGCCTCCCACAAGGGCAGGTCCAGGTTCCAGTCACACCAGCCCCCAGGCACACCACCAGCCCTCCACACAGAAGTCCAGCCCCAAGTACAAGCCCCAGCCCCACTCCTTGTGCATCCCACAGCTGCGGGGTTTGATGCATCTTCAGCCTCCCCAGCAGGCTCCGAGCTCCTTGAGGCAAGGAGGCGGCTATCACAAGAGCCCTGCCCACCGTGGGGACCTGGCAGGTGTGTGCTGCTGAGGAGGAGGAGGTCGGCTGCAGGATCCATCTCCTTCAGGCTCCAAAGGGAGGGAAAAGACCCCTGAACAGTGGGGTCTGTTGATTCACATGCTGGGACCCGGGATCCCAGAAATTCAAGGGACAGCTTTTGACGCACAGCACCTGGCACTGTGGCTAACTCCTAAATCTCCAACCAATAAAAAAAACCAGCCCTAGAGAAACCACATGATGCTCTGTCTCATCCCAGGTCCCCAAATGGTGCTCCAGACCATGCACCCACAAATTCCCTTCGGAGGAGGCCGTAAGCACCCCAGGATGAGACCTCCCGCACACGCCCGTCATCCTGCAGGCTTCAAGGGGAGACAACCAAGCTTGAAGGCGAGTGGCGGGAACCTCGTTCCGAGTCTCCTCATCAAGACCAAGAGGTTTACAGAGAGATTTTCCTCCGCAGGGTTTGTGCTTTCAGGGGTCATGTGCTCGCCTCTGAGGCCACCAGGAGGCGTGGAACCCAACAGGGCAGGTGGTCCTCCCAGACGCTGTCCCGAGCTAGCACGTGTGCCCAGCCTGGCGAGGGTATCAGCCCACTGCAGGGGCGAGCCAGCTGCCACCAGCTCCTGCAGGGCACGCATGCAGATGAATGTCCCCTTGGTCTTCAAAGATGAGAGCCATGTATCATTAACCCAAAAAGTCAACTAGTCAATTCTTCACTTAGCAGAGGGGGAAGCAGACATTCCAGACTGCAAAATCATTTCAAACAAAACCAAGGAAATGCGCCAGGACGTTCCAACTTCAGTGGGAGCTGCAAGAAGAACACAGAAGAGTCTAGAATGAGAGCCCGCTTCGTGCCGGAGCTTCCCAAACCTGCGGTGGTGGCTGATTTTTCGTTGGTGGTGTTGTTCATCTCACAGGACATACGGCATTTTCCATCTGAAGAGTGGCCTCTTGGGAAGGCAGGAGGGTCCATTTAAACTGGACACACTTCTCCCACGTCCAGCCCCGAGGCCCTCCCGCAGTGGGGGCTGCCCCACCTCCTGGGGGCAGTTTCCTCCCACACCAAGGCACTGGCCTCGAGGGAGATGCCCAGGACGTGCACAGCGCAGAAGGGAGGGAGCGTCCCTGATTGCGGGTCCGTGGAGACAATGACTTGACATTTGTGTGACCGGCACCTACACTCAGCAGAGCGGACAGGAGGTCCAGGAAGAAACTGCGGAGGGCAGCTTCGCACAAATGGACCCCGAGAGGGAAAGGTTTGCAGGCAGCTGTCCAGCGACCTTGCACCCCGGCTCTTTAGAAAGAGGCCCACCAGCACCCCACAAGGATGCCTGTCCCTCGCCAGTCCCTCCCCTCCCCTGGGGTTTTCACTGTCCTCATCCACAGGAACAACTGATGGCATCTCACATTTTGCAAATTCCTGAGTGGGGCCCACTGTGGGCTTAGTGAAAAAAATGCTGGGCTGAAAGCCGGAAGGCTTGGATTCTGTTACCAGTGTGATCCCTTTCTCTCACGGAATCGTGAAATACACAACCAGAGGATGTTTAATTTGTAAACAGTAAACCTATTCAGTGAGCAAGCAATTTCAGAACTCTTTAGGGTCCTGCTGGTTTGGTTTGGGAGATGAGGTCACTGTAGCTAGACTCTGACCCAGGGCATGACCTTGTGTCAAGGGAGACCCTAAGCAAATGGTCAAAATGTGCCTCAGTTTACCGATCCATTAAGCAGCAACACTGCCACTTCCTACCTACTTAGTGGAACTCAAACATCTGAGAGAACACTTTGGAATACAGATGCCATTCTCAAAACTGAAGTTTTTCTTTATCTACCAGGTGCATACTAAAGGGACCTGCCTCATTTTTACAGATGGCTGGGTCCTGAGACAGCTGGATGTACCCTGGGCTGGCTGGAAGGGGGGATCCCAGAGCCCACAGGGGTGTGGGAGCAACGGGGCTGACCACGGCACGTAACCCACGCAGGGAGACCAGGCGCAGGCTCGCCCACCAGGAGTGGGGAGCAGAGCTCCCAGATCCTTGGGCAGCCGGGAGTTTTCAGTCAGCACCAGCTCAAAAACCTCACACTGGCCTGACATAGAAACTGGTGATGGAACAAAACTTGGTCCACTTGGCTCTCACGGGAGACTGGACGTCCACTGTGAGGTCTGCAGTGATAGAAGGGAGGGCGTGTATTCTCGTCCCACACAGGAGACTGGACGTCCACTCTGAGATCTGCAGCGATGGAAGAGAGGGGTGTATTCTCATCCTGCAGAGGTGACCGATGTCCACTCTGAGGTCTGCAGCGATGGAAGGGAGGGTATGTATTTTCATCCCGCACAGGAGGCCGGACGTCCACTCTGAGGTCTGAAGCGATGGAAGGGAGGGTGTGTATTTGCAGGGCGCCAAGCAGGAGGGTGGGGCAGCTCCGCCTAAGTCCTGAACTCCCCACTGGCTGCAGACAAGGATTCTAAAGGCAGCGGCGAATTTCAGGAAAGCAGAAGCTACGGGCAAAGTCATCAATCAGGACGTTGGGGTTTCCTGTGGGTTCCGACCTAAAAGAGAGGGAGATCTCGAAGTGAGGACTTACGGGTCGTCAGAGGATTCAAGGATTTCCTGATCTGCGGTTGGTTGAGGAGGAGCAGCTTTGTTTAAAAATTGGGGTCAGCAGAGAAAATGTTAACGGCTCGGGGGTGTGGCTCCCTCCAAACCCCTCAAGAAGAAATTTAGACCCAAAGAGCGGTGGTCAGAGGTCAGCCTCCTGTCCCCCCATCGGAGGTCTCTTGGTGGGGGTCCTCCGTGGGCTCCGGGCTTCTGAAAGGCAGCTCGGGGACAAGTGTGAAGATGGGATCTATAGAGTCTACAGAGAAACAAGCGTCTCTGGACTCACCGCCCGGCTGCTGACTCGACTGCCGGTACCTTCTTGCTTATCAAGTTGTTCGTTACGGGCGAGCTGGGGTCCCCTTGCAGGAAGTTTCAGGGGGCTGGGGGGCAGCAGGCCTCTAAAACGGGAGTCCCTGCTCCCTCTCAAAATGAACCCCTCGATCCTCGGAGGGACTGTGAGCTTCAGCATCCACACACATGGGCTGGCTCCGCAGGCCTCGAGGTGTCTGGGGACAGCCCCCTTCCCCACCGCCCGGGGCCGGCCCCTCCTCCGCACCCTGGGCAGAAAGAACACGATGCCGTCATCCTCAACACATGGCTCGGCCGAAGGATTTGAAATGGAGAGTTTTCAAGAATTATTTTTAATAAAATAAACCTTGAGGTCAGAGACTGGCCATGTCGGGCCCTGGGGCAGAGACGATTTACAGTCTTTGGTGTCTAAAGAAAGAAACATTCCAGGGCCGCCCTCCCTCCACAGGAGGTCAAGTTTCATTGCCAAGGAGCCCCTTCTGCGGCCCGTGGGCTCTGTAAAGACCACATCCTTGCCCGCGCCTGCGTCAGAGCCCAGGTCCCCCACGCTGCCCCACCGGCTGCTGCCCTTGGGCCTGGCGCTCTCCCCAGGAACGCCTGTGAATGGCACCGTCAGCTCATGTCACTGGGCTTCTAGTCAGAAAGGCTGGTGTGCGGAGGCTCAGGGGCCGCCTGTGCTATTTAAACATCGCAGTCAACTCCCCTTTGCCTGTTTCCCTAGAAAAAAGGTCTAACAGCCGGGCCCGGCGCTAAAATAAGCAAAGTGTCATTGCAGACCGTGTGTACACCTATTCTGTGTATGCACACGCGAGCACGGCTGGTCACCGAGGCACAGAGCGTTTGAGAGGGCCCTGCTCAGGCCCAGCTCACACTGGGGTCAGACCTGGGGACCCCCCCCAGGCAGTGTCAGCCAACTAGTGCCCAGGTTTCTGAGTCTCACAGACGTGAAAAGTCTGCAAAGGTTGTCCGTTGTGTTATTTTGGTTGGTAAAGACTCAAAATAGGAATGGCCAGCTTTTGTCAGCAATATTTCAAAAGGATTTTTTTAAAGGACTCTCTGTTGAAAACATTTCTGTTTAGGGCTAGAGAGTCTCCTGTCTAGAATTATCTCATCCACTGAGAATAAGCAGCACCACCTGGCGGAAACCCAGACCCCGCCAAGGGTCTGCCGTGCCCACTGCAGGCATGGCACAGCGTGTGCACTTCTTTCTGGGTGCTTGAAGCCCTCTGAGCACACGAGAGGGACAAGGCTGTCAGCTCACCCTCCCACAGCCCACGTACAGGGAGCTGGCCCAGTTCGGGTGGCCGGACCTGTCTCACCCCTGGATCCACCCTGGCCCCAATCAATTATGTTCTAGAGTGTGGGGGCATTCGTAGATTTAGAGATGTGTAGAAATGATGAGCTCTGACCCTGGGCCTCCGTTAACACAAACCCCCGAGCGCAAAGCTCCTGGCAGAGGTGCAGACGGGGCCTCTCCAGGCCCACAGCCGCCTTTGTGTCCACACATGACATCACTTCACTGTGGGTGTCTTGAGGAACACAGCGTCCTTGGAGGGTTCCCTGAGGTTGGCGTGGCCACAAAGGACAGCTTACCAATGAGGCGCCGCCCTCACCCCTGGGAACAGTCACAATAACTCACAAATTATAAACGCCTGGATATCCACCAGATTAGCCGTTCCAGAGCCCAGCGTTAGGAAGATTTGGCTGGGAGAAAGCATGGAGGCTGTCATGGCCGGCATGGGAGGGGACGCCGGGGACACAGGCCAGGGAGAAGTCCTGCCCCCAAGGCTGCCTCCCACGCGGTGAAGCCAGTACCTGCTCACGCCCTCCGACCTCTACAGCCTTGCAGGGCCACAGAGGAGCCCAGCTGCTCCCCTCCCTCCACAGCTCCTCCTTCCCAAGACACTTCCACATGTGATGTGACTCTGACCTCCGTCTCCCAAGGAGTCCTATGTGTTCATCTGAGCAGGGTGTGGGGAGCGAGCTGGCCGTGCTGAGCGGGAGGGTGTGTGATACCAGGGCCCAGGGCAGGTCTAAGGTCTGCAATACCTGGGCAGGGCCTGGACAGGGCATCTCCTGTGGCCACTGCGTGTCCTCCTCCCCCCACACCAGGTTTGCCACTGAGGCCAGTGCCCTGGACACCAGCCAAGGGCCCTGCCATGCCCACAGCTTGTGCAGACCCAAAAGAGGGACAAGGCCGAGAAGATTTAATGGCCCAGGGGAGCCTGAAGACCTCGTCTCCAGAAATTTTACCATATTGTTGCTTTTAAAATGCCAAAATAACATGTTTTAAGTCATTTCAAATCGGACCTAAAAAAGCAAATGCAAAGATATAGAAGTGCACAAGCTCCCTTGACCCCAACCTGACCTCGACCCTGACCCCAACCTTGACCCAACCCGACCTCAACCTCAATCCTGACCCCTACCCAACCTCAACCTCAACCCTGACCCCCACCCGACCTGACCCAGATCCAATGCTGACCTTGACCTTGACCCCAACCTTGACCCCAACCCGATCTTAACATCAACCCTGACCCCCAACCCAACCTCAACCTCAACCCTGACCCAATCTGATCCAGACCCAATCCCAACCTTGACCCTGACCCCAACCTTGACTCTGACCCGACCTCAATCTCAACCCTGACCCTAACCTGACCTGACCCAGACCCATCCCCAACCCGACCTCAACTCTGACCCCAACCCTGACCCTGACCCCAGCCCGACCTCGACCTCCATCCCAATCTGACCCTGACCCCAGCCCCAACCCTGACCTCGACCCTGACCCGGGGAAGGGTGAGGCCGTTGCCCTCCTCACAGCAGAGCCTGGGGCCCCCAGTGGCAGCATCCTCCAAATGCTCCTGGCAATTAGGCAGATCCTGCCATGGTCAGGATTTGCTAAAACCCAGCTGGTGCCTTTCAGAAGCAGCCTCACGGTAACCACAGGGAACAGCCCATTCCTCACCTTCTGCTGTGAGCCCTCTGTGGTTTTAAATGTGGGTGAATTTGGAGGACAGTGGTGAAAGGGAGTTCCGTGGGGCTCTGTTCTCTAAAGAGGCCCCTGGCTGCTGCCAGCTTGTGCTTGTGACCGATGCTGGGGCCGACAGGAAATGCCGGTGCCTGGAACCCCAGGGAGCCCGGCGCTCGCCCACATGTGTTGCAGATGAACTTGGCCTTTCCTCATTAAACTTCACTGTGTGGAACATAAACCTCGTGATTTTGGACTCTCTACTAATTTGGAAATGGGTAACACATAGACGGGCTCGGCTGAAGTTTCTCTTTGAAATAAAAGTTTGTTTAAAAAATAAGCAGCATCAATAAAATTGCAAGTGTAAACCTCTGAACAGTATCACTTATGGAGGATAAGGCTATATTTACTGTAAGAGCTGACAGTTTTGCTGAGAAACAGCTGTGTTCCGGGGTAAAATGTGGCCTGGGGTAAGATCTAGTGTGTGTCATGGCACTGATGGGTTCTAGCAAAACTTGTCGAACGTAATTTATGTGACCTGCTAATCAGAAATCTTTTCGATATCATATTGAGGATATGCCCCAGGATTCACATTAATGGATCAGTTTGAATTTCTGCATGAGACTGAAAGTAACGGAAGCACATTACCTAAGAAACTGTAAATGCAGATTTCCCTTCATTTTGCAGCAGGCTCTTTTCTGGGCAGTAGCAATGGTGATGTTTTGTATGCAAGTAAACACACCACAGCTTGCTAATAGTAATGAACAATGAGCATAATTTCCAGAGCCAGAGGCGCTCCCAACACACCATAAATCTTAATTATGATAAAGAAAGTGAATTATGAGATAGCTAGAGATGTTTTTGAAGATGTTTCTTATTTTAACCAACCTTGAGTTTCTTGGGGGCAGAGAAAGAGATTGACAATGCTCAGGGATCTCGCTGATTACGACAAACCGGGGACGCCGGGCGCAGGCAGCGTGTTCTGGCCACTCTCCTTTCTTTCAAAACAGAGCTTCAAGGACAACCTTCTGCATTACAGGTCCTCTGCCTCTTATCTTTGACTGATACCAGAGCTCATGGGGGACACAAGATAATTTTAAAAAGGAGCTGTGTTCTAAACCACTTCACAGGTAGCTTCCTCCTTTGAAGACTCTGCATTTGACTTCCTGACACTGTGTCTGCCCCGTCTGTAATTCAGCTTTCACGTCACTCACGGTGCCTTCTCTCCTCCGCTCAGGACTCTTCTCCTGGCTCAGGAGCTGTGTGGGCGAAGCTGGTGCACCGTGGGTGCTAAGAGCTTCCTCTCCTGCATTGTTCTTGCCCTGGGAGTGGTTGACCACTGTAGCAGGACGAGCTGCAGACACAACTTCTCAGACACCAGATTAAAGAAGGAAGAAATGTATTCAGTCGGCAGACTTGCATCTTCAGAGCCGAGCTCCCTGAAAAAGAAAAGCCTTTTAAAGGTTTACAACTTCAAGGGGTCCACATGAAAGGGTCGTGATACATCGAGCAAGCATGGGGAACATGACCGCGGGCTGCATGCATCGGCTAACAGATCAGAAAGTTTTGCAATGCTTTTTCATACAACGTCTGGAATTTACAGCTAACACAAGTAGTTTAGGTCAGGGGTTGATGTTATTATTATTACCTTTTTAACTCCTAGGGCCGGGTGGTGGTGCCGAGGTTGTCGGCTATTCATCTTACTTTTGTTCATTTCCAACTTTTTGCTTTCTCTCTTTCCTCCTGTCTTGTGCACTAGGTAAGGTGGTGGGGAGGAGGGCAGCAGGAGTGGTAGTGGGCTCCTTCCTTACCAAGGTTCCTCCCAGGCCATGCAGGGTTAATCCTCACCTCCTTCCTCTGCTGTGCGGTCCTGGCTCTTCCCGCCTCCATGCCCAGCCAGCAGCACCGACCAGCAGCCTCTGCGTCTGCCCTGTTGGGATTGATCGCCCTGACCTGGCTGTGGGCCTCTAAACAGACTCCAAAGGCCTAGGCCGTTCCTTCCTCCTCCTCCTGCAGAGCTGCCAAGCGAGCCTCACAGCAAACGCCTCTCCGTCCACTTCCTAGACACGCATTTGTAACAATCCACCCTCTTGGGTCCCACCTCTCCTTTAAGTGACCTTTTACATCCCTGCAGCCATCTTGGGGTTTCTCCTCCGTCTCCACTGAGTGGATACCCGTCTTTCACAGCCTGGGTGCAATTCTATCACCTAATACATAACCCCTTCTCCATGCCTTCCATGCAGTGGCCTCTACACCCAGAACACCCTCCTATGCTTCCCCTGCATTTCAGTCAACGCTCCTCTCCTCGAGGAAGCTTTTCCTAGTCACCAACTGTGAACATTCCACTCATCTGGGCCCAGCAGAGGTCTGCTTCTCCGTCCTCTTCCTGATCTGCCTCTCACTGCAGTCGAACTGACAGCCTCCACTCATCTTTTGCTCTTTCTGTGGGATTAGGTTATGAGGTTATTAGACCTTCATGTGGGACCTGGGCCAGGAGTGCTGAGTGTTCAGGGAGAAAGCTTTCCAGCCACAGAGGTCTGTCTTGTTGGGCAGATATAGGAAAAGTTAAATACCAAGTCAAGAAATAAGTAGTATTTTTGTCATCTTTGCTGACACATGGATTGTCTTATTCATTCAATATTTTTTATTCCTGTGCATTAGGCACAGTCCTGGGTGCAGGAGAAACAACAGGGACCCAACCAGACAACGGTCCCACTCTCCACAGTGGATAGTGAGTAAGAGACATAATTGAGTGTGAGACACTATCGCACACCAAGGAAAACAAGAGGACCCAGGGCAGAGACGTGGGTGTTGGGGTGCAAGTCCAGGCATGGTGACAGGGCAGGGGATTGGGGGCCAGTGGAGAGGGGGGCAGGCGGGAACAGGCATCGAGGGCTGCAGCCTCCACTCCCCTGCGCAGTGCAGGGCAGGGACATGAAGTGACCTGGCTGGTGGCGCTCATCATCCCAGTGCTGTCCTGAGGACAGCGAGTAGCTGAAGCAGGCAGTCGGGCGCAACCCCAATAATCTAGTGAGAAACTGTGGCATTGGTAGCAGGCACAGAGAGATTTGGTCAGAGTCTGGATGTAAAAGTGATGTAAGACTTTGTTATTTAACGTTTTCGTGTAGAGTGCGGATAACACAGTTGTAAATTTGGAAGATAGGAATCACTGAGCTGGTGGATAAGACAGCTTCGTGGTAAGAAGCAAAGGAGAAGTCAGTCTCCAAGAAGGCGTAAGTGTGGTCAGGCGAGGGAAGCAGGAGGCCTCCTGGGACCCTGGCTGGCTCACTGTCTCGAACGTGTCAGCTTCGTGCTGTGAGGATGCTTGCAACAACCACATCAGGGGGCATCTGGAACGGTGTGGGACAGGAACCCCCACTCCCGCAAAGGGGGGACATCTGGAACGGTGTGGGACAGGAACCCCACTCCCACAAAGGGGGGCATCTGGAACGGTGTGGGACAGGAACCCCCACTCCCACAAAGGGGGGGCATCCGGAACGGTGTGGGACAGGAACCCCACTCCTGCAAAGGATTATTCATGGAATTGGGGAAGTTTCAACAGGAAAGAAAAGACCTTCCTGTGTTTTCAGGAGAGAGAATGAGCAGCAGACCATATTAACTACTCAAGTATGTTGAAAAGTTGTTACTAGGAAGAGATTATTATTGTCCTTGTCCCAGAGGAAGAATTAGGACCTGTGGATACAAACCGCAGGGAGGCAGGTTTCAGTGTGGAAAACAGAAGCTGTTTCTTGCAATTAGAGCTGAACAAAAGTAAATGGGCTGCTCACGAAGAAGTGAGCTCTCCATCACTGGAGGTGCCAAAAGTAGGTGGCAGAGGCAGGTGTATTGCTGCATTAGCCTGGAAGGCCAAGCATCCACGTATCACACCGAAGACCCAGATCATCTCAAGAATTCATCCTGCCCATGATTTGGTAAAACAGGGTCATCTCAACCCTGCTGCCAATTCACTGTGACCCGCCCACTTGGTGGCACGTCTGTAACCACTGAAGTCTTCACACAGAGCCCTTGACATCGTGAGCCTACAGCTTAAGAAAACGGATACAGGCACAATATAACGACCTTTCTGTTGTTTTTTCCCCAGATATGATGGGGTCAAGGAAATGGCAAGTTCCTATGATCAGCCCTTCTCCTGGCAGGATTTTTCCTCCATTAGGACGGGCCTAAATCAGGGAGGAAAGCAACTTCTCTTCTGAAAATCCAGAGGCTTTTTAAAGTAAGCCTGTGTAAGGAAAACTGGGATTGCCCAGTGGATGGTTTGTTAACACACAGACCCCAGGAGACTGACCGCCAGGCTGGGAAGTGTAATTGCAGTGACTGAGGGCATCAGACATCCTCCGCCGCCAGGTAGGATGAGGTCCTCACAAGACAGAAGCCAAGTTGTCAGCTTAATGCAAGAAAAGACGCCATCTTTCACCACGACGGTCTCCAGCGTTCACCTTCTTGGCAGGAAATAATCATTCCTGCCGCCATCGAAAGTTATTTCTGAAATGTTGGTTTGACATTTTAAAGCAGTAACTGGCATCTTCTGAAATATATTTCTGGTCTTTTGGGACTTCATCATTTTCCTGTGAAGCTTGACCTTTCAAATCCAGTGAGCAAAAGTCCTGAGATTTTTAATGCATCACACCTGAGACACTTTGTCACCCACCAGCATTTATGGGGTTGGCATTTTCCGAGTTTGCCTGATTTCTGAAGACCACGCAGATAACAGGTTCAGCTCCCAGATTCTCGCTGCACACAACCAAAAGAAAAAGCTACAGTATTTCAGCTCCTTTCGATGAGACATGAGCTGCAGTTCTTCAGGCTCTCGAAACCAAGAGCTGGCTGCACAGCAGACTGGCGGCACTGATGGTGATGGAGACCTTGGGCAGCCGCAGGGCCGGGTGCCTGGGGAAGGACGTCCTGGGACGGTCCCTCTTGGTGGAGTTGGGAAAGGAAGCAAGAGTCCATCCCCTGTGAGAACAAAGGGTTAGAGACTGAGGAAACCTGGGACGCAGCTGCCCAGGGGCACAGCCGTCTCGCTGACACACCGGCTCCCTCCAGCAGGCACTCAGCAAGGGCGTCTTGAACCCACTGGCTCCCTCCAGCAGACACTCCGCAAGGGCCTGTGGGTCCTGGAAACCCCCACCTGTGCCAACTAACATCCAATTTCAGCAATCGGATGTCCCAGATTCTAACACAAAATTGAAATACAGAAAGTACCACCCGCTTGCCCTCTTAGGAGACCCCTAGAAAGCTCTGGAAAGCCCAGGGCTGAGCAGCAAAGCCAGGAAGAACAGACACCAACAGCCAGACAAACAAATCCGCTAACAAGCGTTGGAATCGCAGGCTCAGAGCCAGATGGCCTTAGAGACCTTCCCAGCGGTTTTCAGGCTGATAGAACATTTTGTTTAAATAAAACTGAATGTGGATCGTGGTTTGTAGAATAGACTTGTTGGCCTGACGGATGGAGGGTGAAAGCCCCTGATCTAGTCCAGCCCATCCCAGCAGGGAGACCCTCAGAACATACTTTGAAGCAACTGCATCTGGTCCACCCTCTTTTTACCTCAAAGAAACAGCCCCAGGAGGCCACAGGACCTGCCGGGCATGAAGCCTGGCAGGCCACGTAAGCTTCACGGGGCAGGTCTGCAGACGCCGGCCCCCAGCAGCCGGAACCAGCCCATCTACTGTGTTGGTTTCCGTGCTGTCAGCCAAGGAAGCTGTTTGGTGACGATTACTAATTACGAGCTTGGATTTTCTCAACAGCTGGTTATGCAGCAATTATTACGGTGCCTGCCTCACAGGGCCTTATAAGGATTAAAGTGAGTGTGAGTGCGAGCTCCGAAGGGGAAGCCACTGGAAAGATCCTCTCCCTGTCAGCGCTTGGCCCCTCTGCACCTGCCCTCCCCGGCATGGCTGCGTCCTCTGTCTCTGCACCCGCTCTCCCTGGCATGGCCGGGTCCTCTGTCTCTGCACCTGCCCTCCCTGGCGAGGCTGCGTCCTCTGTCTCTGTGCCTGCCTGGCCCTCTCACCTGGCCCCTCTGCACCCGCCCTCCCCAGCATGGCTGGGTCCTCTGTCTCTGCACCTGCCTGGCCCTTTCTCTTTTCAGGCTCCTCATTGTCTCATCTCGTCATCCCCATCTTTCGCTCTTTCTCATGTCTGTTGGATGTTTGTTCCATTTACCATTTATCTTTCACTGTTAATCAATTTTAAATACAAATAACATTTTCTTTCCTTAAAACATTTAAATTTCACTATTTTACATTTAAGTGAACACAATCTATCCACCTCGGTGGTCAAGGTCATTCAGAAGCAAACTCTGTCCTCCCACCTGACCCCTCTGAAGGTCGTGGACTCACACTCAAGGGTCCCTGTGCCTGACTGTGCAGCGCTGACTCTATTTCCCTGGGCCCCTGAGCAGACCACGTGTGAGACTGACTCATCAGGAGCTCTAGACACACACCCGGAGCCCTAGACACACGCCCAGAGCCCTAGACACACGCCCAGAACCCTAGACACACGCCCGGAGCCCTAGACACACGCCCGGAGCCCTAGACACACGCCCGGAGCCCTAGACGCACGCCCAGAGCCCTGCCTGCCCGGACCACTGGCCCACGCCACACAGCCCACCCAGGTGGCAGGACTGTTTTCCTCCGTTTGATCTAACTTGGTTTTTCCATGTCTTCCTGGGCAAAATGAAGACAAAACCCATCACCACCAATCTCCCTCCGTGGCGGGAAAGAGTCGCGAGGGTTGTGTGATGACAATCAAAGGAGAGTCTCAGGAGCCCAGAGCAAAGCAGGCAGCGTGCGGAAAGCCGTCCTCTTCTCTCGGCCGCAGGTACCAGAGCACGGAAGGCCGTCCCCTTATCTCAAAGCCCGGCTGCCATGTGGATGACGTCTGAGTGCACATTTTCAAATGCTGTTTCTGTTCATTGATTGGCATTCAAGGGTCAAAATATGACCGCAATTGCTCGGGTTGATTTGTGAAAGAGAACACACACAGAAAAGTGTGCAAGTCCACACTGGGCTCCACCCGGCAGGAATGCGTGCCTCTCCCAGGAAGGAGCCCAGGGCAGCTTTCAGTTCTTCATCCTGCCCCCAAATCAGCAGACACTTCACTGGTTACTCAGGTTTTTAAAGTCCTTTTTCAATTTCCAAAGGACATGTGGGCTCTTTGTGGATGGAAACGTGAACCTGCATGTTTAAAAGCCCAGGTAATCACACCCAGAAAACCGCAGGTCCCAGGACCAGACCTAGTCCCACCCTGCAGCCACAAGGGCCTGTGGACTCCACACAACAGAAAAATGATTCCACATCTTGCTACAAATCTTAACTCCAGCCAGATTTTCTTCTGTTCCACGGGGTGGTGCATATCAGAGGCTTGGAGGGATTTATGCAAACGCACAGGAACAGTGGGAGTGAAACGGCTCAGCTCAAACCCTGCTGGTGGCAGACGGTGATGTCGTCTCCAAGGATCCAGTCATGTCGCGGTTCCTGCCCTTAGTCAGGTTTTAGCTTATTCGTCCATGTCTAGTTCCAGTGCTTTTTTTGTTTGTTTGTTTGTTTGTTTGTTTGAGACAGGGTCTCACTCTGTCGTCCAGGCTGGAGTGCAGTGGCACAATCTTGGCTCACTGCAACCCCCACTTCCCAGGTTCAAGAGATTCTTATGCCTCAGCCTCCCGAGCAACTGGGATGACAGGCATCCACCACGACACCCGGCTAATTTTTGTATTTTTGCTAGAGATGGAGTTTCACCATGTTGGTCAGGCTGGTCTTGAACTCTTGACCTCAAGTGATCCACCTGCCTCGGCCTCCCAAAGTGCTGGGATTACAGGTGTGAGTTACCGCACCTGGTCTTGCAATGCATTTTTAATTAAAAAACATAAAACTTTGAATAAGACATACATGTGCTCACAGTGCCGCTCTGCAGAGATGACCACATGCAGCCAACAATTCAGTTCATTCCCCAACATGCGCCATCTGGAAATTCCTGTGGAAGTTTTGACGTCCTTTACCTACCATTCTGAAAACTGATTTTTATTACTTTTCAAACTATCACATGGTAAGACTGACATTTTGGTGTAGAGTCCCATACGTTTCAGCAATGCGCACACTAACAAACATATTCAAAGTGAAAATGCTACTTCCGAAATGACAAAGTGGCGCCTCCACCCTTAAGCACAACTCTTTCGTAACCGGTGCAGGAACAACGCGTCAGCCGGGTGGAAAACGAACTTAGATTCACACCCGACGCAGGAAGACACTTCAAATCAATTAGAGACCCCAGTGTGAAAAAAGAAATCGTTCAAGTCCCAGAAGACCTGGGTGAATCCCTCTAACCACGGGGAAACTGGCTAACTACGGTCAAAATCCAAGGGCAATGAAAGAAAATATTTACAAATCTGCCCACAAAAAATGTTTAACACCAGTAAAAACCACCATATACAAAGTTAAAAGGCAACTGACAAGCCAGAAGAAAACAGTCACAGCACATCCCACCGATGCAGAGCTAATAGAGCCAACATAGCAAGAATCCTTCTAAACGGAGGATAAAGGGCCAGAAAAACCCCAACAAAACCATGGAATAAGGCAAACAATTCACCAAGACGACACTAAAATGGTCCTCAGTCACTTTTTTTTAAAGTATGATGACACCTTCTCCTGGTGAAGTTGAGGAGACCAGCACTGGGGGGAATTGGAACTGGGACCACCCTTCAGCCGGGGCTTTGTCAACACCTGATACAACTACACACACTTGCTTTTGACCCAGCAATCCCACTTCTCAGAATCTTCTGGAAAACACACCTCCAAGAACACAGAAATACACATGCATGGGATGCGTCACTGATGCCTTGTTTGAACTGCAAAGGAGCTGTGTGCTTTCCCACGTGGGGCCCAGGCAGACGGAGGCACACGGGCTTGGTGTGGGAAGCAGCAGCGTCGCCTCTGCTGGATACTTTAAAGGACACTAATTTAGTCTATGCATGAGAAAATATGAGACAAACTCAAACAGACACCTGCAAAACACCGGAACAGTACTTTTCCAAAGCACCAGGGTCGTGAAACACAAGGCAAGACCAAGGAATCGAGACAGGATGACAATGCCAGGCAGCATCTGGGACCGGCTCCTGGACGAGGAAAGGGGTACCCAGAAAAACTGGCACAGTTCAAACAGGTGTTGCATTCTGTTAATAACGTTGAACCAGTATCAGGAAAGGATACCTAGAAAAATGGCGTGGTTCAAACAGGTGTAGCGTTCTGTTAATACTGTTGCACCGGTATAACTTCCGGTTTTGGCCATTGTGCAATGGTGCTGCAAGATGTTAACATTCTGGGAGGCCGGGTGAAGGGTGTGCATGAACTCTGTACTCTTTTTGCAACTTTTCTGTAAATCTGACATTATTTCAAAGTTTTGAACTATCTACTCCTCCATAGACCCAGCTGAAAAGAAGAAATAAAGAAAACTTTGAAAAGCAGAACCTGGTTTCCTTGCTGCTCGTGTTTGCTCCAGTCATCTGGTTGAACAGGACATGGGAGCCCTGAACGGAACCTGTCAGTACTGGCCTCAGAGTCATAAGCCTCTGACTGGCTTTTCCTCTGTATTTCCTTTAAATTTTGTTTGGAGATTCAAATCTCTTCAAAACAAAAATGGTAGTTTTTAAAAATAATAGAGTATGTGCATCTTTTAAAGCAGGAGTATGAACAAAAAGAGCAGGTGTCCCTCCCACCCTCCATCAGGAACCCTGCCCAGAGGCTGGTTCATGGGGTTTAAGGGAAAAGGTCGCCTGCAGAGCACGGAGAGCAGGTGCAGCCGTGAGGAGTGCTGACGGGGAAGCTGTGGCAAGCTCTCTGGAAGATCCAGCTAAGATCATCAGTGAAGGTGACTGCGCTAAACAACAGATTGTCCACGTAGACGAAACAGCCTCTATTGTAAGAAGATGCCATCTAGGACTTTCCTAGCTGAAGAAGAGCAGCCAATGCTTGGTTTCAAAGCTTCCAAGCACAGGCTGGCGCTCTCATTAGGGGCTGGTGGAGCTGGTGACAAAGATGAAGCCAGTGCTCATTTGCCAAAAACCCTCGGGCCCTTAAGAATGATGCTAAAGTTACTTGGCCTGTTGTTTTAAGCCCACTGTTGAGATATACTGCTCAGAAAATATTTCTTTCTAAATATTACTGCTCATTACCTAAGAAGCTTTCTTTCAAACAATTACTGCTCATTACCCAGGAGCTCTGATGCGGCTGTACAAGGAGATAAATGCTGTTTTCTTGCCTGCTGACACCTCATCCATTCTCCAGCCCAGGGATCCAGGAGAAATTTCAACTTTCAAGTCTTACTATTTAAGAATTACATTTTGTAAGACGATTGCTGCCACAGACAGTGATTCCTCTGATGGATCTGGGCAAAGTAAGTCGAAAACCTCCTGGAAAGGATTCACCATCCTAGATCCCATTGAAAACACCAGTGATTCGTGAGAAGAGACAAAATATGAACATTAACAGGAGTTTGGAAGAAGTTGATTCCAGCTCTCATGGATGACTTTGAGGGGTTCAGGACTTCAGTGGAAGAAGGAGGTGCAGGTGGAATGGAAACAGCGAGAGAACTGTAGTTAGAAGTGGAGCCTGAAGAGAGGACTGAATTGCTGCAGTCTCAGGATCAAAGTTTAAGGATGAGAAATTGCTTCTTATGACTAACAAAGAAAGTGGTTTCCTGAGATGGAATCTACTCCTGGTGAAGATGCTGCAAACATTGCTGAAATGACAAAAGCGATTTAGAATATCACATAAATTTAGCTGATAAAGGAGTAGCAGGGTCTGAGAGGATGACTCTTTGAAAAACGTTCTACTGTGGGTAAAATGCCATCAAACAGCATGGCATGCTACAAAGAAATCTTCTATGAATCAATGTGGCACACTTCATCGTGTGTGAAGGCACCCCAGCCTTCAGCAGCACCACCCTGATCAGTCAGCAGCCACCAACACTGAGGCAAAACCCTCCACCAGCAAGAAAATTAGGACTCACTGAGGGCTCAGATGATCATCAGCATTTTTAGCAACAAAGACAGGCACGTTGTCTTTTAGACATAATGCTGTTGCAAACTTAATAGACAGACGACAGTACAGTATAAACGTAACCTCCATATGCAACGGGAAACCCAAAAATGCATGTGTCTGGCTTTGTTGCGGGGATCTGGAAGTGAGCCTGCAACGTTCCCCAGCTGTGCCTACCTGTGGCCTGTCCCTAGAAGTTTGCTCCTCGTGGCTGTGCTGTCTGAAGGCCTGAGCATAACTTGCACACAGACGCCGCCTCACCTCTTCTCTAGAGCAGTGACCGGCATCCCGTGGCCCTGCAGGCACCTCCGAGAGTGCATCTGGCACAGACACGTCACCCGACCAAACCAAAGCAATGGGAACCCTGCCTGACTGCACAAGGAAGGGGGTTCCTGGCTCCACCAGGAAATCAAGTAACCTCAGCAACGGTGTGTCTGCGTGTATGTATGAGTTTTAAACAACTACAACACGGTGTGCGTGTGCGTATGAGTTTTAAACAACTACAACACGGTGTGCGTGTGCGTATGAGTTTTAAACAACTACAACACGGTGTGCGTGTACGTATGAGTTTTAAACAACTACAACATGGTGGCAAAAGCAAGCCCCTCTGGAGGATAAAGAAAAGCTGAAAGACTCCACCGCACTTAGCAGACGGGGCGAGGGAGGAGCCCTGCTCCACATGCTTCTCCAGCCACAGGGTCTGGACCTTCGGGCATGTGTGCTTAGAGACGTGGAGTTCTGTCAAATGAGCCTCCCAGAAGCTTCCGGTGAGAACCTGTCTAGAACTGTTGTGTGGGCTGTGGTTTGACTTAACCATCGGCTTGTAGATAAACTGCCATTTATACGTGTGAAGAAGGTATTCATCCAGTGATAATCCAACACGTGATAATCACATACTGTTGAATTTTCAAAAGTAACTGGTAGCTAATTATCTGTCTCAGTTTGGCAGCCTCTGAAGTGTCACTTACAATCTGTGCGCTCAGTTCACAAACCTGAAGTATCCACCCAGTGCTAGGTCGTACAGTCTCTCATCTTTCTGAAACAAAAGTTCTGAATTGTGGTGCCACAGAGAAGGGACACTCGGGTCCGTGGTGGAGGCTGAGCCTGTGGATGCTCAGAACTCAGCGACGAGCGGCTGCAGTCACGGGAGCACAGGCACCTTGACCAGGAGAGACCGAGGGACCCCCTTGAGCCGCCCCTTCTCACACGGAGGACGGGCAGCCCTGGAGGTCGGGGCTTGGGGCTGAGGCCACCCACACGCATGGGCTTTCCTACCCCCTTCTGATTCAGGACTGAGGAATCCAGGATCCCTGGGGAACTCACAGGCACCAGGGACTGATACCCTGCAAGGGCATCAGCCATAGGCCACAGGACAGAGGACAACCACCTCAGTGAGCAAACCCCAGAGTCTCGTGCTGAGAACAGAGCGTCATCTGGAGAAGTGAATTCCGACTCCACAGACAAAGTTAGGACAGTTGTTCAGGACAGCCACAGGCATGTATCGAGTGGAGATGAGGAGGAGGAACCAGCCTCTGTGGGCTCCAACCTGCATAAAGCCGCTCAAATTCTAAGTCTCACTCCACTCACTCCAGGCAGCAGAGCTGAGAGCAGCTCTCTCCAGCATCCTCAGCCGCTGACAGGCCGGCCAGCTCTCAGCACAGGTCGTACACATTCTCACTTTCCTCATGCCAAAAATACATCAGTTCCAAAACAGAAAAATGATATTGTTCAGAGGTGAGGCAGGTGTGTTAGGAAAGAACAACACAGGCCTCATTGGATATGGCAAGAAGCACAGCCCCTTCCAGAAGAAACTAGAGGCCCTGAGCCAGGAAGGACACTGTATCTGCTGAGTGGCCGAACGCTGTCAGGGGTCGGGGCATCCTGTCATTCACTTCTCAGAGCAGACCTGCGAGTGAAGAACTGCATTTCACAGATTAGGAAACGGCCCCGGAGAGCCTCGGTGACATGCACGAGGTCCCCAGCTCCGCGGCGGGTGAGCCAGGCTCCAAGTGCCGGCTTTCCTGGCTGCATTTCCTGGAGGGACGAACTTGGGAGTGAGAAGGAAATGGGGGCCTGGCGGGGTCTCTAGGGTTTGCATTTTGTGTCTTCATGTAGGTGGCGAATTTGAGGAACTGTAACGGACGATTTTACTCTGCTGAGCTCTAGGGGGCGTCTCTGAGAAGCGATGCCTGCGTTTTCCTCCTGACGAGGTCTCGGCTGGAAGTTGTCTCCTACCTTTTGTACCAAGTCGCCTGGTGACACTGTCAGAGGAGAGAAAACCACAGGTTAGCAATCCCCACTACACTCATTCCAAACGCAGCCCATCGTGATCTAAAAGGGCAGCAGGGCCGTGGCAGGACTCCACGTTTCCCTGGGGGTGTTACTTCCTGCACACTGACCAGCACGTGATACTGACAACACTTTGCAGCCTCAACCCATAATAAGGGGAAAAAGATAAAATAAAGAGGCTGGACATGGTGGCTCACACCTGAAATCCCAGCAATTTGGGAGGCCAAGGTGGGAGGATTGCTTGAGCCTAGAGGCTGAGACCAGCCTGAGCAAGAGAAGAAGACCCTAGCTCTTTTAAAATAACTAAAAGAGTGTAATTATATTGCTTGTTCCACAAAGGATAAATGCTTGAGGGGACGGACGCCCCATTATCCGTGATGTGATCGGCATGCATTGCATGCCCGTAACAAAGCATCTCATGTACCCCATAAATATATATGTCGACTGTGTACCCACAAAAATTAAAAATAAAAATGTTTTAAAGGGAGAAAAGAAAACCCACAGGTGGCAGGCACAGATTCCGGCTGCCTCCGGTGTATCCGCGTGGATGTTGGCATTTCATCCTCGTCTCAGAGAAAGCAGTTCCCACCTCCTCTCGCTGTCTGCGGAGGGGTTTGGACTCTCAGCGTCTTGGCTACGCTGGCATTCTTCCCTGCTCAGGGAGCCAGCCGTTCCCAGACCCTGCTAAGAAGACCTAACGTCATGATCGCCAGGCCGTCCTCCGTTCTTTCACCCTCTCGGGACCTGGAATTCCATCTTGCTTCCCTATTGTGTCTGTCCACGGTGCCAGTCACATGGTAAGTACTCAACAAGTATTTGCCAAATGAAGGAATACATTGTATGAGGGAAAAATCGAAAATGCCACCTCTGAAGATTGGAAATCAGAACTAACAAGAATCCAAGTGAGACATCTGAGCTCAGCAGGAGACTTCCCAGCAGTCGTGTTCTCTGTGACAATGTGACTCACGAGGCTGCCGGGCGGGGAGCGGAGGGCTCTTAAATATCATATGGGAATGTGAAGTGATCACCTCAGCAACAATCCCCTAGAGACTGAGCCAGGACAACAACAGGTTTCGGTGGCTGCTGACGGTCAGTCAGGAGCACTGGGTAGGACGGAGCTGGCCACCTGCTGGTTTCTGGCGTTGGTCAGAAACGCTAGGCCAGGGGTTCTCCTCACAGGCCCAGGGGGAGGAACCAGCACAGGGCGGTTTGAGAAGAGAAGATGGGACAGAGCCCCAGGGGCAGCCTGGCACGTTGGGTCCGGGTTCTGTGATCCCAGAGCCTGCGTCTTAGCACTGTGCGGCCTCACCCTTCTTCTTCTTCCACCTGTGCGTGGAAATACAGCACGAACACACGAAGGCAGATGCCTCAAGACGCGCGTAGCACACAGAGCTGCGGAGGGCAGGCAGATGAACCACGACGAGCACTCCAGACACAGGAGCCCGGGCAGGAGCCGCTGTCAGGACAGAGGACACCTTTCCACACCCGCCTGGCTTCAGAAGGTCCTGGGTCAAAGAAGAATTCTCTTTTTATGTATATATGTTGAAAGAATTTCAGACTAGCAAGCAGGCAGCTTCGACTGTCTCTTAAAATACCTAGGGAGTTTGTTCTTTCTTTATTAGCAGAAAGCCAAGTTTTAAGGATTAAATTTTTTCATAAGAACTTAGGGAAAATGTGGGGAAACAAACATCTTCTGTTCGTGGAGGAAACTCTGGGTGTCTTCAACATGAGGGGCTCCTGGAGGCCTCGTGAAAACCACACAGTGACCCAAGACAGGACCTCAGCCGCCTCTTGAAGGCAGCAGGGAGGCTGCACGTTTGACAGGTGATCTGGACATTGTTAGATGCTACAAATGGGAGCCAAGGAAAAGATGTTAAGGGTCTGGGTGAGTCAGGAAAACCTGGAGCGTGAGTGGAATCATTGCTTCCTGACACGTTCCCTCTCCGTAGGAAACGGCCCTGGGCAGAAAACAAGACCCTGAGGAGAGGGGAGTGAGGACACAGGTCGGGAGTGTGGACGGGGTCCCCACTGAGGAGAGGGGAGTGTGGATGAAGGTGGGGGTGTGGATGGGGGTCCCCCCTTAGGAGATGGGAGTGTGGATGAAGGTGGGGGTGTGGAGGGGGGTCCCCACACTGGAATTTCCATCTGGAGTCCGCACTTCAAGCTTCATCCACCAGCCTTCGCACTCCTCAGGAGGTCCCCAAATCCAAGTCATGAGAGGCTGATACGCAGAAGCTCGACTGTGGGTGCGCAGCTGGCAGCGAGGGTGGGCAGAGCCCTGTCTTCCCGTCAGAGCTAACCGCAGGAAGGCCGAGGGGCGTGGGCTGGGGACCGGTACGTGGGACCCCGAGCAGAAGGGACGGACAATGGGCAGCCTCTCTTCTGTGGCCTGTGCAAAGCGCTGGGTCACCCTCCTTTCTCTCAGCTTAACTGCTGCCTTCCTGACAGATGGTCACATATTAACCCTTCATCAAAGTGCAGTTAAATCTGTGTCCAGGGGCATTTCCCCCTCCCCCTCCCTCCCTCAGCCCCGGCAGCCGCTGCACTCGTTACTGTCTCCATGGTTTTGCCTTTTCCACAATGTCATAGAGTTGGAATCACACAACGTGTGGCCTTTTCAGATTGGCCCCTTCACCTACTAATATACAGTTAAGGTTCCTCCAGGTCTTTTCATGGCTTAATAGCTCAGTTTTTCTTCAGCAACAAAGAATATTCCCTGGTCTGGATGCACCACAGTCCACTCACCCATTCACCACTGAGGGGCATCTCAGTTACTTCCAAGTTCGGGCAACTGTGAATGAAGCTGCTGTAAACACGCACGTGCGGACTCTTGTGGGACGTAAGGTTTCAGCTCTTTGGGTAAATACAAAGGAGTGTGACTGCTGGATGATATGGTAATAGGAGGTTAAATTTCAGGAAAAGCCGCCAAGCCATCCTCCACAGTGGCTGTAGCATTTTGCATTCCCACCGGCAGTGAATGAAAATTTCAAATGGGAGCCGGGTGGCTCGTTTGCACTTAGCACTTGGGAGGTTTGGTGACGGAAAGTGGATCATTTAGGAAACAGAGATCGAGATTATCTCGAGCAACACGGTGAACCCCGCCTCTACTAAAATGTTAGGGGTTCAGGGTCGGTGGGAAAGAGCTGTCCGTTGTGCTACTGGAGGAGTTGCAGCAGACGCGTAGTCTGGGAGTGAGCTAGTGAGATCACATTGCATTTCCAGCCTAAGTGACAGGCTTGTGACTCCGCCCCTGCAAAAAAAAAAAAAAGAAAGTTCTGCTGCTCCACATTCTGCACAGTTGTCAGTGTTCCGTGACTTTGGCCATTCTATTTATTTATTTATTTAGAGATGAGTCTCGCTTCTGTGTCTAGGCCGGAGTGCAGTGGCACGATCTCTCGCTCACTGTAACCTCCGGCCTCCCCGGGTTTACTTTATTCTTCCTGCCTCAGCCTCCGGTGCAGCTGGGACTACAGGCCCACCACCTCAGCCTCCTGCTAGTTTTTTATGTTTTTAGTAGAGACTGGTTTCACCAGGTTAGCCAGGATGGTCTCGGATCTCCTGACCTCCTGACCCGCTCCCACCTCAGCCCTCCCAAAGTGCTGAATAGGCATGAGCCACCGCGGTTCGGCCTATTTTTATTTTTGAGACAAAGTCTCTATTCTGTCACCTTAGTTGGAGTGCAGGTGCCATCTCTGCTCACTGCAACCTCCTCGGCCTCGGCCCAAGCAACTCTCCTGGGTCTCCAGCCTCCCAAGCAGAAGCACAAAAACACCGCTAATTTTTGTATTTTAGTAGAGACAGAGCCACCCATATTGCTGTGGCTGGTCTCGAACTCCTGACTTCAGGTGATCCATGGTTACCAAAGTTCTGGGATTACAGGTGTGAGCCACCGCACCTGGCTGACTTTGGCCATTCTAATAGGTGTACAGGGGCATCTCGTTGTTTTAATTTGTGTTTCCTTGAACATGCAATTTGGCGCATCTTTTCATGTGCTTGTTTGCCATCTGTAGATCTTCAGTAAGCGTCTGTTAGGGTCTTTACATGATTTTTAATAGGGTTGTTGTTTTCTTATAGTTAGGTTTTAAGAGTTCTTTATGTATTTTGGATACCAGTCCTGTATCAGATGTGTGTTCTGCAAATACTTTCTCCCTGTCATCTCATTCTCTTGATGCATTCTGGGTTTTAGTAATGAAAACTTTGTTCCTTGTTTTCTTCTTTTCTATTCAACTCTGCTTCACTCTTTTCCACCACTGCCTCTCCACCTGTTCACAACCATGTGCATCTTTCCACACTGTATCCATGTTCAGAGAATTATATACAAACGTGTATCTATGTACATATCCATAGACATATATAAAATTAAATATATGTATGTGGGGGTATTTTGTCATTTTTGCTTTATAAAGATAGAATCGCATTATAAATGCATCCTTGCATCTTATCTTTCTTCTTCAATGATGCCTCATGGAAATCCCTGCAAGTTAACTGGTATAGACCGACCTCATTTTCCTAACGGCGGCTTGAAACTCCACCGTGTGAATGCACCATCATTCACTGAATCACTTCTAGATCATGAGGCGCTGGCTTTGTTTCTGGACATTTGCTACAAATGCTGCTGAAAGAAACACCTCAGACACCTGAGCTGGCACACTGGCCCTCCTGTATCCATGGCACATATTCCCAGGAGTGCAGCTGATATGTTGAAAATGTGTGTATTCTTTTATCTTGGCAGATGTTGCCATATCACTTCAAAAAAGAGTCTAACAGTGTGTCTTACCACATGGCTCTCCCTACTTGCCAAGACCAACAGCTCTTTCTAGCCACCCTGTCTGGCTCTCTTTGCTGATAAAAAGAACTCTAAACCCTTTATGAAGCCCTCCAAGGCCCTATAATTGACATCTACCTTTACCTGTCTCTTACTTCCCATTCTATTTTCTTTTCTTTTTTTTTTTTTTTTTTTTTTTAAAATGAAGTCTGGCTCTGTGGCCCAAGCTGGAGTGCAATGGTGCTATCTCGGCTCACTGCAACCTCCGCCTCCAGCGTTCAAGTGATTCTCCTGCCTCAGCCTCCCAAGTAGCTGGAACTACAGGCGTGCACAACCACACCTGGCTAATTTTTGTATTTTTAGTAGAGATGGGGTTTCATCATGTTGGCCAGGCTGGTCTCAAACTCCTTACCTCTGGTGATTCACCCACCTCGGCCTCCCAAAGTGCTGGGATTTCAGGCGTGAGCCACCACACCCAGCCTATTTCCCACTCTTCTTTGTGAACCCTGTTCCAGCCACCTGCCAACTCTGTTCCTCAATCAGTTTCTACATATTATCGTTTCTGAGCTCACACTGCTCGGTGGGAATGTCCTGGCCCACTCCCCATTTCATGAGTTCCGTGATCCTTCAGACCCAAAGTCTCATCATCACCACCAAGTCCTGACCCGTGCTGGGACACTCTGTGCTCCAGAGTCCATCGGCCTAATCTCTGCATCATACTTGGAGATGCAGGGAGGGTGAGTGGCTGCTCAGAGTCATGGATAGGAGGTGGTGGGAAGTGGCAGAGCCCACGTGACAGTGCCTTGGATTTGGAGACAGTGTGACTGTTCTCTGCTTAGTGTGATCTGACACCAAATTCTGAGGTGAGGAAGTTTTTCTGAGGGCCCAGTGCCTGCTTTCCCTTTCTTGATTCTAATTTGTTTCTCCAGGGAGAGTCATTCCTCTAAGAAGATCCCCACTGCCTGAGGTTCATGGCTCAGGTGTCTTCCTGAGTGATCTTCTATGACCCCAGTCACCCTATTTACATTCCCCATTACCTTCCCCAGCTGGCATCTTCTATATTTCACTTATTTATCTTGACTCTTACATAACTCTAAGCACTAGAGGCAAGGCCCATGACAGCAGGATTCCATCCTCTTGGGTTACTGCTGCCTCAATAAATGTGGGATGGTTGGATGCATGCATGCATGAACGATGCACAGATGAATGGATGGATGCATGAAAGGATTGACAGATGAAAGGATGCATGGATGATAGATGGGTAAATGCATGAATGGAAGGATTCATGAATGGATGAATGGATGGGTGGCTCCATGAATGGATGAACAAATGCATGCATTATTAATGGATAGCTGGACGGATGGATGCATGCATGCGTGAATGAATGGATGGATGGATGCACGGAGGGATACATGAATGCGTGGATGAGTAGATAAGTGCATGGATGGATGGATGGATGGATGGATGGATGGATGGATGGATGAATGGGTGCATGGATGGATGGATTGGACGGACGGACGGATTTTGACGGACGGATTTATTGACGATTTGGATTTACGCATTGACGCATTTTGACGGACACGAACGCATAGACGATGGACGAGCGGGATTTGGACGGACGGACGGACGGACGGATCGACGGATGGATTGAATTGGACGGATCCGATCCGATTTGGATTCTGGACTTGAACCTGGACGGATTTGACTTGACGGACGCATCCATTTATCGACGCACAGATGATTTGACGGATAATCCGAACAGGACGAACGAATCTAATAGATGGATTTGGACGATCTGACGCACGTACGGACGGATTTGGACGATTTGGACACGAACGCATCAGACGAGTGGATTTGAGCCACGGACGGACGGATGGATTACCTTGATTTGATGGATTTGATTTGATTTGGATTTGACGTACTTTATATTTGGATTTGACGCACGAATGAGAGTGAACAGATGCATAGACGGATCGATTGAATCGATGCATGGATGACGGATGACGCAACAGATGGATGGATGATAGATGATGCATGGATGGATGGATGCATGAATTGATGGATGATGCATGGATGCATGGATGAATGGATGGATGGATGCACAGATGGATGGATGGATGCATGAATAGATGGATGACGCATAGATGGATGGATGCATGAATTGATGGATGATGTATGCATGGATGGATGGATGAGTAGGTGGATGGATGCACAGATGGACGGATGGATGGATGCATGCATGCATGAATAGATGGATGATGCA
Organism: Papio anubis; assembly: GCF_008728515.1. Classification (NCBI taxonomy): domain Eukaryota; kingdom Metazoa; phylum Chordata; class Mammalia; order Primates; family Cercopithecidae; genus Papio; species Papio anubis. The sequence goes on along the minus strand of NC_044979.1, from coordinate 387,056 downwards.
TAGATGGATGGATGCACAGATGAATGGATGCATACATGGATGAATGCATGAATGGATGGATGAATGGATGCATAGATAGATGGATGGTGCATAGATGGATGGATGAATGCATGCATGGGTGCATGAATTTATGGATGGTTGGATTGATGAATGGGTGCATGGATGAATAGATGGATGGATACATGGATGGATGCATGGATAGTGTATGGATGCATAGGTGCATGGATGGATGAATGTATTGATGGATAGATGGATGAATAGATGGGTATGTGCATGAATGAATGGAAACATTGATAATGGATGGATGCATGGATAATGGGTGAATGGATGAATGAATGGATAGATGTGTACATGGATGGATGGATGGGTGCATGGATGAATGCCTGGATAATGGATGGATGCATAGATGGATGGATGAATACATGGATTTATGGATGAATAGATGGACAGATGCAAGGATAATGGATGGACTCATGAGTGGACGCATGAGTGGATTCATAAATGCATGTATGGATGAATGCATGCATGGATTAATGGATGCATTAATGGACAGATTCATGGATAATGGATGAATGCATGGAATGATGGATGGATGAATGGATGAATGAACACATGGATGGATGGATGGATAGATGAATCATACATAGGTACATGGATGCATTGATGGATGCATGCATAAATTGACGGATGGATGGATGGATGGATGGATGGATGGATAGATGCATGAATGCATGGAAGGACAGAATGGTTCTCTTTTCCTCTCCTCTATGGAAATTGATGATGTACACTTCTAATCTGCCTTGTGTACTAAAGGCAATCTCTTTCCCCAACTACAATTCCCATAACCTATTAGAATATCACTAGCAGTCAAATAATTTTGAACTGTCACCAACTTAGTTTAAGCCTAGTTAATCCACTTAGCAAAGACCATTACTCAAGTATAATTACATTTCTTCTTCTGAAATGACGCCACTAAATTCAATAAATATTTGTTAAACAAATAGCAAGATGCCATTTCTGGAAACACTGGAGCAGTTGACCAGCATACAGGAAGATAAGAAGATGTTGAGTATGACCCTGAACTCTGAACTACCTGTTTTGTATCTCTTGGAGAAAATGTGAGTGCACACAGCACGCAATTCAGGCAGAGGCTCCCCAAAGCCTGCAGGAGCTTTTCTAATTGCATGTTCATTATGAACACATAATTAAACTGGTAACATTAATTTTCAATTAGAGGAGCACATTAAAGTTTTGGTGTCTGGGCATTCATGTGGACATAATCCCTGAGTAATTAAAACACAGCCTTCATTTCAGAGGACAAAGTGCAATCTGTGACCTGCCTTGATGAAAAAAAATGGGAAAGGAAAGTCCTGAGAGTGACACTGGCTTACAGGAGAACCAACACATTTTTGTGCCTGCAAGAGATGTGTTCTGGCTTGTAGACTTTGGGAGCAGTTCCCAGTGGGGTCACCACCCCTCACAGGCTCCTGAACAAACCCATCCTCTACTTGGTACTGACCACAGTAGCTTTTGAGGCCCAGGACAAATCACACCTTTTTTTTTTTTGCCAATATCATCCTTTCTATTACATCAAGTTAAAATTGCCCTCAAGAGTTACCTTGCAGAGGAAAATGTCAGTAAAGATCCCCAGTGGCAGTCTGGAGCAGGTGTGGACAGGGAACTGCTGTTGACCACCCTTGACCAATGAGCCCCGGGCTATCCCAGTGAGAAGAGCAAAGGTGTCCACCGTTGCTAAAGTGCCATGTGGGTTTCAGTGCCACCCAGTGGAGTTAGCACCTTCTTCCTGGGAAGATCTGACCCTGCAGCTGGCTGGCCCCCAAGCTAAGGGCTGGAATCACAATCTGCTCTGAAGAGGGCACGGACCATTCATACGGCCTGGGAGCAGCATAGGCACTTAGGGACAAGCACTGAGTAAGGAGCCCAGCTTTCCCTGGAGACTAAGACCCATGTGTCAGCTATGAGCTCACTCCCTGCACCTCCTCCATCCTCTCTTGACCTATTGTTGGAGAGCAGCAGACAAGGTTCAGGAATGAGGCTATGCAGCCAAGGTGGACGAGACAGAGGAAAAGAGGGAGACAAAAGGTACTCGGACCCACACCATGTCCACTCCCTTATTTTTTGACGCTTCACACTTTAGGTTCTGGAAAGATTCACCACCCAGAGTCTTTCTCCCCATGTTATCCGAAATAAAAACTTACTGAGCAGCTCTTATGTGCCAGGCTCTGCATCAGGCACTTAGGGTATATCTGTGAACAAGCAAAACACAAAAGGACCTTCATCCTGAAGGGCCCACGTTGACCTCCAAGTATGCCCACCCCACAGAGACTCATCGATACGGTTTGGCTGTATCCCCACCCCAACCTCATCTTGAATTGTAGCTCCCATAATTCCCATGTATTGTGGGAGGGACCTGGTGGGAGATAACAGAATCATGGGGGCAGTTTCCCCCATACTGTTCTTGTGGTAGTGACTAAGTCTCATGAGATCTGATGGGTTTATAAGGGGAAACCTCTTTTACTTGGTTCCCTCATTTTCTCTCTTGTCTGCTGCCACATAAGACCTGGCTTTCACCTCCCACCATGATTGTGAGGCCTCCTCAGTCATGTGGAACTGTGAGTCCATTAAACCTCTTTTTCTTTATAAGTTACCCAGTCTTGGGTATGGCTTTATCAGCAGCATGAAAACGGACTCATACAGTAAATTGGTACCAGTGCAAGTGGGGTGCTGCTGTAAAGATACCCAAAAATGTGGTAGCAACTTTGGAACTGGGTAACAGGCAGAGGTTGGAACAGTCTGGAGAGCTCAGAAGAAGAGAGGAAAATGTAGGACAGTTTGGAACTTCCTAAAGACTTGTTGAATGGCTTTGACCAACATGCTGATAATGACATGGACAATAAAATCCAGACTGAGGTGGTCTCAGATGGAAATGAGGAATTTGTTTTGGGAACTGGAGCAAAGGTCACTCTTGTTATGTTTTAGCAAAGAGACTGGCAGCATTTTGCCCCTGCCCTAGAAATTTGTGGAACTTTGAATTTGAGAGATTATTTAGGATATCTGGTGGAAGAAATTTCTAAGTGGCAAAGCATTCAAGAGGTAACTTAGGTGCTGTTAAAGGCATTCAGTTTTATAAGGGAAGCAGAGCAAAAAAGTTCAGAAAATTTGCAGCCTGACAATGCAATAGAAACAAAAGTCCCATTTTCTGAGGAGAAATTCAAGCTGGCTGAAGAAATTTGCATAAGTAACAAGGAGCTGAATGTTAATTGCCAAGGCAATGGGGAAAATGTCTCGGGGCATGTCAGAGGCCTTCATGGCAGCCCCTCCCATCACAGATCCAGAGGCCTGGGAGGAAAAAATGATTTCATGGGTGGGGCCTAGGGTCCCTCTGCTGTGTGCAGTCTAGGGACTTAGTGCCCTGTGTCCCAGCCACTCCAGCCATGACTAAAACGGGCCAAGGTACAGCTCAGGTCATGGCTTCAGAGGGTGCAAACCCCAAGCCTTAGCAGCTTCCACTTGGTGTTGAGCCTGCAGGGGAAGAGAAGTCAAGAATTGACGTTTGGAACCTCCGCCTAGATTTCAAAGGATGTATGGAAATGCCTGGATGTCCAGGCAGAAGTTTGCTGCAGGGTCAGGGCCCTCATGGGGAACCTCTGCTAGGGCAGTGTGGAAGGGAAATGTGGGGTAGGCACCCACACACGCAGAGTCCCCACTGAGGTTCTACCTAGTGGAGCTGTGAGAAGAAGGTCACCATCCTCCAGACCCCAGGATGGTAGTCACCAACTTGCTCTGTGCACCTGGAAAAGCTGCAGACACCCAACATCAGCCTGTGAAAGCCCAGGAGGGAGACTGCACCCTGCAAAGCCACAGGAGCAGAGCTGCCCAAGACCATGGGAACCACCTCTTGCATCAGTGTGACCTGCATGTGAGACACGGAGTCAAAGAAGATCACTTTGGAGCTTTAAGATTTGACTGCCCTGCTGGATTTCGGACTTTCATGGGGCCTGTTGCTCCTTTGTTTTGGCCAATTTCTCCCATTTGCAATGGATATATTTACCCAATGCCTGTACCCCCATTGTATCTAGAAAGTAGCTAACTTGCTTTTGATTTTACAGGCTCATAGGCAGAAGGGACTTGACTTGTCTCAGATGAGACTTTGGACTGTGGACTTTTGAGTTAATGCTGAATTAAGACTTTAGGGACTGTTGGGAAGGCATGATTGGCTTTAAAATGTGAAGAGATGATATTTGGGAGGAGCCAGGGTGGAATTATATGGTTCAGCTGTGTCTCCACCAAAATCTCAGCTTGAATTTTAGCTCCCATAATTCCCATGTGTTGTGGGAAGGACCCAGTGGGAGACAACAGAATCACAGGGGTGGTTTCCCCATATTGTTCTCGTGATAGTAAGTCTCAAAGATCTGATGGTTTTATAAAGGGAAACCCCTTTCACTTGGTTCCCTCATTTTTTCTCTTGTTTGCTGCCATGTAAGATGTGCCTTTCACCTTCCACCACGATTGTGAAGCCTCCCCAGCCACGTGGAACTGTGAGTCCATTAAACCTCTTTTTCTTTATAACAAGAAAAACACCAAAACACCCAGTCTCAAGTATGTCTTTATCAGCAGCATGAAAACAGACTAATACACTCATGCTGGAGTTCACCTCTTTCCTCAGTGTGGGACACATAACTCCTAATTTTTCACTACTGTAAGCAGGGCCGCTGTCAATATCCTGGCATGGAACTTTGCATTCAGAAGCTAGCCGACATTTCTGGCAGCTGGAGAGCCAGTGAGATGGCTTCAGGCTGGCCTGGCCCCAGAGGGGTGGGCATGGCTCGGAGTTCATCACAAATGTGGCTTCCGTGTCCTTGCTGGAAAAATCAGCACATGAGACCAAAGCTCAAAACTCGCTTCTAAAACAATATTCTGTGGTCAGGACTCTGCAACGCCATTTCAAATGTATTCACAAAATCTGAAGTAGATGGTTTTGGAAAGCGTTTTGGTGAATGGTCTGTATTCAGCCTCAGATCTGCCAAATATTTCAAAGACATTCCTTGCAGAAACCCATAAGGGAGCCACTCAAGCAGGAGCGTTTACTCCCAGGCTCACTCAAAGAGAAGACTTTCCCATACGAGCCCTGGAGCCGGTCCCTTGGTTGCCCTTTGGGTCTGGGGGAAGCGAGAGGTGGTCCTGTTCCTGGAAGAGGGGGTCTCTACCCCAAGAGAGGCTTCTTGGATCTCACACAAGAGGGAATTCAAGGCCAGTCACAGAGCACAGTGAAAGAGGCACGTTTATTAGAAACGACTCTGTCACGGGGCAGAAAGCAAGCAGAGGACACACCAACTTCGTTTTCCATTTTTCTTACACAGGAGTCTCGTCTGCAAAGCTAAGCGAAAGCTGTGCATACGTGCGGCTGAGCAGAGAGCATGACAAAGTGTATCATTCTATTGATTTAAAGAAAATCATCCTTGACATTTGAGCGTGTCAGTCATCATAGCATGACTCTTACTATCTTGAAAGCATAGACCTAATTATGGGTATTGGACGTCTGGACTTTCTGTTCTTGGAGTTTGTTTTTGCAGGCGTCATCAAGCTGCTTCCTTAGCTATAAACATCTTAGGACCATGTCTTGTGCATGGCAAGGAGTGTGCCTTGTTAGTTTAAGACGGCGCTGATTTTAAAATGGTGTCACTCTGGCTCCTCCGGACTCCTACCTTGCTAACAGTCCAGTGACTGTCCATGGGGCTATTAATCAAGTCCACAGCAGGAAGAGCCTCTTTCCTGAGCCTCCCAACCCCCCAGATGACTTCTCCCCTGGACCCTCAGGTCCAGGAATCCAAACACCAGAGACGCACAGAGGCCTAGAGCTCCATGCTGTGCTGTGGCCGGCCTGGTATGACTAGCCAGGCCCATAAATACTGACGCATAATCACGAGGGTGGGAGGGCAGTGGACAGGGGGACAGACGTCACTCAGTCTACAGATGTCCCGAAAGGAGCATCAGTGCCAAACCCAAAGTCCTTACCTGAACCCAGAGTCCCAGAGTCTCCTCCCCATGACGTCTCCTGAGACTCAGGGGTGGTCCCACCCCCTCCATCTCCAGCGAACGTTCTGAAAATTCGTATCTGCCCACAGCGCTGCCCTACGTGAGTGTGTCTGGGGGCTCCCTTCCTCCACAGGACCATCCAGACACCGTGGCCTTGCCCACAGCCTCTCCCCACCTGGCCCACCTCCCCCATATCCCTGCAGACCCTCCACTGTCAATGTCTAGCCCTCCCTTCCCATGACCTCTTTGCCTGGGAGTCTCCCACACTGCCCACCCCTCATCCTGGAGACCACCAGGGGGCCCCTAGGAAGCACGTCTTGGATCCTGAGGTGACGTCACCAGCTCTGCAGTACCCCCGCAGCCTGGATCATCTTCTCCGCCAGCTCCCAGCATTCTTGCTGCGTCTGCCTCTGTTCATCGCTTCCTGTGATTACAAGTCGGTGGTGAGAAGCGCCACTGTGTGTGTGGAGATATGGGTACAGAAAAATACCAAAACATCCAGGTAGGGTACAAGGAACAGGCTCAGGGGAGAAGCCTCACTCAGAGGTGAGAAGGGTGAGGCCCAGGGTCTCACCATCACAAAGGGGTCCAGGGTTGGGCTCCAGGGACGCAGCCTGGACACCACTTACACGTGCAGATGTTGGCACCTGAGGTACCACACAGGAATACAGGTGATGCCTGGGATAACCCCTGGCTGCCTTGTGGGAAACTGAGAGAGGCCACGTAACCTGTTGCCAGTCGGCCCAAGGAGAGCTTCCAGGCTGTCTGCAGGTAGCCCTGCTCGGTGCTCCCCACGTGTTGCCCAAGGTGCCTGGTGCCGGCATGTCACCTATTCGTCTTTGCTGAGTGGGCGATCCGTGCACGGTGCGGTCAGGTGCAGTGGGGCCTGCATCTGTCAGGCGGTGGACACCAGCGGCTTCAGGCAAAGCATGTTGCTCCGAGTGGGGCTGGCGGGGGCTGCTGTCATCTGCGGACTGGGGTACAGCCCAGGCCCAGGCCCAGTCCCGCTCAAGCTGAACAGGAGCTTTGGCGGCCGGCCCCAGCCTGACCTCCGCTCCACACACAGGAGGGTTTGGCCTTCCCTGCGGGCTTCCTCCTGAGCTCTGCTGTTTTTCTGCTTTGGAGTCTTCACACTCAAGTTTGTGCTTTCCCTTACAATCAGGAGGACTCTGGAGGCCTGGCCTCAGCAAAACTTGCCTGTGGGTTTTATGAGAATTTACATAATCCTCCCTGGTGTCATCCCAGGGCGATTGCACTGATGATACAGGCTCTCTCCATGGCTTGGCATCTAGCAGCACTTAAAGAGAGCCACGAAGTTTACAGCAGGGACTGAGCAGGCGAAGTTCTGGACTGAATCACTATTTCCACTCAGGAAGAGACTCGGGAGGGACTGGTCCGCAAGGCCTCAGCCTTGGCTTCTGTTTTTCTTTTGATGAAAGAAGGCAAGGCCGAGCCACAGAGACAGCGTGAATCTTGAACCATTCATGGTGGCCAAGAAAAGTCATCATAGAATCCTCCAGTGTATAAATGATCTTGTCAAAGCCTTTCCAAGGCAAGTAAGGCTGGATGGAGTTTCTGCACCACAGTCCAAGCCTCCTCTTCCTCTGCTGCCTGGCTCTGAGGGTGGCTGCAATAAGCTGTAAGGGCACTAACGGTTTGAAAGAGATTTAAAAGTAAAAATCAGATAAACTGAGTGATTAGTTCCCAGATGTAAGCTCCCGGATGGAGAGGGTGGGAGGTAAGAGCTCCAGGGAGGCAGGAGGACGCTGGTGGCAGCGCCCTGGGTCCCTCGCTGAGAATCTCAGGGAAACGTCGGCGCTGCCCCTTGCTGCACGGAAGGAGAAGCTGCGGCCCCCGGGGACATATTCCACTCATTCCTCGGAAGGTGGACACCCCGTCTGTGGTGGTTTAGGGCCACCGGTGCCTCGGAGCCTGATTTTCCCGTGGGTTTCAGCGCAGGGCGAGCTTCCCAGCTCCATCTGTAGCTCCAGCTTTCCTGGCCAGCCCCTGTCCCGAGAGCACGTCCAAGTGTCCATCCCGCCGCGAGTGCTGCCTAATTCTTGAGTAAACAGCTGCCATTTTGATGAACATCATTTGTCCTTATTGCTGTGGGGGTTTCCTGGCTTTTAGCAAATATTTACTCAATTTATCGACTGCACAATATAACATCGCCATTTATGACACTATTATTCTGCCCTCACCAGGGGTCTGGCCTTTGAAATGTAACCTCCGTGTATCCAGAGATTTCTCACTGAGCTTTAGCATTTTACCCCCGGATAGTACTTGGCCCTGGAAACATGAAAGGCAGAGATTTGACTGCCATAAGGAGGAAAATAAATCTTTTGTCACTTTAAAAGATGAATTCAAGTTAACGGACCTAGAAACGTTGGCTGAGCCGCCAAATGGAGACATGTGTACCCATAGCCCCAGGCCACAAATAATCGCGACATCTGGCTAGCGCGCACCCAGTGCTGTAAAGAATTATTGGACCATAAAAATAAGCCTTCAGTAATGTATAAAGAACCCCCACAACTCAACAACAAAAAAACAAACAGCTCGATTCAAAAATGGTCAAAGGACTTGAATAGACAATTTCTTCAAAGACGACATACAAATGGCCAATAAACCCATGAAAAGATGCTCAACATCACAGGTCATTAGGGAAATTCAAATCAAAACCACAATGAGGTGCCACCTCCCGGCCATCAGAGTAACAAGTATCAAAAATAGAAGACAGCAAGTGCTATGGATGTGGAGAAACTGGAGGATGTGGGGACACCGAGAGCCTTTACATTGCTGGAGGGGATGTAAAACAGGGCAGCCGCTGGGGAAGACAGTTTGGCGGCTCCTCAAAACCTTAAAAATAGAACTGCCAGATGACCCAGCAATTTCACTTCTGAGTATTTCTCAAAAAGAACTGAGAGCGGGGACTTGGGCAAGTGCCTGTGCATCCGTGTTTAGGGCAGCCTTATTCACACCCACTAAACATGGTCACAACCCAAGTGTCCGTTACGGATGAATGCATAAACAAACTGTGGTCTATCCATACAGTAAAGCATTATTCAGCCTTTAAAAAAGGAAGGGAATTCTGACACATGCCACAATGCGGATAAACCCTGAGGACATTATGCTAGGTGAAATAAGCCAGACACAAAAGGCCTACGATGGTATGACTGTGCTCAGGGACCGACAGTCGTCAGATTCACAGAGACAGAAGGTAGAAGTGGATGGGGGGTGGGCAGCACTCACTTAAGGGGACAGAATTTCAGTTTGGGAAAATGAAGGAGTTCTAGGGTGGACGATGGTGATGGCCACACATCATAGTGAATGCACTTAATGCCACAGACCTATGTACTTAAAAATAGTTAAAATGACTCATTTTATGTTAAAGAGCCTTCGGTGACAGTCTTGGGTGAGCTGGTGTCATGAGCGGGAGACAGTGAGGGTGTGGACGTGTGGTTCATGGTGCAGCAGAGCCAGCCTTGGGGACCCAGGAAGCAGCACTGAATGTTGTCTCAGAAAAACTGAAACAAAGTCAGGCCTCGCCCTCCCTTAATTCTCCCCTTTCTGTCCGGACTTCACCTCCATCCTGCCTGCCTTCCTAACTTTGAAAGCTGTGGTGGGTGTGGGGAGTGGAGGAACTGGGTGCATCCCGCCTACCACCTGCTAGCCTCAGCTGGGAGCAGAGGCCTGAGGACATGCCCCAAGGGGCTAGGCGTGACCTTCTGCCTGTCATTTTTTCTTCTCTTCCTTTTTTTTTTCTAAGCTTTTCTTAAAGATCTTATCTTTTTAGAGCAGCTTTAAGTTCTCATCAAATTATAAGAAAGGTACACAGAGAGCTCCCACATACATGACCCATCAGAGCCTCTGCATTTCCAACAACCCCCAGCAGAGGGTGAATTTGCTACAGTTGATGAACCCACAGTCACACGTCATTGTCACCCAGAGCCACAGTTTTCATTAGGGCTCCATCTCAGTGTTGTACGTGACATTCTCATGGGAAATAACATGTCATTGTCAACCAGAGCCATGGTTTCCATCAGGCCTCCGTCTCAGTATTGTAGGTGACGTTCTCATGGGATCTCCGGGATGCTGGTTTTTCTGGCTGGAAACCTCTGTGGCCATAGCGCCTTTGCCGGAGTTCTTGTCCTGCATCCAGGAAGAATGAGGTATGTAGTCAAGTGAAGGGTGAAGAAGAAAAGTTGTATTTCGTGTCAGAACAGCTCAGAGGAGTGGGTGGCTCCTCTCTGTAGGCAGTTAGTCCTTCGAGTGTTCAGCTCTCAGCAGAGAGGAGGCCCTGGCGAGGGTGGCTGCTCTCTGCAGGCAGGTCATTCAGACATCTCTGCAGGTCTCTGACACTCCTCTCTGTGGGCAAGTTGTCTTGCCTTCTGCTGCTGTCAGTGGAGAGGGGACTCCTCTCTGCAGCTGGTCCTCCCATCGAGTCATCTCTCTGCTCTGTGCCCTCTCCATCTTCTGATCCTTCCCTGCCCTGCTCTGGCTGAGCCCAGGGCTTTTATGGACCTCTGAGGGGAGGAAGTGCATGCCGATTGGTCCATAAGTGGTCATGGGTGGGCCCAGAAGAGGCACCAAGAGTCCCCACTCCTGTCTGCAGGACTGGCAGCCCAGCCCCTAGCCTTCAGTCCCTCCCTGGCCGGAAGGTGGGGCCTTCCTGGGGACCTGCCCCCTTCCACCCAGGAATCAATCTGCCTCCTGCTGCCACCCATGGCCCCTGGGCTTGGCACCAACCCCAGCTCTGAGATTGGAGCAGGTGCTGGGAGTGGAGAGAGGCCAGGCAGTAGAAGACACCCCCAAGCCTGCAGGGACATGGGGGGTCCTTCATGGGGCCCCTGAGGGTGTAGGCTGCAGAGACACCTGGGTCCTGTGCCTGGGAGGGCGGCCACAGCTGTACCTGGGAGCTCCCACCAACTCAGAAGGCACAGGGGTCCCACTCGTCTTCGGCTCCTGCCTGCATTTTGGAGCAGGAGGCCCAGGTTTGCAGCCATGGGTGCCACAGCTGCAGCTGTACCTGGGAAGGCAGATCTTGAATGTTCCCAGCTCCCTCAAGTGCACAGGGAGGCTCATATCCATGCAGCTCCATAGAGCAGGAGGCCTGGGTCTGCAGCTGTGGTTTGGGCAGCTGCAGCAGCATGGGGAGCACAGAGAGCAGAAGAGGTGGGGCTCCCACTGGCTCCATGGAGTGTGTGGCCCCAGCCGCACTTCCCTGCTACAGCCAGCATGATGGCAGCAGCCACTGCCGTCAATGTAGGTTTGGTTACATGTGTAATGACACAGACACACATCCTCTATTACGGTATCATAGAGCCATTCCACCGTCCCAAAAATATCCTGTGCTACACCCATGCACCACCCTTCCTTGTGCCTCCTGTCTTCCTTCACAGTTATGTAAACCCCTGACTTTAGCCGGGAAGTGGGGATGGTTTGAGTTTTGGCTCCCGTCTCTCCAGCTGACACCACCTGTGATATAACAAAGCCTTCTTCCCTGGCAGCTCTCTTTGTCTCAGAGATTGGGGGCTTTTTGTGCAGTGGGCAACATGACCCGGACAAAACCCCTGGTGTTCGGGAACAACTTGTTGGAACTGTTGTTGGTGTTGCATTAAATCTACAGATGAATTTGTGAGAAACGGACCTCTGACGATAGTGAGTCTTCTTGACAATGAATATGGAATCTCTCTCCTTTTATTTAGTCCTTCTTTGTCTTATTTCATCAGAGTTTTGTAGTTTTCCTCATATAGCTCTTGTACATACTTTGTTAGATTTATACCTCAGTATTTCATTTTCAGAAAATGGTATTATATTTTTATTTTCAAATTCCACTTGCTCATTTCTACTATATAGGAAAGCGACTTTTACATATTAGCCTTGTACCCTACAACCTTGCTATAATTGCTTATTAGTTCCAGATCTGCTTTTCTTTCAGAGTGTATGTCTATCATGGCTCTGAGGTGTATTCTCAGCCCAACTTTACAACAAGCATCCTCAATTTCTGCCTTGGTTCTTCTGACTATGGATGAGCTTCATAAGAAATGAAACATTCACGCTGGGCAGCCTCTTCTGTTTTAAAAATATCCAACAGAGCTAAGAAGTCTACTAAGTTAACATGATTCCAAACAAAAGGCCAAAGAGGTCCTCATCCCATCCCCCGGGGAACTTAAAAATAAATTCACGGGAGGCTGAGGGAGGAGAATGGCATGAACCCGGGAGGCAGAGCTTGCAGTGAGCCGAGATCGCGCCACTGCACTCTAGCCTGGCTGACAGAGCAAGACTCCATCTCAAAAAATAAATAAATAAATAAATAATGAACAAATAAATTCAAAGTTCATCTGAAAGAATACATACATGACTGAGAAACTGTTCCAGGTTGAAAGGGGCAAAAGAGATGGTAAACTAAACGCAAGGCATGTAGATAAATAAAGACATTGAATCAATGTTAATTTCCAGATTCTGATCATTGAAAGTCAATTGCGCACATCTCTTCCCAACTACGCAGTCGGCAGCAGAACGCTGGTGGTGGGAATGTTTACACCGTGGAAATCAGCAGGTGCTTCCAGCCAGAGTTCCCCAACTCCCTCCTCACTCCAGAGTGGCTGTGACTCCACACACCACAGCCTGGGGTTCTTTACATCTCTCTTGGGTCAGACTATGGATGGACCCTCCTGCGGGAGCCGAGAGCTCCCCGATGCTGAGTCTCCCAGGAGCTTGTCCCCCTTCAGCTAGGGCCCAGCGCCTGCCACCATCACTCCATGCCCTGCACTCCCAACTTCACCTTCTGGTTCATATGTTAAGTCCAGTCACTCTTTAGTCCTTAGGGAAACTCCATTTGTAGCTCCAGATAGCACCACAGGGTAAGACACAATCCCTTCCCTCTGGGGCTTTATTGTGAAATATGGAGAAAAGGCAGTCGTCCCTCAAGGAGGAGGGTCCTGTCTCAGCCGCAGGAGAGGGCCCAAGGCAGGGCCAGGCCATTATCCCCTCTCTAGGGGAGGGAGAGGCCTCTGCTTAATTAGCTCTGCAGCCTGAGAAGCCAAGCATGGACTTTTCTTTTAAAGAAGCAGGCATTTTCCCATCCTGGAGACCAGACATCCCTCCCCCATGGGATCCTCCCAATGTAATCACACACATTAACAAAAGGTTTGAGAGAGAAAAATTTAGAGAAAACGCCATTTCCAATTAATCCCTCCAAACACATGACCAACACGCTTCCGGACAGTCACCTAAACTGTCATGAAGGCCAAAGTGAGCGGCGCAGGTGCACTTGGTAACCCGCAGGTGCATCTCAGGGTGGTGGGCGACCTCCTCTGTCCTCCATGTGGGTTCCGCTTGGACCATCAGAGGCGCCACGGTCAGTCACCCTAAGTTGCCAATCAGGGAATAAAATGAGGAGGAGACGAGAGGAACAAAATGAGTGCACTGCCATGTCTCGCACAGACGCCAGCTTCCCTCCTATCCCTGCCCTGCCACCGGGCACGGCTCTTTTCCAATTTCTACACAGTGACTGTGTAAAATGACTAGTGAGCAGCATAGACCCTGTTGACAATTTCGTAGGAGAGCGGAGGTGGGGTGGCCTCACATGGACAGAAGTCGCTGGAACTATTTCAGAGAGACAGAGGCTGCAGGCACAAGAGGCACTGCTCTGGGAGGCCCCATGGCCTGCAGGGAGTGGGAAGGTGGCTCCATCCCTCCCCAGCCCCAGCTCACCTGTGCTGGGCCTCAGGCCTCTGAGTTCTCATGACACTTGGGGAGAGCGTCCTGGAGCCATCAGGGCACTGACAGCCCAAGGCCGGTGCGGAGAGCCGGCCTCTCACAGAGGCAAGGGAGCCAGCAGCCGCTGCGCTCTGGTGGTCGGCCAGGCCTGGCTAGAAGGAAGTTGAGCCATATTTCAAGGCTGGGGAGGCCTGGGGCACTTGGGTTAAGTAAGCATGATTTAAACCACAAATAATTCATTGCTGTGGCAATAATGTGTATAGCAGAAGACACCAGACGCCAGAAAAAAAAATAGTTTTATTCCCCAAACAAACTTGTTTCCTCTCAAAGAATAAAGCATGCAAGAGACTCCTAATCACCTAAATGAGCAACAAGAGGCTGTGCTGTCTGCGGGCACTGGAGGACCGGCCAAGCCCAGGAGTCTCCAGCTGCTTCTCTCTCACCTGCCCCAGAGAACGTACATCACATCACGGAAACCTCGTGAAACTCTGACTCTCACTAAATCTAAATCTCCATCCTCTAGGATTCTCTAGGGCTCTTTAGACTTGCACACAGCCAAGTTTTAAATTTACAACTAATCTAGAGTTTAAAGGATGCACACGTGAAAAGACATTTATAATACAAAGATCAGATGCCTCTGAAAAGGGGGTAGCTGGCACCAAGTGCCCGTGAAGAGTCAGTACCATCCGCTCTCAACAGAGCAGGGGCCAGGGCTTCAGCTCGTCCCAACTGTTGCATCAAGGCCATGGTCTCTTTCTGTAGATGACGGTCCCTGAAACGTAACCATGTTTTCGCTGCTTCCAGGATACACTGTGAAAACAGAGCACGTAACTACCTACTGGCCTGTAGTCTTCAATGTAATGGGTTTAACTGCACTGACTGCATGCCAGGAGATAGTTATTGAGAATGCCCTGTGTGCCAGGCTCTTCTAGGTACTGGGTCAACAACAAAAATCCATCAAGCTCCAAACTCTCGGAGCTTGGTCCATGCATGTAAGTGCCTGTGAGTCCATGTGTGTCTGGGGGTGTCTGTGTGTCCATGTGTGCATGTGTGTGCATGCTGAGGGGCCGTCAAGCAGAGGGAACAGGACATGTGGGAAGGCCCTGTACAGATGCCCAAGGAGTGGGAAAAGGGTCTGTGTGAGTAAGGAATGGGTTTTTTCCAAAGACAGCAGGAGGCTAGTCTGGGCAAGGGAGGAACAAAATTAAATCTGAAGTTTAAAACATCAGTTCATTAAGTTACTTGTCCCTTCGTGATGATTCAAGTTCTCAGATCAGCGTGGTCAGAGGTGGACCAAAGTAAGTGGGTTCACATAGAGAGGGAAGCGTTGGGAACCAGGATGCTCCCTGGGCAGGTGACCCCGTGAGCTCCGGGAGAGCCTGGCTGCCATGCAGCGGAAAGATCCCAGGTGGGCCAGAGCCCGCACTGGAGAAAAGGTGTCCCCTGTCTCTGTAAGCACAGCCCCGCCCCTGCCCTCGCTTTGCAGACGCTGGCTCACTGCCTGATCAAAGCAACACAGCCCACTTCTCAGTGGACTACTTTTCACCATGTGTGTGGTTGGGCACTGGGGCCCAGGTTGTGAGGCGGCTGTGTGAGGACCAGGCTGCCGGGCAGAGCTAAGCGGGAAGTCCTAGACTCAGTTTCCTCACTAGTGAATGGAGTGGCAACTGCACCTACCCCAGCCTATGGTGACTTGGGGGATGACAGATTTCTGTGCAGCACAGTTACCAGAAGCAAGTAAGGTAAACGTTTGTAAGTGGCCCCTACTGAGCCTGGAGCCCAGTGAAAAGCTGCCTGGAGCCCCCTTCCTCGGTACTCGCCAGGAAGGGCCAGGAATAGTTCTACATTAACTCCTTTAATCCTCGCCACGATCCGATGAATCAGGGATCCTCTCACCCTTAGTTTCTGAGACGAAGCACGGAGACGTTAAACGCTCGTCCTGGAAGGACAGGCAGGGGCTGGAGACAGGGTCGCAGGGGCCGCCCTTCTGCCTGCAGACCTGACCCTGAGGTCACCGTGGATTGAGGCGGCTGAT
Organism: Papio anubis; assembly: GCF_008728515.1. Lineage (NCBI taxonomy): Eukaryota > Metazoa > Chordata > Mammalia > Primates > Cercopithecidae > Papio > Papio anubis. The sequence goes on along the minus strand of NC_044979.1, from coordinate 371,242 downwards.
AAGGAAGCCGGAGGCGGCGATGGGAAATGTCCAGTGGCCACCTGGCTCTGGCTCCCAGGGGTGCGGCACGGCCACCGACGGGGTCCCGGCATGTCTACAGCTGAGCAGGCCCCAAATCGAAGCGTTGGGGAACAGCAGCGGCCGCAGGTTCGCGGCCCAGGGGTCGCCCCTACCCTGGCCCCCTCCGACAGCGCGGGGAGTGCGTTCCGCTGCCTTGCACCCCGAGTTGTCTGGGAGACAGGACCCACGGCCGCCTCCACCGTGTCCCCGCTCTTCCCCGCCGTTCCCCGCAGCTGCTCACGCGTGGGCCGTGCCGTGCGCTACTGGGAGTCGCCGAGCTCGGAGGGACGCAGTGCAGGCGCAGTAAACTCGAGAGAAGCTGAAAGGGGCCAGGAGGACGGGACGCCCCCGCCACCTGTGCCCACGACCAAGTGGAGCATCTGGAGTCGCCTCCTCCACCCCGATGACCTGCGGAGTCTCGTCTCCAAAGGGGCCACCTACAGGGTCTGGGGCCAGGCAACGTCAGAATGGGGATGCCGGCCGGGCACCGGGGCTCACGCCTGGAATCCCAGCACTTTGGGAGGCTGATTGGAGGTGGATCCGCTCAGGTAAAGAGCTGGAGACCAGCCTGGCCAACATGGTGAAACCCTGTCTCTACTAAAAATACAAAAATTAGCCAGGCGTGGTGGCAGCGCCTGTAATCCCTGCTACTCGGGAGGCTGAGGCAGGAGAATCACTTGAACCCGGGAGATGGAGGTTGCAGTGAGCCAAGATTGTGCCATTGCACTCCAGCCTGGGCGACAGAGCAAGATTTCATTTAAAAAAAAAAGAAAAGAAAAGAAGAAAAGAAACCTGGGTGCTGCAGAGCCCGGAGGCCAGTGCCACCTTCCCTGCTTGGACCCCCCTGACTGCCCCGCGGGCTCCTCCCCACCCGCTTGGCCTCCCCCATCTCCGCGTTGGGGGCCTCCACGGCGGCCCCAAGGCGCGACCGTCCCCAAAGAGCAGCGCGTTTGTCTACCCGTCTCTCCACCACCTCCCATTTCTCCTACCTCGCCCCGCTCCAGCTGGGGCCGCCTTGCGGTCTTCGTTACTGCCGGGACGTCTCAGGCCGTTTCAGCTTCCATTTATGGATGTTACCTCGCTCTGGAATGTTCTCCCCAGGGAACGTTGCGTGGCAAGGCTGCGGCCGCAAGCCCTCTGGAACCTTCCAGAATCCTCCGGAAGAGGCAGCAGAGCCTACGGCTGCGCCGAGCGCGTGGCTGGAAGGAGGGCGGGGAGGCGTCCCCTCTCTATCCAAGAAGTAGCGGGTCTGGAGGGTGCGCAAGGGCAGGGCCGGGTCCCCAGACCGCACCCACGGGCCCTGCGCGCCTGGACATGCCCTCAACGCCGGGAACGCGGAGGGCAGGCGCCGGCATCGGCCCTGGGAGGACAGGCGCTCCCGGAGCTCCAGAAGCCAGGTCAGGCCGTCGCGGGCAGCGCCGGGAACGCGGGCGGGGGGCCTGGGCGAGGGACTGCGCCTGCCCGAGACCGAGCTGGACCTGAGCGAGGGTCCCGCCTGGCGCCTGCTCTCGGGCAACCTCGTGGCCCCCCAGCCACGGTGTCTGCACAGCAAATGGGGAGGGGAGCGAGGCCTGAGATGGAGAAACGCTAACCAGGTCCTCCCATTTTCGACATTACATGGCTGGAAGCCAGCTCTCGGCCTGAAAGGAAACACGCTGTGCAGGAGCCAGGGCCAGCCCAGAAGGGAACAGCCCCTGCAGAGCCAGGGCCGCTGGGCCTGAGTGAAGGGGAATTAGCTACTCTGGGCAGAGCCAGGGCCAGCCTGAGGAACAGCCTCTGCTGTGCAGAGCCAGGCCGCCTGAGGAAGGGAACAGCCAGCCCCTCTGCTGCTGCAGAGCCAGGGCCACCGCCCTGAGGAATGCCCAGCCCCTGCTGTGCAGGGCCGCGGCCTGAGGAGGGGAACAGCGCGCCCCCTGCTGTGCAGAGCCAGGGCCGCGGCCTGAGGAAGGGAACAGCGCGCCCCCTGCTGTGCAGAGCCAGGGCCGCGGCCTGAGGAGGGGAACAGCGCGCCCCCTGCTGTGCAGAGCCAGGGCCGCGGCCTGAGGAGGGGAACCCTGCCCGGGCGCTGAGCTCACAGCTTCTAGGCTCCTTCGGAGGCCGCTGAGGAGCGGGGCAGGAGCAGGGGTGGCGCGAGCTGGCGGTAACCGGGAAGCCCCGTCAGACGTCCACGGCGAAGGCGATGGGTGCGCGGTTACCCCACGTGCAGCCCCGCGGGGACACCTGAGCCAGGGACGCACTGCGCCCTCGGGGAGTCGGCCCGGAGGTCTCTTCCTCCTGCTTCTACCCCTAATGACCATGGATTACTTTAGAAATGGAAAAACGGTAAACTTTTTAAAATGTAAGTTGCACTTACGAAGAAAACATCCGCTAAAGAGGGCGTGTTATGTCATGAAATGGGGGGCTCTCATCATGGCGGGGGCCAGGGAAGGTCCACTAGGGCTTTAGCGGAAGAGATTAACCAGCTGACTACCAGGTGCCTTCCAATACTAATCTGAGATTTTAATATATTTTATATTACCATAAAGATCTTGAGTGCTTTAGAAATAATAGTAGGTAGTTGGGCACAGTGGCTCACCCCTGTTATCCCAGGGCTTTGGGAGGCCAATGTGGGAGGCCCAAGGCCAAGAGTTTGAGACCAGCCTGGACAACGTAACAGATCGCATCTCTACAAAAACCCACCTTTTGATTAAAACATTAGCCGGGCATGGTGGCAGTGCTTGTGGTCTGAGAGGCTGAGCTGGGAGGATCACTTGAGCCCAGGAGTTCGAGGCTGCAGTGAGCCATGGTCTCACCACTGCACTCCAGCCTGGGCAACAGAGCAAGACTCTTAAAAACAAACAAACAAACAAAAAAACTGCGTAAAGTAGAAATACAATTTCTGGGTCATAAAAAATTATTTCAGACATCGTTTTTCCAGATATGTAACTTTTTGCTAATGGGATATAAATGCCTCCAATTTGGAATTGCTCTTCCAGGAGTGAGTTTTACTTTTCTCTCACTGTGAAAATGTGTATTTGTCTTATGAAGAGAGTTTTCATTTATTACCAACTAACAGGAAAAGCTTCATCTCACAATTCTGACAAAGTAGAGCTAATGTAAGAGTTTTGGTGTCATTTTTAGTGTAGAGGCTTCAATTTTTGTTAGTCAAAGGGAACATATTTTAAAACATTAACAAAATCACTAACGTTTGATTTTCTCTTTTAGATTTGCACATTGTTGTCTTTGTTCTACGCAAGGCATTCCTGTTTCAAGTTTTCCTTTTTTATTCCTTTTCTATTTTCCTGCACTATGTTTTCAGAATATGTTCTCTGCCATTTTAGGCCGTCTAAGGCAAGAAACCAGTATAATGAATTACTTTGACTGGAGAGAAGGTATGTTTGATCCCAAACTCCTGAATTGGGCTCCTCTGAAATATCAGGAGGAACTACAAGCAAAAAATTGATGGGGCATGGTCCTGTGGTTTGAGGAATTTTTATTTACTTTAGTATACATGTCATATGTTCATATAAGTTATATATTATTTACTTATTACTGTATTACTTTACTTTCTTTTGGAGAATCACACTCCACGTTAACCTACTAAAGTCTCTGAAGAGTTCTGCAATATATGAAGTTCTTTATTTTTAGCACAGTATTTCCAAAACTGTATTTTATTGAGTTTAAGAAGCCATTGATTGAAAGACGTGTACTAAGAAAGAACAATAATCACTGCTAATAAAACTATGGCATGCCATGGAATTATAAAACACATCACGACTTTAAAAGCATTAAGATGTTCAAATGAGCATCTTAGAATCCATTGAAATTTGTTAATTTACCTTGCGTGTATTATCCATTGCTGCAAAACACATGATACTAAGAGGAAGGGGCATAAAACAGCCACTTTATTTGCTCCTAAGTCTGTGGGTCAGCAATTTGGGTTGGGTTCAGCCACGTGGTTCATATGCTTTCTAGCTGGGACATTCTCACAGCTGCAGATGTACCCAGCTGGGGATGGCTGGTCAGGGATGGTCTGGTGAGTAAGACTTGCAGGTGCTGGCAGGGGAGCCACAGCTCTCCAGGCCTCTGCAGCAGAGGAGATCATATCTGCTCACATCATGGTCTCAGGGCCCCACACACAACAAAAGGAAGACAGCCTCAATGTGCTGGCATTTTTCCAGCCTCTCCTTTGCTTGGGTTAAATTTGCTAACATCACATTAGCTAAGAGCAAATTGCAGGGACACATCAGACTCAAGGGGTGAAGAAATAAACTTGATGGGAAGAGTGGCAAAGTCGCACTGCCAAGGGGCAAGCTGACAGATGGGAGATTGTCGGTGTCATCTTTCCACACACAAACTTTTAAAAAAGTTTCCTAAGACATCTCAACATTTCATGCATTATAGTTTAGAAAAATCTCCTGGAGAACGACTGAATCTTCAGTACTGAGGAATAGATGAGACGGATATGTATTTAGCAATGCTGTTGGCACCTGAGACAATTGGACAAAGAGATGTCAGGGCCTTCCATTTTGCCTGCTCACAAGCTCACAGTCCACTTGTCACTGTTCCACAGAGACTGGCAGAAGACACAAGACTCCTGGATCAGAGACAAAGGACTTCATTATGACCCACAGCGCAACGGGCAGCATTAGCACTGTGTTGACCAGTTCCCTAGGCCCCAGCCCAAAGGCATGGCATGGAGGGCCCCCAGGGATGCCGTACACACACAGGTCAGCATTGTAGCTGAGGGGGAGTGGGCTTGGGGAATCTGCTGCCCTTACAGGGAGCAGTAAGTGGGCCTGTTCTTTGTCCAGAGGGAGATATTATCCTTTCGTCAGGGTTGTTCCCTACAAATGCTGCCCCCCAAAAAATGGCCCAAGTAAAGATCATCAGAGCCTTGAATCCTTGACACACCCACCAAAAACATGCAGACTCGGGATATGGCGGATCACCTCCCCAGGCAAGGGGATTGTGCGTGAAAGCCCTCCCCATGTTGCAGGGCTAGTTAGGTGGAAACCAGACCATCCAGCTCCCTGTCTTCTGGCACTCGGGGTTGTCATGTGACTTGGGCTGTCAATTGAATGCTTCTGTGGGGACAGTTAGGAAATTGCTCAAAGGTGGAAGAGGGGTGGCAAGTTTCCACTTATACCACTGGAGTCCAGAATCCAGGGGCATTGGTAGTGGTCAGTGTCCAGAAGTAGTAAGAGACGTCTGTAAATGGGAAGTGAGTTGCAATGCATTGGTCAAGTTTTCCTGCCTCCCAGCCCCCTTGGCTCCCGCCTGTTTGCACCACTCTTGCTCTGCAGCTCTCCCATGGATGTTGCAGGCTGCCCAGGTCCTCAGTACAAATTCATTTCTGTTTAAGTTTGGCTGGTGATGCTTAAAATCAAGAAAAAGTTGTCTTTAGTAGGAACTTGACATTCTGATACAGTATTTTTGATGCCAGAAACATACTAAAACCTAAAAAACAAGACATGAAGTTAAAAGAAGTTAAATCTAGTCTCTATGTCCCAAGCGCTATATACAATATAAAATTTGTAAATTCCTGAACAAATAGAAAAATGTGACTTATACATAAGAGAAAAATCAGTCAATAGAAGGAGACCCATCAATGACCAAGATGTTCTAATTAGTAGAAAAGAGCTTTGAAATAACAGTGATAAATGTGTTGAAGATTCTACAGGAAAAGATAGATACAATGCTAAGAAATTTTAGAAGATATTTAGAAACGTTTGTTTAAAAAGGATATTCTAGAAATGAAAAATACAGTATCTGAAATAAAAAATTTGTTGAATGAACTGGCCACAGTGTCTGCTTTTGTAAAAACCTCCAAAAAGTTATGTATCGAGTATATCCATTACAGATTCCTCTGCTGCCTACCTCTCACTGCAGATGAATGATCACTATGAATGGTGGTGACCAGGTGGGCAAGGAAGGGGCTTGTCTGAGTGCCTTAGCCCAGGCCTCTGGCCTGCCAAACTTGAAAACAGCAATATCGGCTGGGCGTGGTGGCTCACCCCTGTAATCCCAACACTTTGGGAGGCCAAGGCAGGCAGATCACTTGAAGCCAGGAGTTTGAGACCTGCCTGGCCAACATAGCAAAACTCTGTCTCTACTACAAATACAAAAATTAGCCTGGAGTGGTGGTGCACACCTGTAACCCCAGCTACTTGGGAGGCTGAGGCACAAGAATTGCTTGAACCTGGGAGGTAGAGGTAGCAGTGAGCCGAGATCGCACCACTGCACACCAGTCTGGGCGATAGAGCAAGAGGGTCTGAAGAAAATATATATATATCACTTCCTTCTTAGATCCAGTTACCAAGCCAGTCAGAAGGGATGAATGGGAAAGAAGTCACATCCTTAAAGTCCAGGGGGCACTGTTACTTCTTTATGTATTTATTTTTTTGAGACAGGGTTTTGCTCTGTCTGGAGCACTGCACCCTGGCTGGAGTGCAGTGGTGCAATTACAGCTCACTGCAGCCTCAACCTCCCGGGCTCAGGCAATCCTCCCACCTCAGCCCCGAGTAGCTGGGACCACAGATGTGCACCACCACACCTGGCTCATTTTAGATTTTTTTGTAGAGGGAGGTCTCACCATGTTGCCCAGGCTGGTCCTGAACTCCTGGGCTAAACGAGGAGCTGTTACTTCTAGACAGTTTACCTTGGACAGTTTGCCTGGCCCCAGTGGGTTTGTTTCTCCTCTGTCAGTGTGGCTAATTTTCATCTGCCTTTATCCCTCAGTTATTCAAGTATAACCTCAGCAGTAGCCGGTACTGCAGCCAGAACAGTGTTCTCAGCTGGTGCCCCTCTCTTCTTACGCACTTTCTGAACCTTTGAAGTTCAGGCACAACTGACCAGCATTCATATTAAAACAGAGATCCTAAGACTGACAGAACAGATGCTTTGTAGCAATTAGATACCAAATTCCCAACCAACTCAAGTATAGCATCACATGATAGATGGCAGGTCCTGAAGGAAATCAAAGTATTTTACCCCCAAAATATATTTCTTTGATACATTTTGCTTTTGTTGTGTTGTTTTTGTTTTTGTTTGTTTTTGAGACAGAGTCTCACAATCTCAGCTCACTGCATCCTCTACCTCCTGGGTCCAAATGATTCTCAAGCCTCAGCTTCCCAAGTAGCATGCCACCACATCCAGTTAATTTTTGTATTTTTGGAGAGACGGGGTTTCACCACGTTGGTCAGGCTGGTCTCCAACTCCTGACCTGAGGTGATCCACCAGCCTCTGCCTCCCAAAGTGCTGGGATTACAGGCATGAGCCACCATGCCCAGCCCCTTTGACATATTTTGAAATGGCCCTGCAAAGCTGTCTCTGGTGGGGAAAGTTTACATTCTGTACAGAATCCCTTTCCTTTTCAAGATCTTTTTCCAATCCTGAAATGAATGACTGAGAGTCTAGCACCTTTTAAGGTCTGAATAGGAGCCATTTGCCATCTATTGTCTCTTGGGTGGCCACCTACAAGACTACATCTACATAATAAGAACCTGAGTCCTCACAACCCTTTATCTTGACCCAGACACTCCTTTCTATTGAATCCAGGTCCTTAGATAATAATTCTTTTGACTAACTGTCAATCAGAAAATCTTTGAATCCATCTGTGATCTGGAAGTCCCTTCCCTTGGGGTTGTCCTGCCTTTCCAGTCCAAGCCAGCATATGCCTCACATATATTGATTGATGTCTCATGTCTCCCTAAAATGTATAAAACCGAGCTATACCCTGAACAGGTTGGGCACATGTTCTGAGGACCTCCTGAGGCTGTGTGATGGGTCATGACCTATAACCTTGGCAAAATAAGCTTCTAATTGAATTGAGACATGTCTCAGATTCTCTTTGGTTTACAGCATATTTAAGAAGCTCAGAAAATCCCAAGCAAGGACAAATCAACAAAAAATAAAACATCTTCATCATGGTCAAACCACTGAAAATAAAAATTTAAAAAAAACCAAAAGCTTACAATTAACCAGAAAAAAAGATGCGTTTCGTGGAGGGAAACAATAATAATGACAAACAGGAAACCTGCTAGAAATGCTTGCTCCCCAGTGCCACAAAGAAATAGCACTTGAACATAAATCTAATTCTCTGAGCAAGGCAATTTTTACTTTCTGCAGAAAGGGTACTCTCACCAGCAGTTTTGCCAAAGAGTACACCGAACAAAAGAAAGGCAGACATATGTATCCCTTACGCATTTGGGTCGTCCTTACTGCTGTATCCTGCATCCATTGGCTGGAGCCGGACCACACAGTCTAAACTGATGCCTGATTTGCTAACAACTTGAAACTTTCTTAAATGGGTAAACACAAGGAAGCACAAAGAAAAGAAGAAGTTGCTTATGAAAGATTTAAAGAAGCAATTAAATTTCTAAATAAGGAAAGGGCATAGGCTGTCAGCTGGAACGTGCCTGTGAGCAGGTCCAACAGCTACATAGGATAGGGCTTAACAAAGAGTTATTAGCACAAAGCAAGGAGGCCTGAAGGAAGTTAGTCTTTAAAAGAAACTATTACTTCTAACTTATGATTTATTCTTTAACAACAAGAGAAACTTTGAAGAGGAAACTTTTTACTTTCTACAAAACCTCTTATCAGAAACAATGGACACTGAAGACCACAGAAGGCACCTCTACAGAGCTGAAAGGAAAAACGCCAATCTAGAATTCAACGTCTAAAGAACATATCTCCCAAAAATGAAGGCAACATAAAGATAATTGTAGGTATATAGTTTCCACCCTACCCTGTCCCCATATTAAATATTTTAACGTCACTTACACATGCAAACCATTATACAAACCAGTAGAGTACATCCCCAGAAGAAGGGAAAGGCATCCACAGGAAGGAAAGGTGCGGAGTGAGCCCTAGTGCTCATGGGAGCTCCACCTCCTTCACACCCCCACAGCACAGGTGAGCCCAAGGCAGCCAGGGATGCCACGTGGCTGTCCTACCCTGCCAGGTCACAATGTTCATTCCAGATAATATTAGTGAAAAACACCTTTTGGCAATGACCTTTTTATCTTAAAACTGCAAACAAATGTATTGATACTTCAGTTTTGAAAAAACATCATCAGTCCACAGGAGATCTTACGAGACTGTCGGAAGCTCAGACTTTTACATTATATGGAAAATACATGGGGTGCGTCACCCCCGCCAGTGTCCACAGCTGACCATCTTCATCTTGGAGAACACTCTATTTTCAATAACAAATGCTCACAAAGTGTCTTGAGGAAATAAAAGCAGAAAATAAGATGGGGTGCGGGGAGAAAGAAATCCCATGAGTGTTTCTGCAGCATTCCTGGTTGTTCTCACATAGCACTCTTATGAGTCCTGTATGAAAGATCCCAGAGGAACGAACAGCACCACAACTCAGGTGCTGTGACCATTTTTATTCACAACGTAGGACGTTTATATGTTCACAAGCCCCAAGACCGGTTATCCACACCAGTCCCCTCAGGCACAGCTGCTGCTCTCAAGTAAGATGAGCCATGATTGGAGGCACTCGTATCACACTGTTTCCCTCACTCACTTCGTCAGCTGAAGCCGTCAGCCTGTGTACATGCCAAGCACACAGTCATTTTTAGTTGTATTGACAGCCACCAGTGTGGGATGCAGGCTTCTCTTGAGCCCTTGCACTACATTCCAGAGACTACACAAAAGTATCAAAAAGTGGTAAATCTCAATTTTTACAAAGTAGTTCCTTTAGAAATCCTACACAGAAACTATCTAAAATTCAACTTTTCCTCTGAGGAAAAATAGTTACTTTTACACCCAAAAGTAGGGTATGTTATTTTAATTTAGGAGAACATCTGGATTCCTTACAAACTATTAATTCTTACACTAAATAACTAAGATGTTTCCACAAGGCCAAGAGGTGATTAATTACAAACCTTTCCCTCTGGGGTCACCCTGGAAACACAGAACTTTCCTTCATTTCTGATTTTTCTTGAATAGCCCCTTGTTCTGACATCTGATGATGCTGTGTCTACAAGGTCTGTGCACACCAGCTGGCGCCTGTCAATGCCATGGCCAAGGCCACTGACCTCTGTTCATTGGTTTATTTACCAAGCATCCCCCATGGGCCAGACCCTGTTCCAGGCAGGAAAAGCAGCGGAAGGTGAACCATAAACAAACCAAAATCCACCAGCAAGTGAGTCTTCAGCATGCAGAAGGCGACAGTGCCATGGAGGGCAGGTACCGGCTGGGCAGAAGAGAGGCCAGGTGGCCGGGGCAGGCCGCTGGAAGGAGGCGTTGGCTCTGCCCATGCCTGGAGAAGATAACCAAAGATGCCTTAAAAGGACAATTTTATTTTAGACTTTTATCCTACTTCTGGGTCACTGTTTGTTGTTCTGTTGCTATGGAAACACCAAAACCCTGGATTCTTTTTTACTAATAAATGGATTTCATCAGCCAAAACATGCTAATGGATTTGGTCTTTGATTTTTTTCAAGTTAAACCACCATATTCATCCATAATTTAACCATGTACTTAACTGTTCTTCAGAACTGACACAGATGAAGGCATGCATTTATTTCATTCCTACCCCAAGCCAGGAATTGTGCCAAACATTTTGTGTGGATTGTTTCATTTACCCTGCATAGCCACTCTGTGAAGGAGGCATGTTGTCCCAGTTGCTGAAGGAGCCCCAGGCATGGGGCACAGAGACATTAACACCTCGCCCAGGTTACACGGCCAGACTAGGGTAGCTGAGACTTGAACCCCCTTGTCTAGCTCCAGACCCTACGCTCTTAACCAGCGTTCTGTCTAAATGCCCTTTAATGCCATCATTTTTAGAGCAATGGAGAGTTGGAGCAAAACAGGTATTCACAAATTCCTCAAGTGCCACTTTCCCTGTAGAATTCCAATAGAAATGAATGGATGTTATGTTTGCAGGAAGGGTAACAAGAAGAGAAGTTTATCTGTCCATAAACATCAGAAAGAAAGAAAAATGGTGGGGGTTGGGGTGGCTTGTCAAAGTCCTGGGGCTGTATGACATGCCCCTCCACCCTGCAAGAAGGAAAACTTGTCAGATGCATCATAATGAACTTAAAACTCTGGACATTTCCAACAGCCAGTCTTGAGTAAGACATGCAAACACAAACACATAAATGTCTGCATGTGCAAATCCACACAAAGGAAATGCTGTGAGAGTTCACACATGAGAAAGGTAGTTGAGTCCTGTCCTAGGAGGTCACCTCCCACCCACACCGTCTGGAAGGAAAATCTGCTAAAAGGGCCAGAATATGTAAGACAGTATCTTGTTCATAAAAACAGGAATTTAGTGGTCAGCAATTTTGACCCCATTAAGAGTCCAACTCTGCCCCTAAGAGGACAACAGGCTTCAGAAAAAACAGAGTCACATGTGTATGCACACACACACGGGCATACACACACATAATACACACACGCAAACATGCATACACGCATGCACATAGTATACATGCACACGTACACATACACACATGCATATATGCACGTGTATAATACACATGCATGCACACACACGCATACACACACAATACACATACATGCAGATGTACACATACACGTGCATACATGCATGCACATAATACATGCACCCACATGTGCACAAATGCACACACATAACACGTGTGCACATATATACATACACACAATACACATGCAAACACACATGCACGCACATAATATACATGCACACGTACACATACACGCATACATGCATGTATATAATACACATGCACACATACATGTGCACTTGTGCACGCACACTACACATACATGCACATGTACAATGCACACATGTGCATACATGCATGCACATAATACACATACATGCACACGTGCATAAACACAGGCACATAACACACATGCACATATGCACACACAATGTGCATGCATGCACACGTACACATATACACATGCACACATGAATGTACATAATACACATACATGCACACATACACATACATACACACATATACCGACTTCTCTCTTGATGCACAAGACATTTCTCAAAATAACCTTGGCCACTTAGCATCTGGGGACAGAATTATTGGCACCTTCTGGGCAGAACATTGGGAATGAGGCTCTAGACAGGCCACAGGTCCCTCATGTCACTGTGACACCTTCAAATGTGTGCCTCAGCAAAGTTTCTCAGAGGCCCCAGGAGTGAGCTGGTAGCACCACAGCACCACACACCGCTGACTGGTGCAGTGAGGGGGCCTAATTCTTCAGACATTCTGTGCATTTAGCGATGGCAAAGCAAGTTGCTTGGCTTTTCCCTTGGTCAGTTCACAGGGTGCTATTCTGGGCATTACTTGAGTCTTTTTTGGAACCCAAAGTGCTCATGACACGTGACAGCAATTGTGTTTGTCAGGGATCTTCAGAGAAACTGAACCGATGGGATGAATATAGAGATTTAGAGGGAGATTCTTCCCGGATATTGGCTCACACAATGATGGAGAAGTCCATGATCTGCCGTCGGCAGGCTGGAGACCCTGGAGAGCCAGTGGTGTCGTTCCAGTCCAAACCCAAAGGCCCAAGAACCTGGAACTCAGATGTTCAAGGGCAAGAGAAAATGATGTCCCAGCTCAAGAGGAGAGAGCAGTCTCCCTTTCTCCACCTCCATGTCCTGTTCCAGCCCTCAGCGGGTTGGATGGTACCCGTTCCCGTTCCGGAGTGTGAGAAGCTACTCAGTCCAATTCAGACGCCCATCTCATCCGTATGCCCTGAGACACACCCTGGAGACACGTTTGCCAGCTATCTGGGCACCTCTTAGCCCAGGCAAGCTGACACAAAATTAGCCATCACCGCATTTTGCCATGTAAGGACCTGAAAGGCCTCGTTTGGCTGGGCTCACTGCCAGGGCCTGGTTTAAGCTGGTGCTCAGCCTGTCTTGGCCTCATTCTCATCTGCATGAACTCCAGCCCATATCTCCCTGTCATAGGGGATCCTTTCCTGGAAGAGCTTCTTGGTTTGCAAGGACAACGCTGACTGGCCATTATCTCAAGGGCCATCAACTATGCAAGCACCTTATGTGGGGGGTAAGCAATTTGTTTGGTTTTGTTTTTTAGCTGAAACTGAAAAAAATAATAATGATGTGAACTGATGAGAATCACCCATACCATGTCATGAAACGCAATCTTTGGTCTGACTAGGGAGAGCATCTGAGTTGGATGCTGTTAAGGATATAATTTAGGCTTTGCCTGCGTGGTTTGGAACCGAAATCTTGACTTAGAACTTACAGAAAAACATTTCAACCTGAGAAAGCTGATTACAAAAAAAAAAGTTAAGAAAACATGACACATTAAAAAAAAATCTAAAAAGTGAAAACTTCAGTCATCCAATTATTCGGCATTAGGCTGACAAAATACAAGAACTTTTTAAGACACCACACAAAAAAGTGAGTCCAGCTTCTTGTTGAGAGTGAGCATGTTATTGACACAGACAGATCCAAAATCCTGAGAAGGATAACGAGGAAAATCGGTTTTTATAAATAATTATTAATAGACACAAGTGCTCTTAGAGATTCCTTCTCCCTCAGCACCTTTTGAGCAAGAATCTTTCCTCAGAGCTTTGGGAATTCCCCTTCCAGCCCTGTGGGAGCCCACAAATCATAGACCAGGGGCTCTGAAATTCTGCAGGGGAAAAATTCATTTTGTGGATAGTTTATTGCAAAACAGTTGAAAATGGGCGTTGGTTAACTAGAAAAGGTTATGTAGTAAATGGAGAAACCAACCATTTGACTCTATTGTGGCTACAAAACTGGTGGAAAATGACGCCTTTCAGTCCTCATTACCTACTTCGCACGCTTCAGTAGTGTTAAGCCTTAAGGACCATCATCATCAAGAGGCCTTAACAGAGAACCCACTGAAATGAAACCGCAATCAATTCAACGCTAGCTACTTGGCCTATAAATGGGAAGCAAAGTAAATACAAATGACTCTGCCTGCTGTGATGGGGAATGAGGTTTTTAAAAACAGCTACTTGTCAGATTTCGGCCCTTTATTTTTGTTTTCCTCCTCCTTTATCTGAGTTTTACTTTTCCCCTAGGGTGCTTTTCCAAGGCGTTTGTAAATTGCCCCCAAACGTCAGGTGTGTGGCTGGCGTCTCACCACTCAAGCCTGCACTTCACTGAGGTCTGCAGGGCTACGGAGGCTGAGCTGAAAGCACTTCCAAGTGATTCCCCTAGGAATGTCCTCACAGGAGCGTTCAGAGGGGCCCAGCCAGTGCTCCTGCTGCTGAAGGAGCATCCCAGGGAGGTGACGCGTCCAGGGCCCCTGACGCAGGGTGGCCCTGGAAGAAAGCACTGTGCTCCCAGCACTCGAACGGAACCCTTCTGCAAACAGCATTTGCATAAATTACACCGTCATTTTTGTACTGATTTACATCAGAGAGGCAGGCTGGGCTTTTTGAAAGAGCCACACTGGCTGATCTTGCTCAGTTATGTGGCTCCCGATCAGCTGTGTCCCTTCTTTGTAAAGCAGGGAAGGTAACAGCCACCTCTGAGGGCCAACGTCAAGACCTAGGCCTTCAAGGCTCCTAAGAGAACAAGGTGGCTGTGCCTTGGGAGGCTGAGGCCAGAGGATTGCCTGAAGCCAGAAGGTCTAGACTAGCCTGGGCAACATAGCGAGACCCTGTCTCTACAAAAAAAAAAAAAAATTTAAAAATTAGCAGACATGGTGGCTGGTATCTGTAGTCCCAGCTAGTCTGGAGGCTGGGGCAGGAGGATGGCTTGAGCCCAGGAGGCTGATGCTGCAGTGAACTTTGATCATGCCACTGAACTCCAGCCTGGGCAATAGAGCAAGACCTTGTCTCAAAACAAACAAAGCACAAGGCAGCCGCAGGGCTATTGCAGGAGCAGGAGGGGCTCTCCCAGCAAATTTCTGCTCTGGCTGAGGTTGGGCCCTGTGGGCACGGAGCTTTGGCCCTCCCCCCTGGAATGGGCTGTGCTGCAGCTCAAGGCACTGTCCCCTGCGGAGGAGCCCCGTGGGGTCGGCCACAGAGGAAAGGGCTTAATTCATCCTCACTGCGTCTCCCATGTACGCCAGCATTGCACTGGCTTCTCCTGGGTTGACCAGAAGTTTGTGTTGTGCCTGATGTGGGCAGTTGTAAGTTACAGGTGTTGAGTCAGAAGAAACCTTAAGCCCACCGGATGTTCTCGGCTCCCACTGTGCTCAGGCTCCGGCTCAGCAGCCTGTGCTCCCCGGCGTGTCCCCGCCTCACTTCCTCTGGGGGTTGCTCTCCTGGAGGGCACGGAGGCTGCAGTGTCACCTCCCCGCACGATTCGGCAGGCACGTGGGAGGACGTGCCCAGACGGCAGGATTGAATTTTCCTGCTGTGGCAAAATTAAATTCTGAGAAGTGTTACAGGAGGAGTTTTATCTGTAAAAGTTTATTCAAGAGGGAAAGGTAGCCTTTCTGGCTGAAAACTAGAAACTCATTCTATTGAACTAATGTGTAGTTTGCGGGGAGGTGGGATTCAGATGTATTTAAATCCCATCGCTGAACTATTGTGAGCTTTCTAGTGTGTGAAGCCAAGATACCGAACAAGTCAGCAAGAGACAAAAACGGGGAGACGCCAGGACGGGCATCAGTTCTGCTCCGCAGTGGCTCAGGGGCCCGTGTTCCCGCAGACACCAGCAGCTGATCCGCGCACGGAACAGGACCCTGGCCACGGTGAGGAGGAGAGAACGCGCCCCTTTCAGATCTCCGGTCGGTGCGGGCGCTGCAGAGCCTCCCACGCGCACAGACTTCTGCCTGCTTTTCAGCCACAGCTTTGCTGCTTTGACATTTCTGGCATCAACAAGCACCTCATAAGCAACACCAAGGAAAATCACGTGGGGGCGTGGCTGTGGCTGACGGGCAGGTGCAGACCACACCCACTCCACGACCTAGGGCGTGGCTGCGGCTGACGGGCAGGTGCAGACCACACCCACTCCGCGACCTAGGGCGTGGCTGCGGCTGACGGGCAGGTGCAGACCACACCCTCTCCGCGACCTAGGGCGTGGCTGTGGCTGATGGGCAGGTGCAGACCACACCCTCTCCGCAACCTAGGGCGTGGCTGCGGCTGACGGGCAGGTGACCACACCCACCCGGGCGCGACCTCAGGGCGGTGGCTGCGGCTGACGGTGGTGCAGACCACACCCTCTCCGCGAACACCCGCCCCCTTGTCTGGCTGCTGGAATTCTTGCATGTCCGGCACCGCACACAGTGGAACGTTAACCATCACCTCCATCCCCAGTTATGACTAAGTGGCTTCAGAACGTCTTCAGTCTGATGCATTAAAGTACGTTTTTGGGTGTGCAATTGACTGCCTGTCGTGTGCCAGACAATAAAAATAAAGAGGGTAAAAATTTCCACATCTCTGAAAACACGTCACAAAATTCTCAGAATGGAAGAAGCTGTGTGACAGGTTCACGGAAAGCAAAGACCACATTTCAACCGCGAGCAGCTGCTAGAGCTTGCTGCTGACTTTGACAAGAGCTGTTAACTCCCGGGCAATTCCCTGTAAGAAATACGCGGAACTGCAAGAGAACAGAAACGCAACGGTGCCTGGTGGTGGCCGGCGTTCCTCCCGTTACACCCCGTCCTGAGGGTGCCAAGGATGACAAGGTTTTCAGGAATGACTTTTGGAGAAGAGACTAAGGCAGGCTGGAGAGACTGGGGATGTGGAGGCGGCTTAGGAGCTTTGGTTGTGACTTGGAAGATCCCAGAGAAGAAGGGCTCAGGGTCCCTTCAGGGAGGGGCCAGCTCTGTCTGTTTATCTGTGAAGAGAAGGATACCGAGGCCCGCGCCGCGGAGGCCTGCTGGTGCAAGGCTCTCCAGTGGAGGGAGGCCTTTGCTTCTGAGAAGACGGGAGGGAAGTGGGGGCAGACGGCAGGAGGCCGGTGAGAGCCATGGGCCCCTCCCAAAGTGTCACTGGAATCACTAAATGCCGGACACTGTCGATTTGAGGGCTGTCTCATGGCTCACCAGATAGTGAGTAAATTGAGGCACTTGAGGTGCTCCCGGGAGCGGAAGGCCGAGGGGCCCTCAGGGTCCCACAGACACTGGCGGGCGGTGGCTGACACGCCAGGAAGGGCTGCCTGAGCGCGTGGCATTTAAAGCCCCCAGGCAGGGAGGGGTCCCCTGTGTCTGATACAGCACGTGGCTAAACAGCCCTTGTGTAAAAAGTGACATGCCCAGCACTGCTCTTTCCCTGGGAGCACTGTTACGGAGTCAGCGGTGGACCTCACCAGTGCCGAGTGCATTTGCCCCCAGGAGGCTCAAGGCTCAGGGACTCCAGGCCTCAGCGTCTGCAGCAGGTAATCACAGAGGCTCACCCCGTGACCTCCGGTGAGCTCCGTGCGGCTGCAGCCCAGCTGGAATAGCTGAGATTAGGGAGCAAGAGGGACTGATTCCGCATGGCCCATGGCACGTGGGAGGGATGCGTCCTCCGGCACGGACCCCGCGCTGGGGACCACAAACACGCTCCTCCAGCTGCTACCCACTTTCATATTCTGTTCAGGAGCTACGTGGTAGGTTTTTTGGTTAATTCTCAAAGAATATGAGTCTATATTTCTAATGTATAGGAACAAAACAAACTAAGAAGTAGTCTGTCCACAAGAGACTTCCCAGGGACCGGGCAGCAGTGGGTTCAGTCCTGTGAGAATCGGCCCCACAGCAGCCCCAGCAGCCGGGACCTGGAGCCTGAGGCCAGCGCTGCAGAGGACGGAATCCGGAAAGGAAGGCATCCTCCAAAATGACGTGTGGTGAGTCTGGATAACATGAGGAAGACAAGAAGCACATGCATTTTGGATGCCTATTTACAACAGCATTGATTTCTTAGATTCAGAGAAAATGGCAAAACCCTTCACTGAGTGTGATTAAAGTGGTGGACAGCAAGGTAGGACGCAGGCCGGCAGCAGTAGCAAAATACATAAGCAGACAACAGAGTGTTCAGGACCCAGTTCAGGGCTGGAGAGGACAGAGATCGACAAAGAACTTGGCCATCGCCAAGGAGCCCGATGCTGGGAGAGTGAGGACGGCAGCTCACGGGAGCCCTGCCCATGCCCGTCCTGGTCCAGCCACACTTGCTCAAGCCACAGAGGGGGACAGCTCAGCCCACAGCTGCACAGAGGAAGAGCCTGGGCAGCTGCCCACAGCCCTAGGGGTCAGGCCTAACATTTTCCTAAAACTTCACATCTGTGTTGCCTTTTCCACTCACACCGTCTCACCTACACCACAGGCTGGGAGGTAAGCAGGGCACATACAGTCCCCACCGGGCACTGGGATCTGAAGCAGTGACTTGCCTGGGGACAGGGCTGCTCCACAGATCTGGGCATCAAGCTGAGGTTCCGGCTCCAAGCCCTGTCACCTTCTCGCCTCTTCATTTGCTTCGTGGCATCACAGCCTAAGCAAAAAGGAAAAAGCAGTTTGCTAAGAATGGGAGCGCTCTCGTCCTGGCTTGCCGGAAGGTTCCCGACACAGGTCCCCTCCCACGACAGTGCAGGCCCCGGCGCTTACAGAGCCACTTCCAGCCTCCCTGGCAGCCTCAGCACCACGCTGTCTCCGCCTGCTGCTTTAACTGTGGACGTGGCGGCCAGCGGCCTTCCAGAGGTGGCCCCTCCAGGAACGGTGGTGGTGTAACCAGGAGACTTATAGAGAAACGCCACACTTTGAGACTAATTCAGGAGTCCTTTATCAGCCGGCGACCAAGAGACAGCTCGAAATTCTCTCGGCTCCGAAGAAGGGGCTAGATTTTCTTTTATACTTTGGTTTAAAGAGGGGAGGGGGGATTGAGCCGAAGCAATCTTACAGAAGTAAAACAGGAAAAAAAAAAAGTTGAAAAGACAAATGGTTACAGGAAAACAAACAGTTCCAGGTCCAGAGGCTTTAAATTCATCACAAGGTAATGGGTGTGGGGGCTCCGGACACAAACACGGGGCCTTTACAGTACTATCGCCCAAGCGATTAGCTTGCCCGGTGCCTCATCAGTTAATTGCACTCTGTGATGTGCTGAGCGTCAGCTTGCACGAGTTAAGTCCTTGAGGAAGGGGGTGGGTGAGGAACCCTTAATGTCTTGCAAATGAAGGAGCCGAATGGAGTCCGTCCAGGTTTTTCAGCTAAGAGAGAGTCAATCAAGTTCATACAAGTTAGGGTATCGCAGCATCAGCTCTGTGCACGGAGGACAGCTGCTCCCAGACGAAGGGAGGAGGCCTGGGTCCCCACACCACACGCTCCCGGCCAGTCCCTGATTCAGGGTCGTGCTGGACACGTGTTCTGCACGGGGCCAGATTATGAGGATTTAGCCTTGTGGATCCTACAGCCACAGCCACAGACAAGACGGAGACAAGGGCACGTGGCTGTGTCCCAGGAAAACTCTCTGCAGCTGCCGCCACTTCTGGCTGCCTCCAGGTCTAGACTCTCACATGAGAGAAAAACAGACTTAAAAAATGATTTAAGCCATTGCCTCAAGGCCATTTCACAAATCCAGTGACAGGCCAAACTGGGCAAGCACAGACGTGAGTAAGGCCTATTCCAACATTACAGAAAAATCTGCAAGACAGTTTAGAGGCTCCACCGCCTGCCACAGCGCCCAACCCCCAGGGCGACACCAGGCTGAGAACACACGTTTCTACTTCTCGCCTCTCTGCCTTTGACCTTCCCGCCCTTCCTCCTTCTCCAGCTCTGTGGCTCCCCACAGGGCTGTGTTTATTCTGTGATCACGGCACAGTTTGGAGGTCATAGGCTCTGGAGCTTACAGGAACTGGGCAGGACATTAAAAAGCGGTGTGTGGGGAGAGCTGTGGGGAACTCACAGGCCCTTTCCCATGGAAAATATGCAAGTTCGAACACTAGTAAAACATCACGAGGGTCAAACAAAATACGCCTGCAGGCAGGACCTCTGATTTATGTTAGGGCTGGGCTTCTCTGCCTACCCACAGGGCAGGGCCAGAACCACCGCCTAGCACTTAGCACAGACTCTGCTCCTAAGTGGATGCTTAGGAAGTGTTTGTTGAACTGAACAGAGGTGAATTACAGGCTGTTACCTCAAGACTGTGAAATAGTAGACATGTTCTGTGAGAACCCAGGGGACCTTTTCCAAATCTGGGGCCGATTAATTCAGCTGTTGGAGGCTCTGGCCCCCACCCAGACTGAAGCCTCGGTTCAGGGCCAGCAGACGGCAGAGGTGCGGCAGGGTCAGGGCTATGATCCGTGCAGATCCTTCAGCGCTCCTGGAGAAAGAGCCAAAGGGCAGGCATGGCCCAGAGCCCGTGGCAGCTCTCCTGCATGAGCGTGGGCAGAGACGGCATGAACACAGAGTAAGGTGGTACGTCCAGGCACGCTCCCCTGACATTATTTGACAGTCTCTTTCTTAAGAAAACAAAGGAAGCAACAACATTTCAACATGCCTCTTCAGGTATCCTCAGTGATTTGTATTAGAAACCAGAGCCTTTGGAAACATCTTAAAATCATACTCTCCATATTCACCCCAAAATACCCAACAGTGAAGGAGAACTTACTGTCCCGCTAGAATGGACACTTTCTCTGGAGGGAGGAGAAGGTTGTCTAAAGACACTAACAGTAGGTGGGGCTTGTCTAGGCCTGTGGGGGGCGGAGCACGGTGGGGGTGTGGGGAGGGACCACCTTCCACCAGGAGGGACGAAATGAGCTGAATGTTCATGTCGTAAACAGATTTACTATGCACGTCCTGATTTGTATAAACCTTTAAAAAGACTCTAGAAATGCTATCATATTCAGAGCATTCTCTCTGGATGGTGAGACTATAATTTTTTTCTTATTTTTAATATTTTCAGTTATCTTCAATATATAAATATTACTTTTAGAATTTAGGAAATAAGTGTAATTTTTTTAGAGAGAGAGTGTCACTCTGTCGCCCAGGCTGGAGGGCACTGGCACGAGCTCAGCTCACTGCAAACTCCACCTCCCAGGCTCAAGCGATTCTCCCACCTCAGCCTCCCAAGTAGCTAGGACTACAGGCACACACCACCACACCCATCTAATTTTTATATTTTTAGGAGAGATGGGGTTTCTCTATGTTTCCCGAAAGGCTGGTCTTGAACTCCTAGACTCGAGCAATCTGCCCATGTTGGCCTCCCAAAGTGCTGAGATTACAGGTATGAGCCACTACACCCGGACTAAATGTAATTTTTAAAAGAATATGTACAATGCCCTGGTCTTAATAAGTACCTGATGCATGATGGGTGTATTAGTCTGTTCTCACACTGCTAATAAAGACACACTGGAGAGGCGTAATTCATAAAGGAAAGAGGTTTAATGGACTCACAGTTCCATGTGGCTGCGGAGGCCTCACAATCACGGCCAAAGGCAAAGGAAAAGCACAAGCACATCTTCCACGGCACAGACAGGAGTGTGTGTGCAGGGGAACTGCCCTTAGTAAAACCACCAGATCACGTCAGACTTACTATCTCAAGAACAGCACAGGAAAAATCTGCCGCCGTGATTTAGTTACCTCCCACCAGGTGCCTCCGAAAACACATGGGGATTATAGAAGATATGCTGCAAGATGAGATTTGGGTGGGGACACAGCCAAACCATAGCAATAGGTTTTATACAAATATACATGTATGCTTGTGTGTATATGCCATTCATCACCTTCTCCAAGCCAATTTTTAGGCATATATATAACCTATCATGCATCAGGTACTTATTACACATATATATGTAACATATAGAGAGACATACACACATATGTAACATATATTTACACACACATATGTATGTGTGTGTGTGTTTCTTTTTTTAATTTTTGAGACGAGGTGTTGCTCTGTTGCCTATGCTGGAACGCAGTGGCACGATCATGGCTCACTGCAGCCTCGACCTCTTCAGCTCAAGCCATTCTCCTACCTCAGCCCTCTGAGTAGCTGGAACTAGAGGTGTGTGCCACCATCCACCCCCAGCTAAATGTTTTGGAGAGATGGGGTCTTGCCATGTTGCCCAGACTGGTCTCAAACTCTGGGCTCAAGCAACCCTCCATCTTGGCCTCCCAAAGTGCTGGGATTATGATAGGTTCTATTTGTATCCAAGTACAATGCGAGCAGGAACCTTGTACTATGATCTCACTTCATAGTTTTTAAGTAATACCATCATATTTAAGAGAATTACTTTATTCTAACCTGCATAAGTAAAATAAGCCAGGTGACTTTAGACATGGGGGTCAGCTCAGTGTCACTTGATTCAGGAGAGGAGGGCGAGGAGGGTAGGAGCAGCTGCAGGTGCTGAGAATTCCCACCAGGGCCTGTCTGGCCACAGGGTGCCCTGTCCCGCCAGCCCGTGGGTGAGGATGCCACCTGGATGCCCCTGGGAGGGAAGGACAGGGAAGCGTGATGCTGGCAGAGGCTGGGCAGGAGCCTGAGGTGGTGGCCCCTGGACTCGCCACCGTGCGCAGGAGGCGCTGAGGCTCACAGAGTTTCAAGGGGGCACAGCCTGGGAGGTGGAAGGTGCGGTGGGTCCTGCAGGGTGCTGAGGACAGCCCCCTCAGGCTGAGCCCACGCTGTGCAATATGAAGGTGTGGATTCTGTCTTACGATGCGGCTGGGGGTTCACCCTCCTTTTCTCCCTGTCCACAGTTCAAGGCTCCTTTTTATTCCCTTGGGATTTTAAGTATCTAGTTTATTTTTCTGCTTTTGCTGTCATAGGCTGTAAAGAGCCTACCAAAACCACCTCCTTAAGGAGTGAAAAATCCAACTGGCATTGGAGACCCCATCTCAGCCACAGAAGAGGCCTCCTCTAACCCAGACCTAGGAAGCTTCTTGCACCCCCTTAGCCATGGAGAAGAAAAACAAAAAATACCAATTCAGGTAGGTGGGATGTCCACTTTTTCTGGGGACCCTTTGGACGCACTGGGATGGGAGCTGCTCCTCCCACGCTCGCTGAGGAACTTCCTCAGAAACTGCTCTGGACGGCAGGCGGGGGGAACCTGCCCACCTGGAGGATTCCCATCCCCCACAATGTGTGACTAGCGCATCCCACAGGTGCCAGCATGCGTGTTTCCCGCGCCCTCCTCGCCAGCCCCTTGGGGCTCTTCTGCTGGGCCACATGGATTTCCACCGCGACCTTGCCATGTGCCATGGCTTTGGGCCCTGCGAGTTTCACACCCACCGTGGGCGTTGAACCCCTGTGAGGTTTGGTGGTGGTGAGAGCTTTGCAGCAGGAAAGGCAGGTCCGGAGGATGCCTCACCCCAGGGCAATTCTATTCCCAGGGGGTGTGAACACAGAGGCTCCAGAACACATCCCCCTAAAGCTCCCTGGAAACCCTCACGTGCCCCGAGGCACAGCACCCAGGGTGAAGGCCAGGCCCGGGACGAGGGAGGCAGGAGGAGCTTCCCACTGGAGAAGAACACGCTCCTTCAGCTCCTCAGAACCAGTGCCAGCTCGACCGCAGGCAGCCCCAATGCCAGGTGAGCCCCCAGGGGCAGTTAGGGAGGTGAGGACTCAGAGGAGCCTGGGAAGAACCACCAGTTCATTTCTCTGCTCCCTGCCCTCTCACCTGACACCTCTCAGTACCCAAGCGCTCCCCGAACTGTGCGCCTTCCACGCAGGTGCCAGGACAGAGGCCAGCATGCCCTGGGGCTCTGGCACCCTCCTGTGGCTGGTGGGAACACGCCCAGTCTCTCCTTGTGGCCCTGGGCCTCCGGCTCACACTCCCAGCACCTGCAGCTCCAGGCCTGGCTGGGCATCCTCTCTCCCTGTGCCTCTTGCAGACTCCCTGCCCATCTTTGCTTCACTCCCACTTGTCCTTTGAGACCTGGCTTGGTGCCATCACCCAGGGACATGCCAGGATCCCAGCTGTGCCTGATGATGGGGGCGGGGTCCCTGCCAAATAGAAGGAAAGCCACAGCCACTTCCAGGCCAAAAAATAAAAGACAATGATTTACCTCCCTCTCTACTGTCCATAAAACAGGTCCAGCATTCAACCAAAATGCTCAAGTAGCACAGAAAAAAGCAAGAATAAAACCACATTTTCAAGAGACAAAACAACCATCAGAAAAAGACACAGATATGACTCAGATGTTGGAACTATTTGGCAGGGGATTTTAAATAACTATGACTGACACATTAAAGGCTGTGATGGAAAACATGGACAACATGCAAGATCAGATGGGCTGGGCCGGGTGCAGTAGCTCATGACTGGAATCATATACAGCCGGGCATGGTGCTCACACCTGGAATCCTATAGAGGCCGGGCGCAGTGCTCACACCTGGAATCACAGAGAGGCCGGGCATGGTGGCTCACACCTGGAATCATATAGCGGCTGGGCCAGGTGCAGTGTATCACACCTGGAATCATAGAGAGGCGGGCACAGTGGCTCATACCTGGAATCCCAGCACTTTGGGAGGCCAAGGTGGGCAGATCACTTGAGGTCAGGAGTTCAAGAACCAGCCTGGCCAACATGGCAAAACCCTATCTCCACTAAAAATACAAAAATCAGCCGAGTGTGGTGGTGCATGCCTGTCATCCCAGCTACTTGGGAGGCTGGAGCACCAGAATCACTTGAACCCAGGAGGCAGAGGCTGCAGTGAGCCAAGATCACACCAGAGTGAGACTCTGTCTCAAAAATAAATAAATTTTTAAAAACGCTCAACTTACGCAAAAGGCAAAAAAAAAAAAAAAAGGAAAAATGAAAGGCATTTCCTTGGTTCTTAAGCGTCCTTACTTGTCTTGCTTTGCCCCGTTCTCCCGGCCTTTGATGCTGCTCCCGTGCCCTCCTCTAGCTTTCCGCTCCCTTCCCAGAAGCCGCGCCTCCCGCGCCTCCCGCGCCTCCCGCGCCTCCCGCGCCTCCCGCGCCGCCCGCGCCGCCTGTGCGGCTCTGGCCACGCCCCTCCTGCCTTTGCTTACTGGGCGCCGATTCGATTCGTTCTGCGGCACCGACTCTGCTGTCATGAGGTCATCTCCAGACTGGTTGCCAACAAGCAGGGCCGGGTGGACCCTCACTCTCGTCTGCACCCTGGAGCGAGTGGAGACTGTCTACAGTCCTGCACAGGCAGATGCTTTTCCAGGACAGATCAGCTCAGCTAAAACAGCCTCTTTTCTCCCGGGCTTCACGCTCTCTCAGATATTCTATATAAACTATTTTAAAAAGGCTACTTCCCCGGTCAGCACTGTGTGTGACTATGCTGATCTCTGTATCTTCAGAGATTATTTCTGGCGAAGTTACATTTTAGCATTTCACCTCCTGCGTGGTGTTCCTGGTGTTGGGTCGCCAAGAGGATGGGAGGCCAGAGGTGCTGATGGATGGGGGTGCTGTCGCCCAAGGCAGCACCCACTGCCTGGAGGAGCTGCTCTCTCGGGGGCAGACGTGGGCCTCAGGGCGCAGAGGCTGCCCGGTTCTGTGCCTTGTTCTCTGGTCCAGGACCAGCCATCTGTTCATTCGGAGTCACTCCGAGATGAGCGGAACCACCTTTAGTAGGAGGCCGTGTCTCCTCTTTGCATCTTCCTGAGCGTTTTAGTGAGATTTGGAAGAGCTGGTGCTGTTAACCATCTGCCATTTTATTGTGAGGCCCCAAAACTTAAATTTCCTAGTTGGGCTTTTACCATACCTGGGAATGGGAATATCACTGGGTAAGCCGCGACTAGACCCCCTCTTGACTCCAGTTTACATCAAATGGAATTTTGCAAATAATTGTGGAGGGCATGGGGTCATTGAGGGACCAGACTATAGCTTCCAGGAATAAACGTCTGCATATCCAGTCATGCTTGTACATTCCGATAGGACTCTGCCCCGCAGACACAACTGCCACTCAGCCGTCCCCCACGCCACCGTTCACTGACCACCTTCTGTGTCCGAGGCCCCCAGGGGCGACGACCGTGAGAAAACAGAAGTGCCTCCGTCCTCGAGAGCTCAGTCGAGCGCAGCAAGCAGGGCGTCGTCATTACACAAATACCACACATGAGAAAAGGAACGTTTTATTTTACTTCTACTGATGTGGCAAATGTTGAAAGAAAAATGTTTTCTAAATAACAAAAACATGACTGAAAAAGAGAAAATTACTGCTGTCTGCCTTGGAAGAAAGCACTAAGCCTACGTGCAGTCAGGCACCAGGGTGGGCTTGGAGACCCCCGTGCACAAGCGGCCTTGCTGTAAAGTCAGGCGGGAAGCACACAGTGGGAAGGAATCGCCTCCTGCACTGTTGACCCTCCTCCTGCCACATGTTTTCCTAATCTACTGTGAAACGTGTTTTTTAGAGGCTGCGATTACTCTATCCTGTTGCCTGTCTCACCTTCCTCTGGAAGATCCCGGAGGCATCACCAGCGCCAGGGCAGGCTGCACCCGGGAGGGGTACAAACACGGGGCCAGCTCCTCCTAGGAGATGAGGCTGAGGGGCAGATCACTGGCCTTTTTGGATTTTTCTTTCTTCATGAACTTCACATTTCTATATGGCTCGAAAAACACCCAATGGTTAGGAGCCTGGGAAGGACTCATTCAAGGACATTGTGGAGCGGAAGTTGCACAGGTCAACCAGCCACAGGGCAGAAGCCACCCAGTGGCCACAGGTGCTTCCGAGGCAGTGCGTCAGACATGGGCAGCCGGGGAGAGCTGGGCCTCCTCTCGCCCCTGGCCTCCGTGAAGCTGCACCTCCTGGGCCCTGGCAGAGGACGAACAAGGGCTTTAGCGGAGGGAGTGAGCCCCCAGCCAGGGAGGGGGCTCACGTCAGGAGGGTGTAACTGAGCCGCAGACAGTCCTCTTAGGAGCTCCTCCTAAAGCCGCAGCACTGTGACTGGGCACATAACTCAGGAACCGAACAGAGCTCCCTGGATTCCGTTGAGCTGATTTACTGAGCAGCTTCAGAGACGTGGGCCCAAGCAGACTGCCTCCCAGGTTACGAAGGAGTCAGGACAGAGTATGAACTGTGAACTACAGATGATATCCGAGAATTCGCGGACGCCAAAACCCAGAAGAGGCCCAAAGAAAAGGAGGGACAAATATTCATTCTAACTTTAAATAAGATAGAATCTGAGGCTAAGAACTTACCTCAATCTCAAAACTTCTAGACCATTTATCAAGCAGATTGCAAAACAGCAGCAAGGATGGTGAATGGGTGTGGACTCGAGAGGCCATGTGCCCACCCCACTTCCTTCCCCACGCAACTGTGACCCTGAGTTCCACGAAGATGCAGAGAGGCCGCGTGCCTGTCCACTTCCTTCCCCAGGTGACTGTGACCCTGAGTTCCATGATATGCAGACGAAAGATGAACAAATTCCAGCCATTTGTTTAACAAGGATTGGCTAAGCCTCTACTGACACAGCGGGCGCTGTAGCAGGCACCTGGGACTCAGCGGCCAACGAGACAAAGTCCTTGTGCCCATGGGACAGAGAGGGGGTATGTGTGGGCCAGCGGGGACGGCAGACCAACCCTGGCAGCGTCTCACTGCCATCCATCCACAGGGAGCCTAGGATCCCAGGATGGGTGTGCTTACATGTGAGCATTCCAGCACACAACGGAGCCTTCCTGGGATGGGACTGGACGGGAAGGGACGGTCACTGTCTATGTTACTCTGTCTCAGCTTTCTTCTTAACAAGCATGTAGGGTTCTGACGGATTTTGTTTTGTTTTGTTTTGTTTTGCTTTTGCGATGGAGTCTCGTTCTGTTGCCCAGGCTGGCGTGCAGGGCCACGAGCTCAGCTCACCGCAACCTCCACCTTCCAGAGTCAAGCAATTCTCTTGCCTCAGCCTCCTGAGTAGCTGGGATTACAGGTACCCACCACCTCGCCCAGCTCATTTTTGTATTTTTAGTAGAGAAGGGATTTCACCATGTTGGCCAGGCTGGTTTCAAACTCCTGAGCTCGTGATCCACCTGCCTAGACCTCCCAAAGTGCTGGGATTACAGCTGTGAGCCACCGCGCCCGGTCAACAATTTCAAATCAACAATGAAAAAGCAAAGAAAGGCTGGCGGTTGCTTGCTCAGGTGGCTGGAGAGAGGCCCATGTGAGACGTGCAGCCCTGCTGCTGGGGAGGGGGGGCTGTGTCTGTGGTGCCACAGCCGGACTGGTGGGTCCCTCCCAGACACCTTCCAGGTCTAAGATGCTCCAGTTCTGGCCAGGTGAGGGGAGGTGATCTTGTGACCCAGTGAGAAGACCTAACTGTGCCCATCTGTTCGCCTCACAGACCCATTGACGGCCAACGGTGCTGGGAACATTTTAGGAGGGTGATGGGGCAAAGGCACGGGTGTTTGTGACACATTCTGGGATTTTTCTGTCCTCACACCAGAACTCTCCTGTCTTTGTGCTATGGTTTGGATGTGTGTGTCCCTCCGACATTCAAAGCCTGGAACTTAAGCACAAGGGTGATCATGTTAAGGGGTGGGGCCTTTTGAGAGGCAGAGCCCTGGTGAATAGATCAGTGCTGTCACCAGAGAGGCTGAAGGCCCCGGAGCCTTTCTGCCCTCTGCTGCCATGCGAGGGCACAGCCATGAGGTGCTGTGGGAAGGCGAGGGCAGCTGACCAGACACGAAACCCGGGGCGCCTTGATGCTGAATTCCACCTGCAGGAAACAGGAGGTGCAGATTTCTGTTGCTGATAAATGACCCAGCCTACGGCATTTTGTTACAGCAACATGATTCCTGGTCTACCTGAGCTACAAAATTCAAGGGAGTTCATTTACTTGTATGATTTCCACACAAGGACAACTTTTAGTACTAATGGAAAACGTGTCTGACTTGCTCTGCAAATATGACATTCCAATAATCCCAAAAGAAGGTGCTCAAGAATTTTAAGAAAACACTGTTGGCAGAGGTCATTTCAGTGGAGTAATTCCTTTTAATTTAGACATGTGTGCATATATTTTATGCATAAGAAAATAGTTCATTAAGATACATTTTCATGGTAGACTCTTTAAAATCTAGTAGTAATGTAACAATATTTTAAACTGTTCTAAAAATAACTCGAAATACTCTCGGAATAGAGGACCCTGGATGTGGCTCTACGCTCCCCTGGAAGTTTCGTAAATGCTAGAATTTTCTTTGTTTCCATTCAAAAGTAGTCATTTATTTATTTGGAATACCAAAGGAATATTCTTGTAAAATAAATTATATACAGAATATACATAGTCTATATACATAAATAAACTTGCACAGAAATGTAAAATTATCCATCTTATGTCTTTTAAATTTGGGTCATTACCGAAACACCGTCCTCTCAGCAACACCCGTTACTTGTGTGGTTTTCCCTCTCGCCACAGGGCTTCCTGCAAAAGCAGACGCAGCCTGTTGCGCTCATCCCCCTCTGGGGCCGCCCACTGCCTCTTCAGGTGCTGGATGTCGATGGAGCCGGAGGCCCTGGCCAGCACCAGGGCCAGGAAGCTGCCACCAGCCTTCTCGGGCTCACCCACCGCAGCCATGGCCACCAGCCTACAGGGAGGGGCACAGAAGCAGAGGGTCAGTGCATACAAAGGGACATTCGGTTATGTCTGAGTCTTCAAAATATCAGTCTTCCATGGGAAGAGTGAAACGGATAAGAAATTCTAAAAATACCAATAGCCAAAACGAAAGCTAGACCAGAAATAAATGTGTGAAAACGCATTTCTGCATGTCAGAGGCCTGCCGGATGGACCTTCGCAGAGCTAAGTGATGAGGACGTGCTGCGCTCTCTCAGGGTGCCTGCTCTCTCCTCAGGCCAGGAGTCGGTAGCCCCCAGGCAGGTCCCTGGAGAAGGTGGGGGCGCCAGCAGCCCAGGCAGGCCCACCCATCAGAGCCTCATCCTCGGTCTCTGGCCTCCCCGGATCTCACCCACAGCTGAGTGTCAGGGCTCACAAGTCTGCGTCTCCAGCCCAGACTCACCCAGGAGCCCCGGACCCTCCACTCCTGGCCTCCACGGGACCAGCACCTCCATCGTCCACCCAGTGCCCGAGCACGAGACCTGGGGCCACCCTGCCTCCCCAGTCTCACTCCCAGGGGCCCCTTCCCCACAGTGAGGCCGTCCTCATCTCACTCTGATGACCACAAGCTCCCTGACCGGGCCCCAG
This sequence comes from Papio anubis, assembly GCF_008728515.1. Taxonomy (NCBI): domain Eukaryota; kingdom Metazoa; phylum Chordata; class Mammalia; order Primates; family Cercopithecidae; genus Papio; species Papio anubis. Next base: position 341,232 of record NC_044979.1, on the reverse strand, counting down.
CTCTAAGCCCCTCCCAAGGCTGACAGAGACTCAAAGACACACCTGCGCTGTCCACCTGGCCCCACTCAAACCCCTCCTGTGGCTGGTAGGAACACACCCAGTCTCTCCTCATGGTCCTGTGGCTGGTAGGAACACACTCCAGTCATCTGCAGCTCCATGGTCCTGTGGCTGGTAGGAACACACCCAGTCTCTCCTCGTGGCCCTGTGGCTGGTGGGACGCACTGCCCAGTCTTTGCTTCACTCCCAGTGGCCCTGTGAGATCTAGCTGGGATGCCATCGCCCAGGGTCTCTGCCTCGATGGCCGGCTGTGGCTAGATGATGATGGGGGTGGGGTCCCTGCCCTTGTCACTACAGGGGTGAAAACCACATCCAATCTGACAGCTACCTGAGTGCACCCCCTCCCTGCTCACTCCCCAGGACGTGGGGCAGCAGAGTGTGGGAATGAAGCCTCGTGACACCCCAAAAGGGGCAGACCATGAGGAACTACAAGCCACTCAGATTTTCACCAGCGGATACCTGAATACTGCTGTTCAATTGCGTGTGTAAAGCAGGGGTGATGTTTAGCTGCAAACTTGAAAACATCAGTAATGGACGGTGGACACCAAAGGCTTCCCTGACATTGGGCAAATAAAACACAGTCCCTTGGTAAACTATGTCTAGATGCTTTAAAACCACAGCTATGACAGATGTATAAACACAGTACTAGCACCCGTCAGTTCTTTCAAACGTCCTTCAGATTTGTTAAGGCAGACAGAATCCAAGCAAAGAGGACAGAGGACAAAAGCGAAAGTTGGGCCCAACGCTGAGCCATCATGAGGCTCCTGCCACCTCCTGTGCTGGCCCCAAGGGCCCTGCCTGTTCCCCACAGCCAACCTGCTTCTTAACCACATGCAACAGTGAGTCCTTGTCAGAGACTGTAACGTCACTCTAAAAGTGTTAAATCATTGCTTGTATCGAAACTCCTTCCTTTCAAACTATCCATTTCTTCTTGTTCTGTTTCTCTGTCTAACCAGAGAAAAGTAACTGGACACTTTCTGTGTCAGGTACCTCTGGCTGCCCAACAGGAGGAGAGAACGCCACCTCCTTCCAGAGCCTTTTCCTGTGTGGGAAGTAGAGGAACGTGGGCCCGGCTGCCACCTCCTTCCTGAGAGATGGACAGGGTTGACCCAGGCATCCGGCACCGCTGAGGGGTTAGGGGAGCTCCCCAGGGCAGCCAGTCACTGGGGTCTCAGCTGGAGACTGAAGCCAGGGTCCCTAGCATGTTCTCCTTCATGGAAAGCCGTGATGCCCTTAAGATGTGGCTCCAGAACGGAGGGGTCCCTAACCTGCCAATGACAACAAACACGCTCTCCACTGGGAGCCAGGCTTGGAGCCCGTCACACACAGAGCTGGGGCTCCTGCGCTCGGACCCTCCAGTCCCCTGCCACGGCAGCACGGCCCACCTTGGGGTGTGTCACCCGCCCCTGCCCAGGCCCTGCTGCCCACCCCCAGATCCCATCTCCTAAGTCTCTACCTGCCCCCTCAGCCCTGACCCTCGCTCGTGACCTCTTCCTCATCATCTGCCTCCACAGCACATTCCCCAGCACATTTCGGGAGCCCCTCGTTAACTCTGCTCGTCGTCTGCCTCCACCAGGGAGTGAGAGACCTCAGGGTGCGGAGCCCCAGGCACCAGGCACAGTCGGTGCCGGGTAAACGTGTTTATCCTGTAATGCAGGCACGAACACACTTTCTGGAATAATCAACTGCAGGTGTGTTGTGTGGTTATCTGCAAGTTACAGTCTGGATTTTCGTGTAATTTTTTAATAATCAGAGTAATGTAAGTAAACCCAGGAATCAAACTAAATAAATGCAATTCTTAATTTCATTCAGATCTCACTGGGATACCCCCAACATTCTATTAAACTCTTATCTTTCCTTTACAAAAGGGCTGTGGGATTTCTCTCCCCAGGTCAACATGAACCCTCACAGTAGGAGGATTTATTAAAAAGAAATGTAAAATCTCAAGAAAAAAACACAGGTGAGCAGACAAGCAGGGCCCAGGGAGAGCGCCTCATGATGAAAGTTTTCGTGAACACTTCTGCTGTGAAACAAACAAAGCAACAAAGAACTACCTAACAGTGGTGTCGACGGGAGCGCGTCTGTCTTAATTCCATCAGTGACATCACGTGAACTGACGTGCACGCCCCGGCTGCGCTGGTCTGGCTGTGAGCTGGGAGCCCCTTGAGGGGCCTGGGCCAGAATGGCTTTAGTGTGGAGTCACGTGGATCATTAATTCCACGCGCTATCCCCTTTTCCCCCTTTAGACACTAGGGGAACACCTAGTACCTCGTTCAGACATTACAAACTTATAGTCCATAAGACTGGCAAAGGAACATAACTAAGAAGCTCTCACAAACTATCATTTCTTACTCACAGAATACTAATGATGGGGAAATACTGCACAATTAATCTATTAATCCAATAGACTACCTTGTGCTAAATATAAAATAATCACACTTTAAAGTGGTTTTAAAAATATTATTTAAATGCACAATCCAAGAGTGAACCCTCAGGTAAACTGTGGACTCAGTGGTGGTGGTGTAGAGGCAGGTCCGTGGTTCCACCTCACGTACCTCCGGCCAGGATGTGGGATAGGGGCTAGAAATCTCTGCCTTCCACTCAACTTTCTGTGAACCCAACACCGCTCTCAAAAACAGTATTTTTTAATTTTTAACTAAACATATTATTTAAATTCACATATGGCCACATCTTAAAATGTAGCAGCCTCATGCAAAAATCAAAGAAGACAGACCACAAGTGGCACCTGTGGCCAAAGCACCCCCTGCAACCAACAGCTGGTCCAGAACTTCCCCACTTGCCTGTTGGGGAAGAGATGCTGTTTGGCAACAGGACCCAGATCGCTCTGGAGGAGGTCCCAGATGTAGATGTTGGATGTGTCATCCTGCACCAGGAACACGGCAGGCCTGGTCGGGGACCACTGCAGGCCGGTGACTGCATGGCTGTCCGTGCTGCTGTCCCACTGCAGGAGCGGAAACGCGGAGCTCAGCTGGTGCAGCCTGATGCTTCCGTCTGAACAGCCAGCCTGTGACCAGGAAGGATGAACACTGCTGAGCATGGTCTTTTCCTTTCTTTTTTTGAGATAGGTCTCGCTCTGTCACCCAGCCTGAAGTGCAGTGGCACAATCATAGCTCACGGCAGCCTCGACCTCCTGGGCTCAATCAATCCTCCTGCCTTGGCCTCCTGAGCAGCTGAGACTACATGCATGCACCACTACACCTGGCTTCTACATCGTTCGTAGAGATGAGGTTTCACTATGTTGCCCAAGTTGGTCTCGAACTCCTGGCCTCAAGTGATCCTCCTACATTGGCCTCCCAAAGTGCTGGGAGTACAGGTGTGAGCCATCATGCCAAGCCTCTTTTTTGCTTTTTTCTTAACTTGATCTCAGCAGCCAGAGAAATTTTTCAGAGGATTGGTTTTCTTTAGTTTGTACTGCAAAAACATTAATTTGTTGTTTTCCAAACATAAAATTATTATATTGAATCTCTCCTCAAAAATTACAAAGGTGAGCACTAACCTGACTCTGACACACTTTGTTTCTCTTCCAAAATGGCCAATAATCAACAGACTCAGTGAATATATAAACACGTATTTATTTTTAACAAAGTTGAGTATCAGTGATTCAAGCATGGGCCATTAACATTAGCTCCATGAAAATATGGCACCTTTTACAAAACTACACACATTTGTGTCAATAATATGATTATATACTTCCCTTGGATTGAAGTTTTCATAAAATTACACAACTGGTTTAATAAAAGACCAAATTTTTAGCTTTTAAAGAAAAGATTAATTTCTTTTTACTAAATATATTTTATCTTTCCCATTTTCAAAAAAAAAAAAAGAAAAAATCAAGAATGGGAGTAAAATTCTAAAATGAAATATAAACAAATTTAAAAACCTACATTCCAAATGAGTAACAACCACATAGAAAGGAGGGGCAGGAACCAGGCCACACAATTTCTGAACACCCCAGGAAATGGCGCGCTTTATACCCGAAGCCCAAGCAGAGCCCGGAACACGGGCTGCTCAGTGGCCTTCATCTCCCCAGGCACGAAGAGCTCTGTGTATTCCGAGAGTGAGCACGTGAACGGATAAAGTGCAGGAAGCACTTTATTGATTGACCAGATCAATCGTCCTAATAACACACTGTCTGAGAAGCAGGCACCGCCGTGGAGGAGGGAGGCTGGGGGGACCGTTTGTTAGCCTGGAGTTGGAGACGAGGGTGCAAACTCACAGTGTGTGATGCCTGTCTATGTGGTTTACAGATAAAAGCAGGTATTCCGTGTGCTCTGTCTCTGAGCAGGCCCACAAGTATGTCAAACACTTCTTACTGCCCGGATCTTGGCTTCTAGATATTTCCTCCACTCATAAGAGCCAGAACTCTGAGGAGAAGTGGCTGGTTCAGGGCTCACAGGATGACATCAAAAGGATAAAGAGGCAGCTCGAAGGACAGCCACCAACCTAACCCAGAAAATTTGAGCAGCAAAATAAATACTGCTAGTAAATGATTATGACCTACTGAATAAAGTAAAAAGCAACGTGTCCACAACATGTAATAAATAGACACATACATCCATATACAGAGAAAGGAAAAGTCTTCCCCAACAGTAGAAAGCCAAATAGTACATGTAAAATTAACGGTGGGCTGGAAAATCACTACTTGCCAATCATCCTAATAATCAACTCAGGCGAGATTCATCCATGGATGCCGGAACTGGTGGTGAAAATCTAAGGAGTTTTGAGACGTTTACAAAGTGTCAGGGTATCTCCCCGTGAGACACTTCATCAGTGGGACCACGGTAGTTCCACACGGTCAGAATTAGTGTTATGTGGGATGGTACAAACTGACGTCATGGGTCTCCCAAGGACACACATCACCCTGAGCTCCTCCAGCCAAGCACGAAAAAGCTGCGTCTGTGACGGACCGAAACCTCAGACAAGCTCAGGCTCAAGAACATTCCACAAAGTAACTGGCCTGTGCCCTTCAAAAATGTCAAGGTCATGAAAGACGGAGGAATTCAGTCTTTGACATCCAGATCAAGGGAGTTTAAAGAGACAAACCACTGAATGAGACACATGAACTGGGACATGGTTTTTCTTACAAAGGACATTATCAGACAATCCATGCCATCTCCTTCCATCTACAGATTCGATAGCAGCTTTGTACCAGTGTGAACTCCCTGGTGACCGTGACTACAACAGCTATGTGGGGATGTTCTTGCTTTTAGGAAACGCACGCTGAACTGTTTAGGGATGGAGTGTCATGTCTGCAACTTCCCCTCAGACAGTGAAAACACGCGAACACCCAGAGAGAAGGAAGCCCGCGTGGTGCTGCAGAGGGTGCGCAGGAAGCCTTTGAACTGCTCGTGTAACTTCTCTGTAAGCCTGAAATTGTGTCAGAATAAAAGCTTTTTAAAAAAAAGTCCATTCAGGCTGGGTGCAGTGGCTCACGCCTGTAATTCCAGCACTTTGGGAGGCCGAGGGGGGTGGACCACAATGTCAGGAGTTCAAGATTAGCCTGACCAAAGTGGTGAAACCCCGTCTCTACTGAAAATACAAAAACTAGCTGGGCATAATGGCTCACACCTGTAATCCCAGCTACTTGGGAGGCTGAAGCAGGAGAATCGCTTGAACCAGGGAGTCGGAGGTTGCAGTGAGCCGAGATTGCACCACTGCACTCCAGCCTGGGCAACAGAGCAAGACTCCATCTCAAAAAAAAAAAAAAATCTATCCAATAACCACATGAAATGATTTGTTCCACATGGGCAGATAAGACTTTCAGAAAGCAGAGGTTCTATTTTTTTCAGAAAGCTGAGATGCATGCAGGCGACCCAGTGCCTCCGGTGTGTGGGTGGAGGTCCTCTTGGGAGGGTATAGAAACAGGCCAGGGCAGAACCTTCCAGAGGCCGGCCCAGACACCTCTGGAGGCTCCTACGCCTCTGGACTCAGGAACACCAGGATACACGAGTCCTTTGGAAACATCGTTTTTTCATGCATCTTCACAAAACATAAGATTTACTGATAATGTGTACACTTTAGTCACAGAGGCAGGGTCTGGACCATATAGATTACTATCCAATAGAAATATAATGGGAACCACAAATAGGAACCACATATGTAATTTAAAATTCTCATTAGCCAGGTATGGTGGGGTGCACCTGTAATCCCAGCTACTCAGGAGGCTAAGGCAGGAGAATCACTTGAACCCGGGAGGCAGAGGTTGTAGTGAGCTGAGATTGTGCCACTGCTTGGGTGACAGAGGAAGACCCTGTCTCAAAAGTAAAAAAAAAAAAAAAAAAAAGAAAAAGAAAGAAAGAAAAATCCAGCAGCCACATTAAAAAGTAAAAAACAAACAAACAAACAAAAAACAAAAAAAATGCTGGGCATGGTGGCATGCACTTGTAGTCCCAGCTACTCAGAAGGCTAAGGCGGGAGGGTGGGAGGACTGCTTAAGCCTGGGAGATTGAGGCTGTAGTGAGCTATGATCATGTCACTGCACTTCCAACCTGGGCAACAGAGCAAGACCCTGTCTCTAAAAATTTAAAAAACAAAAAGGGTAAAATGTTACTTCAAAATGCAATCAACAACAAAATTATTGTTTTTTATTGTGATAAAAATATACATCAGTAATTTACCATCTTTATAATTTTAAGTGCACAGTTCTGGGTTAGTAATAAATACATTTATATACTTAGTTTTCTTTTCATCCACACTAGCTCCCCGCTTTCCTGACTTCTGGTAGCCACCATGCCACAGTCTGTCTTCATGAGATTCACTGTTTCGGCTGCTATATATGAGTGAGAACATGTGGTATGTGTCTTTTTGTGCCTTACTTAATTTCACATAATGGCTTCTAGCTCCATCCGCACTGCTGCAAATGACAGGGCTTCATTCTTTTTTACACCTGAGTAATATTCCATTGTGTATATACCACGTTTTCCTTATCCATTCATCCACTGATGGGCACTTAGGTTGACACCATATCTTGGCTATTGTGAATAGTGCCACACTAAATGTAAGAGTGCAGATATCTCTTTGATGCATTTCTTTTCAATCTTGTGGATATACCCAGTAGTGGAATTCCCGCATAATACGATGGTTCTATTTTTAGTTTTTTGAGGAACCTCCATACTGTTTTCGTAATGGCTGTACTAATTTACATTCCTAGCAGCAGTGTATGAGGGCTCCCTGTCTTTTTGATATGAGCCAGTTTAACTGCAGTGAGGTGATGTCATGTTGTGGTTTTGACTTGCACTCCTGTGATTAGTGGAGCATTTATTCATATTTCTGTTGACCATGTGTATGTCTTCTTTTGAGACATGTCTGTTCAGATCCTTTGCTCATTTTAAAATTGGATTATTTATTTTTTGCTATTGAGTTATTTGAGCTTCTTATATATTCTGGTTATGAATCCCATGTCAGATAAATAATTTGCAAATATTTTTGTTTCCTTTGCTCTTCAGAAGCCTTTTAGCAAGATGTAATCTCGACTGTCTACTTTTGCCTCCAGCTTTGTTCTTTTTGCTGAGGATTGCTTTGGCTATTCAGGATCTTTATTGATTCCATACACATATTAGAGCTTCTTTTTCTATTTTTGTGAAGAATTTCATTGGTATTTTGATAAGGATTGCATTGACTCTGTAAATTGCTTTGGGCAGCACTGTCACTTTAATAATATGAATTCTGCCAATCCATGAGCATGCAATGTCTTCCCATTTCTTGTGTCCTCTTCTATTTCTTTCATCAGAGTTCCAGTTTTCCTTGTATAGATCTTTCACATCTTTGGTTAGATTGATTCCTAGGTATTTTACAGTTTTGTTGCTACTGTAAAGGAGACTGCTTTCTTGATTTCTTTTTCAGATTGTTTGCTGTTGGCATATATACATGCTACTTATCTTTGTATATTGATTTTGTATCCTGCAACTTTACTGAATTTATGTATCAGTTCTAACAGTTTTTTTTGTTTGTTTGTTTGTTTTGGTGGAGTGTAGGTTTTTCTAGGAAAAGGTCATGCTGTCTGCAAACAAGGCTAATCTGACTTCTTCCAGTCTGGATGCTTTTTATTTCCTTCTCTTGCCTAACTGCTCTGGCCAGGACTTCCAGTACTTAATTGAATGAGTGGTAAAAGTGGGCACCGTTGTCTTGTTCCAGCCTTTAGAGGAAAGGCTTACAATTCTTTTCCACTCAGTAAGATGTTAGCCATAGGTTTGTCTTAAACAGCCTTTATTATTAATATTTTGTGGTATGTTCCTTCTATGTCTATTTTGATGAGGGCTTTTATCATAAAGGGATGCTGACTGTTATCAAATGCTTTTTCAGCATCTACTGAAATGATGATATCCTTTTTGGTTTTGATTTTGTTAATGTGATGTCTCATATTTATTCATTTGCATATTTGGGACCATCCTTGCATCCCTGAGATGAATCCCATTTGATCATGGTGAATGGATCTTTTTAACGTCTTGTGGCATTTGGTTTGCTAGTATTTTGTTGAGGATTTTTGCATCTATGCTCATCAGGGATATTGGCCTGTAGTTTTCATTTTCTGTTGTGTCCTTGTCTGGTTTTGGCATCAGGGTAATGCTGGCCTTATAGAATGTTTCCAATTTTTTTTGATAGTTTGAGAAGTATTGGTATTAGTTCTTTAATTGTTTGGTAGGATTCAGCAATGAGGCCATCAGGTCCTGGGCTTTTCTTGATGGAAGACTTTTTATTACAGCTTCAATCTAATTAATCAGTATTGATTTACTGAAGTTTTCTATTTCTTCATGGTTCAATGTTGGTAGGTTGCATGTGTCCAAGAATTTATCCATTTCTTCTAGGTTTTCGAATTTGTTGGCTTACAGATGTTCATAATAGTCTCTAATGATTATCTGTATTTCTGAGGGTTCAGTTGTTGTAACTCCTTTTCAGTTTCTGATTTTATTTGGGTTTTTCCTCTTTTTTCTTAGTTATTCTAGCTAAAATTTGTTGATTTTGCTTATCTTTCAAAACCCAACTTTTCACTTCATTGATTTTCTGTAATTTCTTTGTCTCAATTTATTTCTGCTCTGAACTTTACTATTTATTTCCCTCCACTAATTTTGAGTTTGGTTTGTTCTTGCTTTTCTCCTTCCTTGAGATGCATTGTTACATTGTTTATTTGAAGTCTTTCTACTTTTTTGGATGTAGGCATTTATTACTATAAACTTCTCTCTTAGTACTGCTTCTGCCATATCCCATAGATTTTGATATGTTGCATTCCCATTTTCATTTGTTTCAATACATTTTTAAATTTCCTTCTTAATTTCTTAATTGACCCACTGGACATTCAGGAAGATGTTTAATTTCCATGTGTTTGTGTATTTTCCAAGGTTCCTCCTGTTATTGATCTCTAGTTTTATTCCATGGTAATCATAAAAGATACTCAATATGATTTCTATTCTTCTGAATTTGTATGGACTTGTTTGGGGCCTAAGATATGGCGTATTCTGGATGATGTCTCATGTGCTAGTGTAAACAATGCGTATTCTGCAGCAGTTCAGAGGAATATTCTGTAAATGTTAGGCCTATTTGGTCTAGTGCAGGGGTCCCCAACCTCCAGGCCATGGACCAGTACCAGACCACGGCCTGTTACGAACCAAGTCGCACAGCAAGAGGTGAGGAGCAGGCGAGTGAGCATTACCACCTGAGCTCCACCTGCTGTCAGATCAGTGGCAGCACTAGATTCTCACAGGAGCATGAATCCTATTGTGAACTGTGTATGTTAGGGATCTAGGCTGCAGTCTCCTTATGAGAATCTAATGCCTGATGATCTGAGGTGGAATAGTTTCATCCTGAAACCGTCCCCCAAACCCCTGGTTCGGGGAAAAATTGTCTACCACAAAAACCAGTCCCTGGTGCCAAAAAGGTTGGGGACCACTGGTCTAGTGTGTAGTTTAACTCTGATGTTTCTTTGTTGATTTTCTGTCTGGGTAATCTGTCCATTACTGAGAGTGGGGTGCTGAAGTACCCTACTATTATTGCATTACAGTCTATTTCTGTTTTAGATCTATTAATCTTTGCTTTCTATATTTGGGAGCTCTGGTATTGGGTACATAGATACTTGTAACTGTTATATCCTCTTGCTGAATTGACCCCTATATCATTATATAGTAAACTGACCCATTATCATTATATCTAGACCCCTCTTTATCATTTTTTACAGTCTTTGATTTGTAGTCTAATTTATTTGATATGAGTACAGCCACTCTTGCTCTTCTTTGGTTTCTAGTTGTATGGAATATCTTTTTCCACCCTTTCACTTTTAGTATGTGTCTTTATAGGTGAAGTGAGTTTCTTGAAGGCAGCATATAGTTGGGTCTTGTTTCTTTATCCATTCAGCCATTCTATGCCTTTTAATTGGAGAATTGAGACCATTTACATTCAGTGATATCATGGCTAAGTGAGAACATTCTACGGCCATTTTGTTGCTTGATTTCTGCTTAAGACTCCTCTCTTCCTTTGTTCCTTTCTGCCTGTCTTCCTTCTTTCTGCTAGTATGTTCTAATTTGTTGCTTTTTGTTTTGAATGAAGCTATTACAGGTTTTTGTATTGTGCTTATTTACTTAATTATTGAGATGGGATCTCATTCTGTGACCTAGACTGAAGTGCAGTGGCAAGATCACAGCTCACTGCAGCTTTGACCTCCCAGGCTCAATCAACCTTCCCTCGTCGGCCTCCCAAGTAGCGAGCTGGGACTACAGGTGGGCACGGGCACCATTATACCCAGCTGATTGTTTTTTGTGTGTGTTTGTTTGGGTTTTTTGCAGAGATGAGGTCTCATTATGTTGCCCAAGCTGGTCTCAAACTCCCAGACTCAAGCAATCTTCCCACCTCAGTCTCCCAAAGTGCTGGGATTATAGGCATAAGCCCGCGCATCCAGCCCTAAAACAAGTTATTTTAAAGAGATAACAACTTATCTTAGAATACAAATAAAGAAATAAAAACAAAGGAAACACCAAGCAAAAAATTCTACACTTTAACTCTAACCCTTTCACATTTTGACTTTCAGCTGTCTCGATTTATATGTTTTTAAATTATTTATATCTTAAGAAGTTGCTATAGTTATTATTCTTTTTAATAGGTCTTTTGGGCTTCATACCAGAGCTATGAGCATATTGTACAAATACAGTATTACACTATTCTGGGTTTGTCCATGTATTTAATTATATGAATGGGTTTTATACCTTGATAAGTTTTTTGTTTTTTTGCATGTTAGTATTTTTTTTTTTTTCTTTCAGGTTGAAGAACTCCCTTTAGCATTTTTTTTTTTTTTTTGAGACAGAGTTTCACTTTATCGCCCAGACTGGAGTGCAGTGGCACAATCTCAGCTCACTACAACCTCTGCCTCCCATGTTCAAACAATTCTCCTGCCTTAGCTTCCTGAGTAGCTGGGATTACAGGAGCCTGCCATCACATCTGGCTAATTTTTGTATTTTAAATAGAGACATATTTCATCAAGTTGGCCAGGCTGGTCTCAAACTCCTGACCTCAAGTGATCCACCCACTTTGACCTTCAAAGTGCTGTGATTACAGGCATGAGCCACCATGCCCAGCCTCCCTTTAGCATTTCTTGCAAGATGGGTCTGAGGATTGTGAATTCTCTCAGCTTTTGTGTATCTGGGAAAGACTTTAACCCTCCCTCATATTTGAATGACAGTTTTGCTGGATACAGTATTCTTGGATAGCAGTGTTTTTCATTTAGCACTTTGAAAATGTCACTCTCCTCCCTCCTGGCCTGTATGGTTTCCACTGAGATGTCTGTTGCCAGATGAACTGGAACTCCTTTATATGTTATTTGCTTCTTATCTCTCACTGCTTTTAGGATCTTCTCTTTCTCCTTGACTTTTGTTTGATTATTAAATACCTTGTGGTAATCTTATTTGGGTTGAATCTGTTTGATGTTCGCTGACCTTCCTATACCTAGATATTGACCTCCCGATGAAGTTTTGGAAAGTTTTTTGTTATCATTTCTTGGAATACATTTTCTAACCCTTGTTAGCTCCCTATTGAATACCAATAATTCTTAGATTTGGTCTTTTGTGGTTATTTTCTCTGTCTTGTAGGTAGTCTTCATTCCTTTTTGTTCTTTTTTTCTCCTCTGACTGTATATTTCCTTTCTTTTTTCCTTTTAGAAACAGCATTCGCTCTGTCACCCAGGCTGGAGGGCAATGGCACAATGAGGGCTCACTGCAGCCTTGGCCTTCCAGGCTCAAGTGATCCTACTGCCTCAGCCTCCATTTGCCTCCACATGCCACCATTCTTGGCAAATTTTTAAATTTTCTTACAGAGATAGGGTCTCCCTATGTTGCTCAGGCTGGCTCAAGAGATCCTCCTTCCTTGGCCTCCCAAATGCTGGGATTACAGGCATGGGTCACTGCACCCAGCCTTGATTGTGTATTTTCAGATAGCCTGTTTTGAGCTCACCAATTCATTCCTCTACTTAATCTACTCTGCTGCTGAGAGCCTATAATGAATTTCTTCAGTTCAGCAAATATGTTTCTCAGTTCCAAGATTTGTTTGATTTTTAAATTATTTCAATCTCTTTGTTAAATTTCTCTGATAAATTTCTGATTTGCTTTTCTGTGTTGTCTTGGAGATCACAAGAGTTTCCTTAAAATTGCTCTTCTGAATTCTTAGAGAGCTCACAAACCACTGCCTCATTAGGTCAGTCACTGGATTTTTGCTTTGTCCTTTTGGGGAGGTCATGGTTCTCTGTTTGCTGCTGTTTCTTGTGGGTGTATGTCTGTGTCTTTGCACTGCAGGATTAGTTATTTATTCCAGTTTTCTCTGTCCAGCTTGTTTTGGTTTTTATTGAATATATTTACTTAGCAAATCTTCACTGCTAGGTTGCTGCCTCCTTTTCAGCTATAGGTGTCACCTTAAGATGAGGTTCACCTTAGCAGTATTTAGTGATTGAGGGAGGCCTGTCCCAAATGAGGGAAGCCTCAAATGGTTTGTCCTGACAGTGTCAGGGTTCGTGTTCAGAAGACCTGTGGAACAAACCTTCTGGAGCATGGTATTGTGAGTGGCCAGTCTGACTGAGTGCCTCCTGTGGCTGAGGTGCAGAGTTTCCAGGGCTGCGGACAGTAGTCCCGCCTCCCAGCTTTGTTTCTGGGTGGCCTCAGGGGTATTTCTCCCTTCGGGCACTCGGGATGCTCTCCATGGGCCAAGGCAGGGACAGGGCACCCAAGAAAGTAGAGAAACTGGTTGTCCACCTCACTTTTACTTTCTCCAGATAGAAACCATGAGTTAAGGGGAGATTTTCCACACACTTGGTGCCAGGCCAAATAAGGGGGAAGGGACATTGTGGATATGGAAGCCGAGTTCTCCTCCCATTTGCTTGGAGCTTTTCTACTCTCTGTGGCCCCAGGAACTGTGTTGTCTTCACACTTGAGCTCTAAGTTCTTACTGGTGAAGATCTTGGTGCTATGTATTTGGTTTTAGTTTTTTGTGGGAAGAGAAGTCATAAAAAGCTCAAGAGCTCTACACTGGAAGTCGCCAACAACAAAATTGTTAATGAGACTTTTTTGTTTTTGTTTTTAGATGGAGTTTCGCTTTTGTTGCCCAGGCTGGAGTGCAATGGCACTAGCTCGGCTCACCACAACCTCTGCCTCCTGGGTTAAAGTGATTCTTCTGCCTCAGCCTCCCGAGTAGCTAGGATTATAGGCATGTGCCACCATGCTGGGCTAATTTTGTATTTTTAGTAGAGACGGGGTTTTGCCATGTTGGCCAGGATGGTTTTGAACCCCTACCTCAGGTGATCCACCTGCCTGGGACGCCCAAAGTGCTGGGATTACAGGCGTGAGCCACCGTGCCCAGATAACTTTGTATTTTTAGTAGAGATGGGGCTTCTCCATGTTGGTCAGGCTGGTCTCGAACTCCCAACCTCAGGTGATCCGCCTGCCTCAGCCTCCCAAAGTGCTGGGATTGCAGGCGTGAGCCACCATGCCTGGCCTAATGAGACATTTTACATTCTTTTATTCACACTAATTCTTCAAAATTTGATGTGTATTTCACACCTCCAGCACATCCCAGCCTTGCCTGGCCACATTCTAGGCTCTCAACAGCCACAGGGGGATGTTACTCAGCAGCTAAATGCTGTCTTTGGAAATACAAAGATACATGAAATACCATCTCCACCCTCAACAACCTTACAGTTTATGTGACTGACATATAAACATAATTTATAATGTTTTAAGTACTATAAGAATAGTGTGAATAAGTAACAACCTTTCCCCTCAATCTGAAGTACAGGGAAATTTGTAAATACTAGTGAGAGAAGGAGATATCTGAGCTATAATTTAATGCCTTGACTATTGTATAACTCTTAACTATCACATTTAATCATGTATAAAGTTGTTTAATATTTTGCCTTCTGTCCTATCTTACCCCAACCAACCCATAAACTGACCTTGGAGTCTACAGGACAATTGTGACTAGGGTGAGCTGGGCAGACACCAGGCCCTGGAAGGAAAGAGAGTGAGCAGCTCACACCCGCACACACATTTCCTGCAGCATGAGTGCAGCGCGGGGATTGCTGCCCTCCTGATGGCCATCCCTGGACTTTCAGGTTAAAGACTCTGAACAATTATTTCTATTGTGTTAAACAGTAAAAGAACACAGGCAAAAATTCTCACAGTAAGAATTTCTTCACACTTTTGGCTGTAGCATAGGTTTTGGTATTTGATATTCTTCTGTTAAATTCTAACTAACTTGTAATTGAACCAAATATTACTTGAGAGTTTAATTTCTACATAGGTTTTGTTTTTAAACTGTGTTATTAATTTCATGTTTCTCCTTTCTAAACCACTGACACCCCATAAATGATCAATTAGTGGTCTAGTAAATGATCAACTTTTAAAATTTTCCAGTGGATCAACTGCAAGTGTTAACGCTGCCCAAATAGGCAGAGTATCATTAAAAAGAATTGGTAAGCCTAGGCGTCTCTACAAAAAAATATGTATTTTTTAATTAGCCAGGTGTAGTGGCATGCACCTGTGGTCCCAGCTACTTGGGAGGCTGAGGTGGGAGGGTCACTTGAGCCCAGGAGTTCAAGGCTGCAGTGAGCTACGATCATACCACTGCACTCCAGCATAGATGACAGAGCAAGACCCTGACTCAAAAAAAGAAAAAAAGAAGAATTGGTGCTTTTGAAACAAACTTGAGCGGGTCTTCGCTGTGCTCCCAGGCTGGAATGCAGTGGCGTGGTGATCTGGCTCACTGCAAACTCACTTTCTCCCAGGTTCAGCCATTCTCGCCTCAGCCTCCCGAGTAGCTGAGACTACGAAGCCGCCCACGCCCAGCTAGTTTAGCATTTTTAGTAGAGGCGGGGGTTTCCGCATGTTAGCCAGGATAGTCTCGATCTCCTGACCTCGAGATCCACCCGCCTCGGCCTCCCAAAGTGCTGGGATTACAGAAAAAACAAACTTTCTTACCAAAAATATTGGTTCTCCAAATGGTGAAAAATCAATGACATTAACTTTTACTGGCCTTATACCACGTTGCTGAGGTTTGAATAGTTTGGGAGCCACTCTCAAATCTTGTCTTGTGCCATGGCTTATGAGACCCTGTGAAAAAGAAACCCAAGAGTGACTAAGAAGTGCATTAGATACGAGATTGGATACAGTTACTGTTCCTCAAACAATTTAAACTTTATAAAAGCAAAGAGTAAGTTAATCCTAAATCAAGATATTTATCAGGTAACTCAGGAAAAGAAGGAAAATGAGTAATAGAATTAAATTTAAAATACTACTCACCATGTCTGTGCCAACAATGAAGTGATTAGGGTCTGAAGGCAGAAATTTAACATTCAGTGTTTGTGTAGTCCCCCAAAATTCATTATCTTTATGGGAAAGACTGAAAAAATAAAGTAACAAAGACGAACAGATGGATTGTTTTCAAACTTTAAAAATAAGATGGTATCAGCACTGATTTGCACTACAATACATCATTCGATGTATAACAGGCCATGTCACATTCCTCTGGTTTAGCCACTCTTTGTTTCCATTTTTTTCTGCTACTACACTCTTGATAGTTTTTTCAGATTTATCCTTCTGTTCACTAATTCTTTCTTCAGCTATATCTAATCGGCTATGTAACCATTCACTTGGTTGTAAATTTCAGAGATAACAGTTTCATTTCTAGAAATGTCTTTTAGATTGTACAACTGTCTCAAGTTCTTAAGTGTGTGACTCCTACTTTTTGCACCAAGGTACACTGTTTCTTCATGCTTGTAGTTGTGAACTCATCTGCAGCAGACTGCTTCTCATGAGAATCCTGTGAGCCCCCACTTGCAAACTATCTTTACCCACCAGGAGGTTTTGTGTCTACTTTAACTATGAACCCACTGAGGCCACTGGTCTAGAACTATGATGTTAACATCTCAGCTTGTAGGTTGCCATACATACACTCAGCTTAGGACTTCAAGCCCTTCCAAGCTCCTCTGTCTTCTCTTGGCTGTGGTGAGGCTTTCTGAATTTCCCTATCACTGCAGGAGCAGTGAGTTTGAAAGTCCTGTGCAGGGGTCTCAGTTCTACCTCCTTGCCTCAGGCAAACCCAATGCATCACCTGTTTCTGCATGGGCTCAAGCCCCAGAGACAGCTCAGAAGGTCTGAGATAGCCTGGGCTTCACATCCAGCCTCCAAGCAATCACACAGCAGCTCAAAAGCTTATGACACTAACTTTAAGCTCTCTCCTGTTTATGGCATTTAGAGATTTTCCTTTCCTTTTAAAAACTATACTTAGTTTTATTTTTTCCTTTATATGGCCTATGTATTTGTAACAGAGAGATGCCCACAATTGCTCCATCTGCCACACCCACATCATCGAAGTCAGCATGTGGCTGTGCTATCAGCCTCCTTTCCAATGTTCTCTTTCTGTCCACATTGAGGACTGCAAATGTCACCCCTTAGTTGATGACTCTCAAATCCTTACCTCCATCTGGGGTTTCTGCTATGGAGGCCCCTGGTTCCTGGGCATCTCCACGGGCACCACAAGCTCAGCCTGTCCTCACTGGACCACACTGGGCTGCTCCCATCCCTCCCCACTCTTATTCTCACGTAGCAAATGGTGCCCAGTCACCAACCAGACATGCTGGTGGAGCCAGAGGCCAACCTAGGCTCCTCCCTCCCACCACTCCTATAATCGATGAGCTGCTGGGTTTTTAAAGTTCTACCCCTTTAGCCTCTATACCTGTGATGCTGCCTTTGTTCAGATCCTGGTAGTTCACGTCAGTCACTCCAGAAGCCACCTAACGGCTCTCCCTGACTCCAGCCTCCCTTCCTCTGTTCCCAACTTACACTGCTACCACACTGACCCATCTACATCACAGACAAGATGCACTACTCCTCGGCTCAACATCCTGCAATGGCTCGTGACCACCTTTACACTAACGTCCACACCCTTTAGCACAGCAGACAGACTCGTTAGGGCCTGCCTCACCTGTCTCCCTCAACATCAGACCCACTGACAGCTCCGAATGTGCCTCTGGGCACCCCCAGCTGCTGCTCCCTCTGACCATCTAACTCCATCTCAGTCTTTGCCTCCTTAAGATGTCCCCATTGCACTCCATCCCCCAAGCTGCCTCCATCCTTTGAGCTCCCACAAGCCCTGTGCACATCCTGACACCACACTTCGCCCTCTGCACGATGACCCTGGTGGATGGGGCCCAGTTGCAGGGGTGGTGCAGGCAGAGCCACGGGACCTGCTTCCCCGCAGGCAATGACCTCCTGGGCACACTCATGCTCAGTGACGGACGGGATATGGGGTATAAAGGCCCAGCCACATGATTCTGGGAGGCCATTCCAGCTCAGAACTCCCGGGTCCTGGGGAGTCGGCTGTGGGGCCTGCCTCACAGCTCAGCTCCTCCTCTCAGCCCCATTCTGCCTCCTCCCCACCCTTTCCCAGGCAGTGAGCCCAAGGAACTCCCTGAGAAGTATCCTCACTCTGAACTCCACTGCTGAGCCTTCTTCCTGGGAAAGCAGGGAGCCCCCGCTGCAATCACATAACGTTTACTCGTCTGCCTCCTTCTCGGAGCACCTTGAGGGAAGATGCTCCCCACTAGTGCTACAAAGCCTGGCACATAGAATAAGCTCAATATGGTTGGTTGAGCAGAGTCTGAGGGAACATTTATTATGCGTGGATCTCAGGAAGACACTGCTAAGAGTTTTTGGGTATGAAAAAACCCAAACGTCGGACACATTACACACTTTCCTTCAAAGAGTGTGTGTGCAGTTAAGTACAGGAGAAGCTGATAATTAAAGATAAATACAACGCACAGTATAAAGCGGTAAGGACCCTAGCAGAGATAAAAAGTCGTAAAGAAACTCAACAGGGGAACTGCAGAGGCTGCAGGGGTCAGGGGCTCGCTCAGGAACCATGTACGTTTGGCTCTGCAATACAGTAAATGACTTTTTAAAATATAACTCTCTTTCATAATTAGTTGTAATTACTAATTACAACTGTAGTTGATTTAAAGTCTCCAAGCATGCATGAATTCATTAACACAACCCACAGGTTTTCTGATTAGGAAGAACCAGGCCCAAAAATTTTTCAAGGGTAATTCACATGTTGATAGTTGACCCCTGAGTGCAGTAAACGATAAGAAGAGATACTTTAAGAAATAAATTAACATAAAACATATAAATACCACAAACAATATTTTTACATTTGTGAAGAATTTTTATGTCATATTAAGTTATGTGAGTAAAAGCAGAAATCTAAATCTCTGAATAAAACTTTTTATCAATGTTTCCGGTTCCTGAAACTTTTAAGTTTGGGGCGGCATGAAAACTGAAGAATAGTTAAATAGGACCAATTTAAAAGACAGAAAATAACCTCTACTTAAAGACAAAATGTTAGCTCTACACCTGGAAGCTGCATCTATTACATTCACTCATTAATAATAGACTAACAAGGCCAGGTATGGTGGCTCACACCTGTAATTCCAGCACTTTGGGAGGCCGAGGCGCGTCGATCACCTGAGGTCAGGAGTTTGAGACCAGCCTGATCAGTATGATGAAACCCCGTCTCTACTAAAAATACAAAAATTAGCCAGGCATGGTGGCAGGCACCTGTAATCCCAGCTACTCAGGAGGCTGAGGCAGGAGAATCGCTTGAACCAGGGAGGCAGAGGTTGCAGTAAGCCGAGATTGCACCACTGCACTCCAGCCAGGGCAACAAGAGCAAAACTCCATCTCAAAAAAATAGAAAAATAAAAATAATAGACTAATAAAACAGTAAAAAAAACAATGTGAGAAAATGGACGTCTTCATCGCAAAAGCTCGCCATTTACCATATATGCAATTCCCCAGTGTTATTTTCCTTCTAGGTCTTTGTGAAATAGTGAAGTGTTTTCCCTCACATCTTACCTGTCACCCAACTGGATCAGAGCACTATGTACCAGCTTGACCCTCCCTCCAGGCATCAGGCCTAAAAAAAAGATGAACCAAAATCAATGCACCTTTCAATAGAAGCTAAATCAAAATCTAGTTATAGTTGCCTGGAATCATTTTTCATTGCTTAAATATCTGTGTTACGAAATAACATCAAATGCAAATCAATACACAGCATCCCTTCTGTCCTCTGGGTGAGGTTCATGTATACTCCCTTAGGAGAAGAATCCAGAATTCGCAGTTCAAAGTCTTATGGGAAGAAAGATTGTAGAACCATGATCTGAGAGCCTTTATATCTTTAGATCTGATAAAATAAGGGCGGTAAGCAATCCGTACATGTGTATGAATGT
Organism: Papio anubis; assembly: GCF_008728515.1. NCBI lineage: Eukaryota > Metazoa > Chordata > Mammalia > Primates > Cercopithecidae > Papio > Papio anubis. The sequence continues at coordinate 321,407 of NC_044979.1, read as the reverse complement.
ACATACACTAAACAAGCCTTAGATCACAGCAGCAAACGTTGCCCTGTGAATGTCTACCGAGGCTCCAACGCCTACAGGAAAGCTGCAGGACCTCTCCTTCCACCATCCCAGAGACTCAGAAATCTGCTGGTCTCCGGGCAGAACGTACAGGAGGCAGAGGCTCCTCAGCCAAGTGCTTCTGGCCTCACTCTTTGTTCCTGCAGCTTCTCCAGCTTCCTTCTCAAACAACACAGAGCCACGGCTCTGAGGCCTGACTGCTTTTCTTTTCCTTCCCTGAAAGCATTCATGGCTACAGCTCTGGCTCCTTGGCCATCCACTGGTTTTGCCTCCTATGTCTGCTCCCAATATCACTTTCCCTCTAAAACTACCTCAAGGAGAAAAACTAGAAATCTATGGATGTTAAAACCCAAATTCTGGGTAAGGCATTGCCTAGAACTCTGGGGGCAGGTGAATCAAAAGCAGATAGAAATAAACCCAATCTGCAGCTGGGCCGGGTCCCTGTAGCTGCTGCGTATCTCCTGCCAGTCACAACCACAGTGAAGAAGGGTCAACGCTGCCATTCACAAATGTGAAGCTTCCCAGCACACCCCCCACCTGGCATCTCGGCTCCCATACCACCGGCCATGGGCAGCTTTTCTGGCCGGGCCCTCTCACTGGCCCCTACATGCCACCACCCACGGGCAGCCTTTCTGGCCAGGCCCTTTCCAGCTGGGCCCTTACACACCATTGCCCACGGGCAGCCTTTCTGGCCAGGCCCTTTCCAGCTGGGCCCCTACACACCACCACCCACGGGCAGCCTTTCTGGCCAGGCCCTCCCACTGGCCCCTACACGCCACCACCCATGGGCAGCCTTTCTGGCCGGGCCCTATTGTTGGGCCTCCGCTCCAGGAAGTCCACCACCAGTCGCCCTCTCCCAGACTGGGGTCTTTGCCCAGGTCTCCTAGCACCTACGACTGGACCTCACTTATGCAGAGAACGCTTCATAAAAAGATGCTGGCTGCCTCTTTCTGAGACTTGAGCTCTCCAACAGCCACTCATCCAACACCTACACAAAGAGCTGGCAGCCACCGTGAACAACGGGCTGGTCTGAATGTCCTCCCTTCCTAAAGGCAAGGCTGGAACATGGTAGCAATTTTGGTAAGTGGTTCAGTGACGAAAGGGTGTTTCTATACAGCAATATTTTTAAATGAAATACTCACCCCCCAGGATATTCTTTATATGACTATCATGTACTACAAAACATTTGTATGCAAATACTTTTTATGCAAAATGATTTTGTCTCCATAGCCAAAGAACACATTGAGAAACATGGTGATTCCACCTCTAAAGCATCTACTAGTGAAATGAACGCCACGACTGTCTTATTTTTACTGAAGTCAGAATCAAGAGTCAATTCGTAAGGGCCACCACAGACGTGTGAATACAGAGCACACAGCATTTGCTCCAAGGGCCAAAGCGCCCTCTTCCCGAATCTCAAGAGGTTAGGAACAAAGCCGGTCTCATTCATATTATTTTTTGCCAGATCTACACGGGAAAACACCCCTGATACAAGCAAGGTGGAAGGGGGGCTCATCATTACAAACTGGGTGGTGGGAAGCCAATGAGGTGAGAAGGAAGTTGAGATCAAAACATGGGCTAATCTCAACCACAGAACACAACAGGACTGAATTACTCTGCCACTTCTGAGCCCTTTCTGGAACTGAAAATCGTACTCCATAGCATCAAGAGCAGCCAACTGTGAGAGGCGCTGTTAGCTTTGCTTCAAGTCGCTTCTGCTCTGCCCAGACCCGGGGACCTTTGCCATCCTGGGATCCAGTCTAGCGGCCCTCAGGGGCAGCATCCAGTGTTCCTGATACGCCCTGGGGTTGTGAGTCCAAAGCTGAAAGGAAGAAGCCCCAAAGTGAATGCGCGACTCGGACACCTGAGATATGCAGGAAACAGCTGCAGAACACGGCTGTCCTTGACTTGTCTGACAGAACTGAATGGTACTCAGTTGTAAACAGAACTCATTAAATCCTACTAAAATCAAAACATTCACTCAGAGGCTGGATGTGGTGGCTCACGCCTGTAATCCCAGCACTTTGGGAGGCCAAGGCAGGGGCATCACCTGAAGTCAGGAGTTTGAGACCAGCCTGACCAACATGGTGAAACCCTGTCTCTACTAAAAATACAAAAATTAGCCGGGCCTGGTGGTGCACACCTGTAGTCCCAGCTACTTGGGAGGTTGAGGCAGGAGAACTGCTTGAACCCAGGAGGCAGAGATTGCAGTGAGCCCAGACCACACCACTGTACCAGCCTGGGCGACAGAGCAAGACTCTGTCTCAAAAAAAAAAAAAAAAAAAATTTGATTATTCTAGTTAATTGAGACACCTGTTCAACAGTTGATAGGGTTATATGACATACAACTTTAATTTTCATTTTTCAGGTAGTAATTTATATTTTTCAAAGCAGTTATTGGTATTTTTTTTTTTTTAAACAGAGAAACAAGGTCTCATTCCATCACGCAGGCTGGAGTGCAGTGGCAAGATCATGGCTCACTGCAGCCTCAAACTCCTAGGCTCAAGCAATCCTCCCGCTTTAGCCTACCAAGCAGCTGGGACCACAGGTGTGCACCACCACGCCCAGCCAATTTTTGAATTTTTTGGTACAGACGGAGTCTTGCTATGTGGCCCAGGCTGGTCTCAAACTCCTGGGCTCAAGCGATCTTCCTGCCTCAGCCTCTCCCAGCAGGCGTGAGCCACTGCGCCTGGCCATACTTATCAGTGCCTTTAATCTCTATTCATTTTAGAAAACACTAAAATTCATTTTTTTACTTAATAGTTACCTAAATCACTTACTGAACCTGCGATGTCTGCCTTTGGTAATTCAACAACCACCTAAAAATAGAACATTGAAAATGAATATTGATACGTTTTATAATTCTGACACAACCTAAGCAAAGCATAGCTCTAATTAAGATGGAGTGCTATATTAGGCACTACAACATAACTGCTCCAGAAAAAGACACTGATCTTTAGCTTCAGAACTAATGCTCTACAAGCTGACTCCTTTGCTTTGATCTCCTCGTGTTCTCTTCACTTGGTGACTTAATCAACAGTCTTGGCGCATCCTCCAGGACAAGCCAATCCAGCGTGACCTTGGCCCTAACATTTTGTTCCCTTCCCACTTTCATTCCACGTTCCCAAAGCCCTGTGTGCAATTCCTATTTCGCTGTCATGAAAGGGCCCCAAACTTGCCATGTGTGACCTTCTGCATCCCTTCTGCTCAGGACCGGTAAGCCGTCTTGCTCTCCATTTCCCACTATAGCTAATTGGGCCTTGCCCCCTGCGCCATTCAGGTGCCACCTCCACCCAGACCACCTCACTAAGGCCCCGCATGTGCCTGGCCCGCACCACTACTCACCCACACATTGAGAACCCCACTCTCATCCAAGGAAGCGATGTGGAAGGACAAACCTGACATTTCTGATGAAAACAGAAACAAAAAGAAAGAAATGGCTTTACATAAGGAAACCATATTTCACAACTAGTGATTAAGAATTTTAAGAAAGTGAAGAATCACGTACCTTCCTGAGTCGAAAAGGGCGAAAGCACAAAGCTCTGCTTTTTGTGGACGGACGTTGAGATAGGTTCTACTGCTTGCAGAGGGCTTTGGTGGTTTACTGAGGTAAGGATTCCATCTGGAATTCAAAATCCCACAGCACCCACGTGTAAGTAATAAGTTGCAGAAATGTAGCTGGCATCACACATGGACAAACATGAGGTGCTTCTGGGTCTCACAAATCTGACTCTCTCCACACATCTTCCCAAAACACCCCAGGACCAACATGGACCACATACGACTGACACAGGACCACAACTTTCACATTCCTAGGACACAGGGGCCCCAGCCCCCGCTCTCCAGTAAGAAAGCGTCAGTTCCCACAGAGCTCGCTGGCCCTGTGGGTCTACGGGTCTGGAGGGCAGGAAGAAAGCTAAAGCCCACCACCCAAAGACAGCATGCCACACAGCCCGAAAGAAAACTCAGACAGAGAAAGTCTCTGCGAGGCCAGATCCTGGGGGTCACTCAAGCAACTGAGGGGAAGGAGCTGGGAGGCAGAGGAGGTCGGAGCAGCATGGCTGATGGGAAGGGGAATGTGACCAGGAAAGGGAGGTGACCTCCACACACACCCGACAACTGCCAGAAGAGGGAAATCCAGGCGTTTGCAAAACCAAAGGAACGGCAAACCCACCCCACCTACCACCTTAAGGCACAATGCCCACTAAAAAGATACCTGTCACGAATCAACAAAGCAAAGCTCACTGACTTAAAATATCCATCTATGGAATGCCTATGAGCAGAAAAAAGCCAAACTCCATAGAAAGCTACTATAAGAAGAAAACAGAAAAAAATGTAATCAAAGCATTTCAGCTGATGAAAATTCTCCCTCCTAAAAACAAGCACAAGGCAAAAGACACAAAACTCAATGTTTCAAATGGAATCACATCTCCTCAAAGGGCATCTAGAAACATATCAAAACAACAAACAAGAAAAAAACACCGGGAATCAGAAATCAAGAACAGAATTGGACCCAAGAAAGCAAGAAATGAAATGAGAATTGGGATTGAACTCGGGAAAAAAACTGAAGAAAAAGACAAAATCATCTCAGAAATTAAGAAGAAATTACAGGGTGTTTAAGGGAAAGGACCCAGATGAAGCGCTGATGGCTTGACTGAGGAAAGGGCTGGTCTCTCGGGCGAGAATTTGGTTCCTCTGACTCATGGTCTGAATCAGAAGTTCCACAGCTCCTCACTACTGAGAGTTTATTTAAAACTTTGTAGGTTTTATTGATAATATTTCAAAGACAAGGCCAGGCGTGGTGGTTTATGCCTGTAATCCCAGCACTTTGGGAGGCCGAGGCAGGCAGATCACCTGAAGTCAGGAGTTCAAGACCAGCCTGACCAACATGGAGAAACCCCGTCACTACTAAAAATAAAGAAATGAGCCAGGCATTGGTGGTGGGCACCTGTAATTCCAGATACTCAGGAGGCTGAGGCAGGAGAATCGCTTGATCCCAGGAGGCAGAAATTGCAGTGAGCTAAGATCGCACCACTGTATTCCAGCCTGGGCTACAGAGCCAGACCCATCTCAAAAAAAAAGAAGGATGCATTTTAATGGAATAATTTATTTGTATGTATAGTCTAGAGGTTTACTGGTTTTGAAAATGGTGCTGCATTCAAAAACTTTTTAGTAATAGCAGCAGCAGTTAGAAAAGGCGAAGATTATTTATTTAAAAGATATCTTTTGGCCGGGCGCGGTGGCTCAAGCCTGTAATCCCAGCACTTTGGGAGGCCGAGACGGGCGGATCACGAGGTCAGGAGATCGAGACCATCCTGGCTAACACGGTGAAACCCCGTCTCTACTAAAAAATACAAAAAACTAGCCGGGCGAGGTGGCGGCGCCTGTAGTCCCAGCTACTCGGGAGGCTGAGGCAGGAGAATGGCATAAACCCGGGAGGCGGAGCTTGCAGTGAGCTGAGATCCGGCCACTGTACTCCAGCCTGGGCGACAGAGCGAGACTCCGTCCCAAAAAACAAAAAAAAAAAAAAAAAGATATCTTTTAAAATAGCATCGCAACCCATAAGTTACCTGTAAATTCAAACAGTCTTAACAGTGTAATATTGCCCCACACAGAGGGGCACAATTCATGGTTGGGGAATTTAAAAAGTGCCGCTCTTATGTACAATGTACAGATACACATGTCAAACACAGACAGACACGCAACATATCTACGATAAGAAAGCCACACAGAGGGGTGAGTGATGAGCTCGGCCTGCACCTTCAGTCCACAGCACCCCAGCCCCTACGGGAAGAGGTGTGCCAGGCGTGGCATGGGGTCCGAGGGCAGGCCCCGCCATGTGGTCAGCGTGACCCCAGACGAATGCTGCATCTTCCCGTGGGACTCAGGGCTATCAGGGGAATTAAATGAGACGATGTACGCTACGCACCGGGGCGAGTCCCAGAACATAGGAAACACTTACGCCGGGTGCCTGCTGTGGTGTCTGGGCACGGCGTGGTATGAACGTCCACCCGAGTCAAGCCGAGGCTCAGGGAGGCCCAACTGTGCTGGTTCCAGGCAGCACTCAGGGTGACTGGCTTTGCTCGCGTGAGTGTGAGTTACTTTTGTCCTGGAGGACACACGTGCCAAGATGCCTCAAGCTACTTTAAAACTAAAGGTAATATCATTGAGGATTTTTTGGAATCCATAAATTTAATAAGAAAGGAAATTCGAGTCATTCTTGGCTACTGCATAATCATGATTAGAATTGATTTTTGTTTTTTATATTTGTCAAATGCCTCTTTTGCCCATGAGTCAGACCCCATCCTCTGAGACAATGTGAATAAGTAAATGCAAATCCATGTAAAGCTTTGTTCCTCAAATCTGTGTGGCTTTTTTAGAAGACACACAATTGGCAGGTGGATGACACTGACCGGTGGAAAACGTGGCCGTCCGGAATGTCCAGAAACCATCGCTCAGCTTCAGAGAGTGATGCAACCTTGAGTCTTCTCTCAAATCCCAGACAACGACTGAGCCGTGCGCTGTTCCGGCAAACAGTAAAAATGCTTTGAATGGGCTCAAGCAGCAACACGTGACCTAAAAGACAAATGCACAGAAAGCCAATGACTGAAGAATATGAGAAGCATGCTCACAGAAGCTGCATTTACTGAGTGAGGTGTCTGACCATGTTTCACTTTGCACGGGAGCCACGTGCAGGACACGGTGAGCAGAACGTGAACTCCCACACAGAAATGAAAGGTGAAACAACCCCGTAGGCTTGTTATGATCACAAAGGCAAGGTGCTGACACTCATCTGGTCACACAAAGCCTGCCAGGAGCCCATCCACTCAACTCAATCAGCTGAACCTCAAAAAAGTAGCAGTTCCATCCTGCATCGTTTTATTTACATCTTGTATTACAAAAGTTACAATTTCAACAGTTTTTCTACAATTTTTGTGGAAATCAATGGTTTTGAGGCCAGGGAATACATAACTAGGAAAATACAAATGCACATTTTCCCAAACATAGAGAGGCAGCCCCGACCCCTCACTGCACAGTCCTCAAGCCTCAGCGCCAGCCTCCTAGGCGGTGAATGGGAAGCCTCCGGAAGGACTCTGAGCGACAGCACACTTCAACACAGTCTAGGAAACCTCAACGCAGTCTGAGAAACCTCTAAAACACTCAGGACCGAAACAGTGCAAGACAGAAAAACAGGCATCGAGGGCCCCAGAGCTATGCCGAGCGTGGCCAGTATTTTCATTCAGCCTATAACTACCTCCATTTCCTAATTCTCAGCTGACCTAAAGGGGTGCTCTTTGAAAATTCTCGTTTGCTCATTTTGAACTACGAATTTCCAGAGTCAAAACAAGCACACCCACGCGTCTCACTGAACCCACAGCACAGCTGAAGCCAGCTGTGAGAGGCAGAGAATGGCCCGTAAGTTCCTACCCACCTCCTGTCCCTGCGCCTCTCCCCATGCCTGCACCTTCACACTCTGTCCACCGCCCATCCTCCCATCAAATGCGCGACTCTCCTCCTGAGCTGTACCTGGGACTCACATATCAGAACCTTCTGTGGCCCTGAAGGCTGCCAAATATCCCACACACAGAGGACGTATTTGCTGTCCAGCAGGGGCACAAAGGCCTTCTCGGGTAAGTCGTGAACGGACACCACCATCTGCCTCTGAACTCGGGAGGCGTGCAAGGAGGATACTTTTCGATCTAGGGAGAAGAAAAATATGTTCACATTTTAGTGAGCTAAATTAACACACTTCCGAATACTCAAAAAAAAAAAAAAATTCAGCTTCATGAAGAAACAAACATGGTCCTTTCAAAACCAACATACATGAAACATAGGTTTTGATGAATGGCCACAGCCTATGCCCGAACACTCTGTCCAAGCTGACCTCACAGTCTGGCTAAAACGTGGTAGCATGCAGCCCAGGACACCTGTGGCTCCACTAACGACTCACACAGAAACCAGCTGCCCACCACATGCCAGGAGTCAGGATCTCAGAGCTGGGAGGCATGGAGTGAGCCTGGCCACCCCTCTGCTTCAGAACATGGCTAATACACCAGCTGCAGGGGTTTCAGCATTGGAACACCACGTGGCACACTGCTCTCCTCAAAGGCTGCGCGGGGCTGAGCGCCGTTCCAGACGCTGCTCCACCTGGCGAGGGACTGCACTCCAAAGCATTACTGTTGCCACTGCTGGCCGTGCCAGCGGCTCCCACACATCGGCAGAAGATGGAGATGGAGTTCATGAAATAGAAGGATGGGAAGTCCACGACTGGCGATAACTTCAGTCAAAGAACCGGACCGCGCCACTGGCAGGCGCCAAGTCAATGTGGAAAGCAGTACCCGGTCAACCCCGGCCACACGCACACGCCACAAACCTCTCAGCCCCACAGTTCACATCCTGCTACCCACAGCATCCACACCTGGGTCACGACGTCCCCTCCGATTCCAGGGAACCCTCTTTCTACCTCATCACAATCGCTCATAGCTGCAGCCTTCTGGGGCCACTTCCACCAGCAAGCGTCAGGTCTTCTTCCAGGTGCCGTATTTAATAGATGTTTTTAGTGGGATGAGGTTCTCGAGTGCTGTGACCTGACCCCGTTTTCTCCTAAGCCCTCTGGTTTTTATTGGCAATCTTCCACAAGGTAGAGACTTTTAGGAACATGTACCTCCTGTTACAGCGGAACTATGATGGCAACCAAGGCCTGACCCATCGCTGCCCCGACCTCACCTCCCGCTGGCCACCGTGGTCTCCTCGCTTCTCCCCAAGGCACAGGTGTGCCCACCCCTGAGGCCTGTGTGCATGTGGCCCCTCCTCCAGAAGCTCCCATCTCCTTGTGGCCCCTCTCTCATCTCTGTCTGGTTTTCACTCACAGTGAGGCCTCCTCTATCAGAACTGTATTTTTCTCCTTAGAACTTAACCCTCTCGGATAGACTGTATGTTGACCTGTGTAACCAGTGCAGAGTCTACTTGACCCGCCGAAACACAAGTTCAGGAGGGCAGAGTTGCTGTCGTCCTACTCACTGCTGAACTGCAGCTCCCTGACAGTGCCCAGGGCATGGCACCCCCTATGGAACATTCGTCAGATGAACGACCCGCCGGCTGCGTCATTCTGCCGTGTGTTTTAACAGTGGTGAGGACGACCCGCCGGCTGCGTCATTCTGCCGTGTGTTTTAACAGTGATGGGGACGACCCGCCGGCTGCGTCATTCTGCCGCGCGTTTTAACAGTGGTGAGGACGACCCGCTGGCTGCGTCATTCTGCCGCGTGTTTTAACAGTGATGGGGACGACTCGCCGGCTGCATCATTCTGCCGCGTGTTTTAATAGTGATGAGGGTACTGGGTGGACCCTAGGAAGGCTGAAGGATCTCTACATCTGATCACAGATCAGAATCTAATGTGAGTCAAATCCTGGATTTGCAGGGTGAGACAACCCACACATTCCATCTCATGCTTCTCTTGGAGTCTCATGTTCCTTCTGCTATCTCAATATTCATTTTACCAAAACACAAAAATAAGCAAACAAGACCTTCTGCTCCTTGAACATGTGGGAAGTGCAGTACACACACACACACTTCACGTGTTCCCGACGGAGGCCTGGTGCTGCGGTACGCACGCACACTTCACATGTTCCCTGACGGAAGCCCGGCTCTACGGTACGCACACACACTTCACGTGTTCCCGATGGAGGCCACGCGCTGCAGCACACATACACACTTCACGTGTTCCTGATGGAGGCCACGCTGCGGTACACACACACACACACACTTCACGTGTTCCCCGACAGAGGCTGCGCACTGTGGTATGCACACACACTTCACGTGTTCTCCAACAAAGGCCGCATGCTGTGGTACACACATGCACATCATGTGTTCTCCGACGGAGGCCGCAGCACTGTAGTACACACACACACTTCATGTGTTCTCCAATGGAGGCCGTGGCGCCATTGCCGCTCTCATGCACCTGCTGTCACTGCTCAGCGTCAGCTCTCTGGGGGCCGCATACACTCGGTTCCCTTCTTGGTGTGTGCTGGGTGTGGGAGTGTGGATGCCGATGTGTTGAATTACACAGGTACAGAGATTTATTATTTTTCTAACAGGAAAAGAAAACTCTCTCAAAGAATGTGAAGACTTGTTAAATTAACAATGCCATTTTTGTTAAACTGAAATCTCTGCATAGCAGGCAGGATGGAAGAAATGCCTAGAACAGTGGCACCAACTGCTCTGGCCTCACACATGCCCTGAAGCACGTTTGCCCTGCAGCACCCCTGCACCTGCTGCCAAGCGGACGGCCACACACACCGCCCCTGCTGGTTCTCCACAAAAACCGGGACCATGGCTGCCCTCTGGTACCTGACAGTCACTTTTTCAGAGACAAAGAGGTTACTAGCTCAAGAAATTTAAATTTGGTCTTGCAAATGCAGTTTGTCTGAAGTGATTAAACAGTTACATGCAACTGCACTTTCTGTTTGAGATCCTGGGCTTTGCTTCCCGTTTTATGTTCCATAACCACGGATCAACCTAAAAATCTAATTCTATCTACACTAAATGTTAAGCATCTTACTCGTATCTATGTCTAAACTATTAACACAATTTTGACCTGAACACTCTCTCATGCTCGTCCAACTATTTCTTCTACTCTATCTCATGAAAAGAAACTGAATAAATAGAAGAGAAAAGAAAATAGGATTTCAAACACATAGAAAATCTCAGTTCCCATTCATTTAAACAGTCTCACTTGTTTACATTACTGTGGATCCCTCTTCTATTCATCTTATTAAAATCCTTAATCACAAATTTAGCACACACACTTAAGGGGGAAAAACTAACCACTCACTTTGGAATTCTGCAGAAACTCAGTCTTTCTCAATCTTATGTACAGTAAACCCCATCACATTAAAATAAAATGTAATACTACAAATTATTATTTCAACACGAATGTTTAGTCACTGGATTTAAAACCGTGTTGAGAACAGCCTCTTACTTTGAAGGAATGGCAGGCTGGTGTTCAGCTGAGATGAGCTGTCACTAAAAGACAGGGCCCTGTCTTGAGCCCTAAGATGCCAGCTGGGTTCAGCTGCCGAGCGATCCTCTTCCAGCAAAACAGCCATCACCTGTCAGACAGAAGTGAGGAGTCTTTAATAAAAACTTTACGAAGGACTGTCTTTTCCCAAAAAAAATTACCTTTTCATCTTATCCAGATCTGCAAATAACTGCCTAGATCCACGACACTATCATAACTACAAGAAAAACGATATGGTCCTTTATGCACAATACTGAAAACTAATACAGTAAGATTAACTAAAACAAACTCCACAAGAGAACCATCATTTGCCCTGAATGTTGTTTTTCATGCCACATACACTGCTAAAAATCACCGTGGGAGGAAGGGCTGGATATCCAGCATTTATAAATGAACAAAGCAGTGTAAAGAACAGTCGTGAACCCACTGAGTCTCTCTCGCCGGGTTTCGGTAAAAAGCCAGAGTGAGTGGTAAAACACTGTCATCGTTCCAGGAGCATCCTTAGGATTTGACAGTGCAGAGAGAGATTGGGAGACACAACAGGACTGATGGAAAAAGAACTAGAAATGTTCCTGAGAACTAACAGAAGGAAAGTGAGGAAGGCAGAGGGTGTTCAGTGAGAAGCGACAGGATTTGTGTGAGGAAGAGGGGGCTGCGTAGTAAAAACTGGGGCCAGGAAGTGTTCAGTGGGAACTGACATGACCTGAACACTCAGGGTCAGGACAGCCGGGAATATTGAGTGAGAACTGACAGAATATGGGAGAGTGGGAGATAGGAAATGCTGAGTGAGAGCTGACTGTGTGAGAGTGACGAAGGCAGAAACAGTGAAAGCCGAACGTACGGGAGTGAGGAAGGCAGAGAAGGTTTCATGTGAACGGACAGAACAGGAGGGCGGGAGGCAGGAAACACTGAGTGAGAATTGACAGGATTCGTGCCAGAAAGGGAACCTGTAGTGAGGACTGACACGATGGGTGGGAAGAAGGAAGAAAATGTTAATGAGAACTGACGGGAAGAGAGTATGGAAGGCAGGAGATTTGAAGTGAGAGATCACAGGATGGGAACGGGCAAGAAAAGGAGTGTTTAGTGAGAGGTGGAGGGTGGAGTGTGGAGGGCAGGGAGTGTTTGGTGAGAGGTAGAGGATGGAGTGCGGAGGGCAGGGAGTGTTTGGTGAGAGATAAAGGATGGAGTGCGGAGGGCAGGGAGTGTTTACTGAGGACCTGCAGGAGTGTGTCCAGGCCACAGACCAGACAGGAGAGCTGTGAGTTCAGGGATGGCCCCAGGCTGGTCACCCTCTGTCCTCCCTCCTTCCCTATCCACCTCACCTTGCACCCAAGCGCTCTCTCATCTTAGAGATGAGAACTTACACTAGAACTTAGAACTAGAACACTTAGAACTTACACTAAAACAAAATGTGATACAAATCATAAATCGTGTAAAATCATAATCACATTTCGTAAACCATAGATTCCTACATAATTGCAACAGAGTGACTACATGACCACCACGTGCTCAGATTAGTGTCTGAGAATCATCCATAATGTCAATCAGCATGTCGATGTTTCACGATCATCCTTAATCTCAACCAGCGTGTCAAGGTTTCACAAACATCCTTAATCTCAACAGTGTGTTGAGGTTTCACGATCATCCTTAATGTCAACCGGCATGTCGAGGTTTCACAATCATCCTTAATGTCAACCAGCGTGTTGAGGTTTCACGATCATCCTTAAATGTCAACCAGCGTGTCGAGGTTTCATAATCCTTAATCTCAACCAGCATGTTGAGGTTTTCACAATCATCCTTAATGTCAAGTGTGTCAAGGTTTCACGATCATCTTTAATCTCAATCAGCGTGTCAAAGTTTCACAATGTTCCACTTCAGTGCTGCAGTAGACTCAAGTGCTAAGCTTCCATACAAGAAAGTGATGAGACAGCTGGGGAAATGTGAATGCCGACTTCACAGCTGACTGCATTTTAAGTTATTACTAATTACTCTTTTAGACATTCTCTGCTTTTTGAGATTCATACTGAACTCTATTTGGAGGCAAAGTTAGATGATTGGGATTTGTTTCAAAGTAACCGATGGGGTGGGTGGTGGAGTGGGCAGGGGGGTCAGACGAGACCCATGGCCATGAGGTGATAATCACTAAAGTACCTGCAGCTTCACAGGACTGTTTCATGTCTCTTTGTATGGATTTAAAAGTTTTTTCCGTTTATAAATCAGCCTATAAAATCAGAAGTTTATTATTTTCAAATACCCTAGATTTATGCTTGCCTTGCCAACTTCACGTCTGCTCGTTAGTCTCTAGTTGTTTTAAAATGTAAGAAATTAATAGGCCGAGCACGGTGGCTCAAGCCTGTAATCCCAGCACTTTGGGAGGCCGAGACAGGCGGATCACGAGGTCGGGAGATCGAAATCATCCTGGCTAACATGGTGAAACCCCGTCTCTACTAAAAAATACGAAAAACTAGCCAGGCGAGGTGGCAGGTGCCTGTAGTCCCAGCTACTCGGGAGGCTGAGACAGGAGAATGGCATAAACCCGGGAGGCGGAGCTTGCAGTGAGCCGAAATGCGCCCACTGACCTCCAGGCGGGGTGACAAAGGAAGACTCTGTCTAAAAAAAAAAAAAAAAAAGAAATTAATAATAAAATTCACAATCCAAATACATACATAGTACTTTAGTGATATACATTTACCCAGTGTCATTCTGCCCACAAGGGCTTTATGAATGTACCACTGATAATTTTTAAGAAAATAATACCTGAAAATGAATAACTGATTCTGATTTATCCAAGCTACAAAGACTTTTAAGATCTTAAAAGCTCCTACGTTTCTATAGAGAATGAAACTTAAAGCACTTACACAGAGAACACAACATGTTATAGGTTGAGCATACCTGACAAGCCGCCCGCAGAAAGCTACATAACCTTGGAGTATCAATCTTTGGCATAACTACAGCATCAGAGGTATCTCTTTGTTCACTGCCTAAAAAAAACAGGTTATAAAAAATCAACGAAGTTGACTCTAAAACAGTCATGCATTACACATCTTAGAGTTCAAACAGGCGTAACAAATCAACATTAAGAGTCCTAGAAGGAAAAGGTAGAAAACTTCACGCTATACTCTCTAGATTTACTACTATTAACTCCCCAAAACAATTGCATATTGTTTTATAGAAGTCTGTAATGTATTTAGAAAAACATTCAGGCCAGGCATGGTGGCTCATGCCTATAATCCCAGCACTTTGGGTGGCCGAGGCAGGTGGATCATCTGAGCTCAGGAGTTCAAGACCAGCCTGGCTAACATGGTGAAACCCCATCTCTACTAAAAAATACAAAAATTAGCCAGGTGTGATAGCAGGTGCCTGTGGTCCCAGCTACTTGGGAGGCTGAGGCAGAAGAATCAGTTGAACCCAAGAGGCGGAGGTTGCAGGGAGCTCAGATTGTGCCACTGCACTCCAGCCTGGGTGACAGAGCAAGACTTCATCTCAAACAAAACAAAACAAAACAAAACAACATTCAAAGGAATCAACTGAATTATCATGTAAGTTTAGGTATATTACTTTCTTAAGGTGAGGCTTACCTGAGAAAAGCGGATAATACACATCCCTGACATACAGAGGCAATTCCTTGAGAAAAACCAGTAAAGCATTCAACATGTACATCGCTCCAGAGTACTTAGCAGAAACTATACATTCTAGGGACCTTCAATCTAAATTGATGGAACATTTTTGCAAACGGCACTTAAAATATAAAAATTCTATATTCATGAGAATAGGCTTCCCCCAAGTTAAAAGCACAGTATGCTCCAAAGATCCAGGGACACACTGGTTGTTTGGAATGTGGAATCTCTCCCTCTACATAGGAATAAAATCTGTCATAAATCCTGGCAATGGCGCAGACTGGGCCTCAAGAGCAGGTTTCCTTCCCCTTGTAGCTCAGCAGCTCTGTGGCTGGTAGTTAGTGTTTCTTTAAAAGAAAATTGGGTACTGATATTGTCACATGCTAACAACCATACAGAAGAGAAAGACAAAATGAGAGTGAACCAGAAAGGGAATAAGTAAAAATAAAACAAAAAAGAATGTAAAGAGAGTCAATGGTCAACACTCAAGAGCAAGATGTTACCTCCAGATACAACGGTACTTTCTCCTGGGTGCTGGGTCCACACTTCCCTGGTCTCTATTTCCTCCGTTTGAATGTCTCTTTCAACATTATCTTCGTTACACTGAACATATGCCTTAAAAACAAAAATACGCCAAAATTAACATTGGTTTCAATTTCAGAGCAATTTGTCATTACTAAGTTCATAATGAGAGTCGTGTATCAAAAGTAAATATCAAAGCATAAAGAACAATCATGCAAAGACAACTGTGCTTAAACATTCGATACAGATACATACAGGTCTGATTTTCAAAAGTGTATTCAAAAAGTCTCACCAAATGATTTCCCTTTAGTCTGAAAATACTGCCACCTCACCTGCCCACATCCTATTTTCTTAGAACATGCTGGTTTTTCAAAACCACATATCTATTTCAAAAGGTACATGCTTCAGTGAAGTCAGTTTTGTTACTAACAGCTTTGGGATGAGGAAAATCACCAAAGATAAATAATCTACTTAAGGTCAGAGTGAATCAGCTGCAAAACTGGATTAATATTGTCAGTGTCCCAGGAGTTCAAGGCTGCAGTGAGCTATGATCTTGCTACTGTACTCCATCCAGCCTGGGTGGTAGAGCAAGACCCTGTTTCTTAAAAAAAAAATTTAAATTTAAAAATTTAAAAGCCATCAGCTTCTTCAGCTTCATCCCGTGACCTTCCTCCTTTCAAAAGGATTTTATTGAGTGCACCAACTAGACAATGTTAAGATTGGTGGTACCATTATCAGGAATGTAAGAAAAATGTAAGATAGGACGTCTGACTTCAAAAGCTTTAGAACCTTGTTGTGAAGTGAGACCATTACATAATGAATTAATGATTGGAAATACTACAGGGAAGTACAAAATTGCATGAAATAGTAAATTGTAGGAACTCTGGAACAGGAGAAAGAATTCAATATAAGTCACTAGGAAGGGTTCACCCAGAAAACGGGCCTTGGAAACTGAGGAACAGACAGGCAGATAAGGCAGACAGGGAGCAGGAACGCCATACACCAGAGCACCTTGAGAGACCCATGAGAGAAGAGAGTCCCAGAATCAAACAGGTATAATCTGAATTAGAGAGAGTCCAAAGCTAGGCATGGTGGCACAGGCCTGCAGTCCCAGCTATGGGGGAAGCTGAGCCTGCAGTGTCCTGTGATCACACCTGTGAACATTCACTATACTCCAGCCTAGGGGTGTCTCTAATAAATAGATTAGTACCTTGTCTCTAATAAATAAATTTAATTTAAAAAAATTTTAAGTGAGTCCACATGATAAAAACCTTCAGAAGTATCGTATACATTGAAATTCTTCAATTATAAGAATTTTAAACAGACAAGTAGGACTGCTATACACTCACCTGGAACACAAGAAACAAATCCAAACCGGACACTTAGCTAGACTTTAAATAAAACATTTGCCTTCGCCACCATGCAACAGATCCATGTAACAAAACTGCACTTGTATGACCTCAATTTATACAAATAAAAAAAATTAAAAATATAAATAAATAAATAGATTGGGCACAGAGGCTCACACCTGTAATTCCAGAACTTTGGGAGGCCAAGGCAGGTGGATCACTTGAGGCCAGGGTTCAAGACCAGCCCGGCCAACATGGTGAAACTCCGTCTCTACTAAAAATATAAAAATTACCTGGGCATGATGGTTCACACTTGTAATCCCAATCACTTGGGAGGCTGAGGCACAGGAATCACTTGAACCTGGGAGGTAGAGTTTGCAGTGAGTCAAGATCACTCCACTGCACTCCAGCCTGGGCAACAGAGTGAGACTGTCTCTAAATAAATAAATAAAACATTTGCACAGCAAAAAGCTTCACTCTAAGGTCAGGACAGCAGCCATTCTCTCCCTGTTCCGAGCAGATCACCCACTGGAGCTCCTTCAGGCACTCCTGAAGGCTCTGGGGTACTTCCGGCTTTGCCTGTGCCTGGCCTCTTGGGTGAATGGGCCCCATGTGAAGATGGGTCCCCATTTTCCTTAAGCTTGTATCCTTCACAGACCATCCCCAAGTTCTAATATTGCAGAACAATATTCAGGAAGACACAAAGTTATCCTATTAGACTTTACTTGCATTTTATCACTTAGTTAACGTATCTCATATTTACCTGCTTGGTATTTTTTTTCCCAAAGTTTCTGATATACATGTCATATTCATTTACTGGTGGTAGATCCAAGAGCCAGAAAGTAAATGAAAAATCTAAGTCAATGAGCCGAAGCAGTTTTGTACTTCGCATCCTTTGAAATAATTGGAAACAAGACAAAAATTAACTTGAATAATATACGTGGGGAAGTATAGGGAGAACAGAAGTAAACTTAGAGAGTTAAATGCATGTCATTGTCAGAAATCTAGCTTCAGTCTGGGGTGACTCTGAGATATTTAACAGTTAAAAATAACTGAGTAGTAGAAAGTCGTGGGAACCCGGCGTGTGACCCTGGCGTCTGGTGATCCTGCTCCCCGACTGCTTCGTGTGTGTGTCAAGAACCCGATGTGTGACCATTCTAATGCGTACGCCTGAGCTAACACAAAGTCAAGTCACACAACATGTATGCCTGGGATGTTCATAAGCACCAATTCGACTTCAGGAGTTGACATTCTGACTGTCCCATCACCTGCGCCATGGTCAGACCATGAGGCCAGTAAGGGTTTTGGGCCACGCTCTTCTCCAGGCCACAGCCAACCTCCGTGCTTCCCCCAGGACTTGACCTGCAGGCAGCACCTAACACAGTCAATGGCGCTCCAATCGCCGTCCGTCCACAGGCCTGTCACAGCCAATCCCGCTCTGCCACAGGCCTGACACAGCCAATCACGCCCTGCCCACAGGCCTGACACAGCCAATCGTCCTCCGCCCACAGGCCTGACACAGCCAATCGCTCCCTCCCGGGCCCACAGGCCTGACAGCCAATCGCCCTCCCCGCCCACAGCCTGACACAGTCAATCGTACTCGGCCCACAGGCCTGACAGTCAATCACCGCGTCAGCCCACAGGCCTGGACATGCCACCGCCCTCCCACCGCAGGCCTCACACAGCCAATCGCCCTCGGTCTACAGGCCTAACACAGCCAATTGAGCTCCCACAGGCCTGACACAGCCAATGGCCCTCCGCCCACAGGTGTGACACAGCCAATCGCCCTCCACCCACAGGTGTGACACAGCCAATGGCCCTCCGCCCGCAGGCCGAACACAGCCAATTGCACTTGGCCCACAGGCCTGACATAGCCAATCACCCTCGGCCTACGGGCCTGACACAGCCAATTGCCTTCAGCCCACAGGCCTGACACAGCCCATCGTCCTCCAGTCGCCTTTGGCCCACAGGCCTGACACAGCCAATCGCCCTCGGCCCACAGGCTTGACACAGCCAATCGCCCTCGGCCCACAGGCCCCGAAATGCCGCACCCACGTGGCTTCCTCTTGCTTCACAAACGGTTACTTTTCAATCGCCTGTGCTGGTTTCTCCTTTCCTTTCTAAAGTTTCACCCTAACATTAGTGTGCCCGGGGTCAAATCCTTAAGATATTTATTGTTTATTACTCCTCACTGGGATATAAACTTGCAAGGGCAGAGATTTTTGTTTCTTTACTGTGATCTCCACACAGCCGGTGCTCAATGAATGCACAGTGAATAAGCGAGTGAACGACCCGCCCAACATCGAGGTGCCTCGGCCACCGGGTCTGCTCTCTGCTCCTCCTCCTCCCCCCTTCCTTCTCCTCACACTCCACCAGGTCTGCCCTGCTTCCTAGAGCACAGGCCTGCAGGAGGCTCGACCAAAGCCTGGGATGTTTTATCAGAAATTCTCCCACTGGAAGGTCCTCAACTTCCATTTTCGTCCCCTCGACCCTGTGCGAACGTCACATGCTCCAGGCCTTCTCTTTCTGCTTCACTCTATTGTCTTGAGAAATCAAGATGCAAACCTGAGTGGAAACAGCGATCGCCTGCGTGTGTCCCTTCTCTCCAGGACCTCGGCTCTTCAGGGCCCAGCGGCCTTGGTTGCTCCCGGTATATTTAATCAGCTGGGGTGTTTTTGTTGTTTTAAATCCAACTTTTATAGTTGTTTTAGCTGAAGGATTTCTCTGATACAAGTTATTCCATCAAGAAAGTAGGGCTCCTTCCATATTCTTTTTTAAGATGCTTTTCTCGTATCACTGGAGCATTTTTCATGACATTATATCCTCAAGAGTATCCATCATTTTGATAGCTATATTTCATACCTGATAGAAAGCTGCCTATGCAGAGGTTATACCAATTTGTTTCAAGCAAGCTTTTTCTCTACATTCTCATCAGTACTGAAGTATTATCTTTTTTTTTTTTTTTTTTTTTTTTTGAGAGGGAGTCTTGCTCTGTCGCCCAGGCTGTAGTGCAGTGGCGCAATCTCAGCTTGCTGCAACCTCTACCTCCCAGGTTCAAGCAATTCTCCTGCCTGAGCCTCCCGAGTGGCAGGGATTACAGGCATGTGCCACCATACGCGGCTAATTTTTGTATTTTTGGTAGAGACGGGGTGTCACCATGTTGGCCAGGCTGATCTCGAACTCCTTACCTCAGGTGATCTGCCCACCTCCACCTTCCAAAAGTGCTGGGATTACAGGCGTGAGCCACTATGCCTGGCCTAAGTATTATCATTTTTTAATACCTTGCCTATTCCATAAAAGAAAAATTCATCCCATTGTTTCAATATACTTTTCTCTGACAGGATATATTTTCACACATTTACTGACAGCCTAATTTTTCTCTGATGTGAATTCTCTCTGTGCCCTTTACCAACCTGGGACCATGTGGTGAGAGACTGGGGAAATAATGTAAGAGAAAATAAGCAAACACATTACTTTTCTCCCTACCTCTCTACCTTGAGCCACTGACAGGTTTTTCCTGTGGCCCCAGCAGGCCAGCCATGGCTCCGGCTCCCGACTGCCCAGCCTCTCCGGCTCAGGGGAAGTGGTGGCTCCTGCTGCGCCAAATCTCTGAGCTGCTCCTGGGCCCTGCTGAAGCTCAGCTCTTCCAACACCTACGGAATTCACTCCCTGTGTCACATCCTTCTGTTTAATGCCCAAATTAGTTTTTGTTTTCGTAACTGGATCTCAAGTCTTATATGATCTATGCCCATTTTTAACTAGGGCTATTTAACTTTGCTTATTAAATTATAAAAACATTTTATGCATTAGGGATAATAAGTCTCTATCATATATTTTACAAATATATTTTCCCAATTGGTTAATTACCTTTACATTTTGTCAAATTTATGGACAATTGTACCTTACAGAAATTTAATTTTTGAGGTACATTCCAGTAATTTTTTTTTCATTTTTATTCTTTTTATTCTTAGAAAGTCCTTTCTTATCACTGAAATAAGCACTTACACTATCTATGCTCTTTTTTTTTTTCATTTTTTTTTAAATCCATTTGGAATATATCTTGGGTATAGTGTGAAGCAGGTATCTGTTTTCCCTCAGATTTCAAGTGGATTTACTAAATGTAGATCTAGTAGTAAAAGTTCCTCTATACTATTTTTCTTCTCTGTATTTCCTTACAACACACAAATGCCAGAACTCATCCACACTCCTATAAAGTGTGGACTCCTACGTTTTTCTCAAAAACTTTTTTACTTTTATTTATCATCAATCCCTTTATGTTTCAGCCTTTCATTTCTTAAATTTTTCTTTTGAAATATTTAATATAATTTATGATTCAATATAATCTACTTGCACACTATATATCAATCTAGTTAACAGGTCCTAGGACCTACCTAACTAGAAAACTACCAATTACTAGATTACCAGCCAGGCACGGTGGCTCACACCTGTAATCCCAGTACTTTGGGAGGCTGAGGTGGGTGGACTGCTTGAGCCCAGGAGTTCAAGACCAGCCTGGGCAACATGGCAAGACTCCATCTCTACATAAAAAAATATAAAAATTAGCTGGGTGTGGTGGTGCACACCTGTAATCCCAGCGACTCGGGAGGCTGAGGTGGAGGGTCACCTGAGCCCAGAAGGTCAAGGCTGCAGTGAACCAAGATCATGACATGGCATTCCAGCCTGGGTGCCAGAGCGAGATCCTGTCTCAAAAGCAGAAGACGTAAAATAAAGAAAAGGGAAGGGAAAGGGAAAGGAAGGGAAGGCAACCAATGACCTGCATCTACTTAGTGGCTCCTCCCTGACACATTCCCAGATGCCCCACTGCCCACAACAATCACTAGACTGAATTTTGTGGTTATCATTTTCTTGTTTTTCAAAATATAATTTTATCTCATATTTATATGAGTCTAAACAACATGCTGTCTAGCTTTATTTCTAGGTTTATAAAAATTGCATTAAACCATATGTACTTTTCTGAGAACCTGAATCAGGTTTAAAAAAAAAAAAAAAAAGCCATGGGGCCAGAAACTAGTTTTGCTACCTCCACAGGAGACCCAAAATATAAGGGTAGCAAAACTGCTGTGAAAACTGTTACCTTTATTACTATTATTATTATTTTTTCTATTTTGAGACAGGGTCTCGCTCTGCCACCCAGGCTGGAGGGCAATGGTGCAGTCACGGCTCAGTGCAGCCTCGACCTGTCAGACTCAAACCATCTCCCACCTCAGCACCCCCCCAGGAGCTGGGACCATAGGTGCGTCTCACTATGTTGCTCAGACCCAGTCTTGAACTCCTGTGCTCAAAGTGCTGGGATTATAGGCATATACCACCATGCCCAGCCACTTTTATTATTAACGATTGATTTTTTCATTTAGTAAATATTTATTGAGTACTTATTAAGGCCATGAACTAAGCCAGGTGATAAGAGATTTTAAACCCACTTTTAAAACTCTTTATTTTTTAGCCAGGCACGGTGGCTCTCGCCTGTAATCCCAGCACTTTGGGAGGCCGAGGCAGGCGGATCACCTGAGGTCGGGAGTTCGAGACCAGCCTGACCAACATGGAGAAACCCTGTCTCTACTAAAAACACAAAATTAGCCAGGCGTGGTGGCAGGCGCCTGTAATCCCAGCTACTCAGGAGGCTGAGGCAGGAGAATCACTTGAACCTGGGAGGCAGAGGTTGCAGTGTGCTGAGATTGCACCACTGCACTTCAGCCTGGGCAACAAGAGTGAAACTCTGTCTCAAAAAAAAAAAAAAAAAAATCTTTATTTTTTTCATTTACTCCTCAGTCATATGTGGGCTTAGTACGATAGACCCTTGACTTGAAAATATATCTTTTATAGATTTCTAAATTTTACAAATTTCTCAATTTACTCCCAGGGTAGCTCCAACTGTCCACCACAAATGTAAGGACAAACATCCAACATCAGCACATGGTACGTAGCAGCTCACACACCTGCTCTACTAACATAAGATATCAACACAAAGAAAAGTGTAGTACAAATTAAGTCATATAGCCCAAAAGACAGTAGTAAAAATGCAACTTAAAACTCGAGTTTTTAAAAGTATGTGAAAGAAAAGTATGCTAAAGCCCTGAACACCTTTGGCTGCTTTCCCAATACACCTACTTTTGCTTAAGGGCCTGAGTCCGACTCTTTTGACGGTGTGAAGCTGAGGCAAAATCCACAAAAATTCCACAAACGGAGGCTCTGGAAGGGGAACTGTTTGTATCTGTATGAGGGAGAAAAACACTATTTTTGCAACACTGCAATATGTCTTCCAAGCAAAAAAATATCCGGAGTAAACAATTATAGGCGTATATAACAATTATAGTCAACAAACGCTTCAACTAACAACAAACATCTTCCATAAGCATTTAAGAGATCTCTCTTGCTTATTTCATCTAAAACTTTCAGGCAACAAAGCAAAATTTACTGATAATCTATTGTATGTATCACTCACACTATTAAAGAGTTTTAGAAATACTTAAAAATGCACAAAAGATGCAGTTCTAGGCCCATTCTGCAAAAAAACCCAAAGATTATCTTTTAGTAAGGGAAGTGGAACAAGGGCATACAAAATTGCTAAAAAACAGAAACAAGTGCAAATTTATATTGAATCAATTACTTAATATGTCAAAGGGCACAAAACAAAAGAGAATGCAGGCATGAGCTTCCTCAGAAGAATTTCTAAAATTTCTAAAGATGTGACTAGATTATCAAATTGTCAGGCTGATGGGAAAGGTTCATATTATGTAAGAATGAACAACTTGGCCAGGTGTGATGGCTCATGCCTGTAATCCCAGCCCTTTGGGAGGCTGAGGCAGGCAGATCACTTGAGGGCTGGAGTTCCAGACCAGCCTGGCCAATGTGGCAAAACCCCATCTCTACTAAAAATACAAAAATTAGCCAGGTGTGGTGGCGGGTGCCTGTAGTCCCAGCTGCTTGGGAGGCTGAAGCAGAAGAATCGCTTGAATCCAGGAAATGGAGGTTGCAGTGAGCAGAGACTGCCACTCCTTTAAGCAACTTCCATGTTTAGCTTGTTTAATCTTCACAATAACCCTAAAGAAAGTCTGAGGCTCATTTCACAGTTAAGGAAAATGAGGCACAGAGAGGTTAAGTAACTGCCCAAGATCACACAGCTAGTCAGTTATCTGAAACCCTGGGGTCAGCACGGCTCCGTGATTCCTGCTTCAGCACAGACCACGACATCAGTGCTGTGCTAGCCTTTACGACCGTCCACCGGTGCCAGCTCAGCATGAAACAGGGCCAAGAAAGCAGCTCCAGCTTTGTCTATGGCAGTGAATAACTCCTTCAAATAAGAAATACGCCAAAAATAATCTCTTATATTGAGAGCTGTAAATTCTAATCTTGTAAATGAGGCTAATGAAGAAATAACACTAAGCATAAATGTAGAAAATGAGTAACAAAAGAAGGTTATTCATAGATCTGCTAAGAAAACCAGTAATGTTAAGAATAAAATCCTGTTCACTTCTCAGCAACTCCAGAGCAGACAAGCTTTAATGCTGTCAGGAAATCCTGTGTGTTGGTGGCACACAGACCCTCCCTGTGTGCAGCGCTACTCCACGGGCAACTGAGGGAAACAGTCCCTGAGCCTCAGCCAGGCAATAGGGCTGAAGAAGGGGCAGATCCTTACCTCTACCAGGACAGGTGCCCTTTTGCTATAAGTTTAAAGAATGCTCTATCAGCACTGCCCAGCTGAGTTCTGCCCTCTCTGTAGCAGGCACAAAATGTGAGACAAAGAATCATTCTGCAAAACCTTCATTTGTATTAGTGCATCATATTAATTACTAACTATAATTAGCTGCATTACTGAATATTTTACTAATAAAGTAGTATGTCATCAAATAATATTTTAACATTATCCTATTTTACCCTCAGTGCCCATGTTTTATCAGAAAGTCATAGTTGTCCTTTAAAGCGATTTGAAACGTTAATTCCTACTCTTACAAGTAACATTATATCCTGATGCTAAGAATTTGGAGAAAAAATACATTTCTAAATTTAATTTAAAAAGGTCCTTGTAGGAAAAAAGAATGAATCAAGAGCATGCTTCGTGTCAGGCTCAGTTTGACTGTGTCCCAAGACTTGACAGGCACCTCAAACCCTCAGTCACCACGTGCCTCATGAAGGCACTCACTGGCGGACACTGCCACACCCCCAGGGAAAACCATGATGATTCCTCTGTGGAAACTCAATGAGCACATCATCAGGAAAAATAAGAGCATGTGCTCACAGATGGATAAAACGCTGGTTGCAAAGAAAAAGCAAGCCAGGCTGCCCACTGAGGAGGGCCACAGTATCCTCAGCTCCCTCTGGAGAACAGGAGCATCAGTGCTCACTGAGTGGGGCCACAGCGCCCTCAGCTAACCTAAGGCCTGGGCGCTGAGCAGAATAGTGATGTGCAACTTCTCTGTGTAAGAGAATTCTTGATGTGCTCGTGCTCAAGTCTTCAGGGGGCCTCCTATGTGGTAGCTGCAAGGGCACAGCACCACCAGCATGCGGAAGATGTTACTTCTCTGCCCACCTTATTCGAGCAGGCCTGTGTGTGATGGCATCTGTGAGGGCTCAGTACACACAGCCCTAAGAGCATGGACACCATCAGTAGCATTGATTTGTTTACCTGTCCTGGGCTCCTTTTCAAATTCTGTTCTACCTTGCTTCTGAAACAGTTTCAAAGATAACTCGCCAATCCTTTCATTTTCTGCATTAATAGCTCTTTGAATTTCTTGTATTTCCTTTTTTTGAGCTAGAGGAAGTTCTTCCATTTTTTCTCTTGACTCAGGTTCATTACTGCTTTCATCATCATCACTATCACAAACCTCAAAGTCATCTTCGTAGTCCTGCAAACAATAACAATCTTTTGGAACGCTTTAAGACAAATTGACTTTACGTTATCACTCATACTGAACAAAACATGACAGCTTATAACTTAAGACAGACAATGTCCTTATTATAGCTAAGATATTTATAGTTCCCTGACTTTAATGTTTTTGAAGATACATCTATACAAACTGCTACCTTTATTTCTCTAAAAATAAATCACACAATACAGAACCATACACAGAAGACCTATCAATTACCACCACGTGCAAACACGTGCACTGAGAACGTGAAAGTGTACGTATTCTTACAGATACCTACATACACACTTTTTATGCAGTGCACTTAAATATGAGTTAAATTATAAAATCATTTAATTACATCACATTGGTAAGTATTGGTAGAAGTATAGCAAGCATTTTATAGGTAATAGCTTGACCTAAATCAAACCTAGATAGATACTGAGTATTAGGATTAATAAAAAGAATAAAAAGGGCATCAAATTTACTATATATAAGCTGATGTTTAAGAATAAATGATTTTTAAGCTAAGGAAAGTTTTAACTTTTATACATACTTCAAAATCATCTTCACAACTGGCTGTATATGCATCAGCTCTAGCATGTTCTAAATCAGTTTCTTCCTTTTCAATTTCCTAGAGGTAAAAATCAAACATGAAACCAAAAAATTCAATCATAAACTTGAATATTGCAAATAGGCTGGGAAAACATATGTTTTCTGAGATTCATTTGATGTTGCTAATTTGAAACTCTAAGTATTTTTAAAACTAACATAATGTTAAATTCCTTTAAGAAATACCCTTGCTAACTTATAGGTAGGACCAAAAACAGAATACAGTAAACATTCTTTTCAGGAAACCTCTGTAATTCTGGTGGCTGTAGTTCTGTAATTCTGTAATTCTGGTGGCTAAAATTTGTTTAAGTGTTTTACAAATAAACTTCAAACGTGCAGCAATCCATTTCTTCTCCTTGAACATATTCCCCGCTGAATAGTGCTCAGCTGATCTACACCATTAAAGACAGAGAAATAGGCCAGGCACTGTGGCTCACACCTTTAATCCCAGCACTTTGGGAGGTCAAGGCAGGCAGATTACTTGCACTCAAGAGTTGGAGACCAGCGTGGGCAACATGGCGAAACCTCATCTCTACCAAAAGTACAAACAATTAGCTGGGCATGGTGGTGTGCACCTATGGTCCCAGCTACTCCGGAGGCGGAGGTGAGAGGACTGCTTGAGCCGGGGGGGCAGAGGCTGTAGTGAGCCAAGATCGCGCCACTGCACAATCCAGAAGAAATTACAAGGCATACTAGAAAGCAGAAAATACAGTTTGAAGAGACAGAGCAAGCACCAGTTCCGGACATGGCAGGGATGTTGGAACTGTCGGAACAGGAGCTTAAAACAACCATGAGTAACTTCCTAAGAGCTCTAAGAGATAAAGTTCATAGCATGCAAGCAGAGAGATGGAAAGCCTAAGAACAACCAGAACGGAAAGTTCAAGGTCAAAAACAACAGAAACAGAAGTGAAGAACGACTCTGATGGGCTCACTAGTAAACTGGACACAGCTGAAGAAAAAAGGCTCTGTGCTTAATGATACCTCAACAGAAACCCCCAAAACTCAATAGCAAAGAGAACAAAAAGCGGGAAGGAAAAAAAAAACAAAAAAAACCAGAACAAAATATCCAAGAACTGTGGGACAACTGCAAAAGGTATTCACGTGTGTAATGGGGATGGCAAAAGAAGAGAGAAAGGAACAGAATATTTGATAGAATAATGACTGAGAATTTCTCCAAATTGATGTTAGACACCAAACCACACATCCAGGAAGCTCATAGAACACCAACATCAATGTCAAAAAATCTACACTTAGGCATATTCTATCAAAACTACAGAAAATCACAGATAAGGACAAAATCCTAAAAGAAGCCAGATGGGGGGAAAAACAACTTTACTGAGGAACATAGATAAAAATTACAGGCCGGGCATGGCGGCTCACACCTATAATCCCTGCACTTTGGGAGGCTGAGGCAGGAAGATCTTCTGAGGTCAGGAGTTTGAGACTAGCCTAACCAACATGGTGAAACCCCATCTCTACAAAAACACAAAAATCAGCTGGGCACGGTAGTGCTCGCCTATAATCCCAGCTACTCAGAAGGCTGAAGCAGGAGAATCACTTGAACCTGGGAGGCAGAGGTTGCAGTGAGCTGAAATCACACCACTGCACTACAGCCTAGGCAACAAGAGTGAAACTCCATCTCAAAAAAAAAAAGGATTACATTCAACTTCTCAGATATCATGAAGCAAGAAGACAGCATAGAGAAATGTTTAAAGTACTGAGAGAAAAATATTCACCAGCCCAAAATTACACATATACTCTACAAAATTATCCTTCCAAAGTGAAGGAGAAATAAAGACTTTCAAACAAAATTGAGGGAATTTGTTGCCAGTAGACCTGTCTTGCAAGCAACATAAAAAGAAGTTCTTCAGAAAGAAGGTGTATTAGTCCGTTTTCACGCTGCTGATAAAGACACACCCGAGACTGGGAAGAAAAAGAGGTTTAATTGGACTTCCAGTTCCACATGGCTGGGGAGGCCCCAGAATCATGGCAGGAGGCAAAAGGCACTTCTTACATGGCGGCAGCAAGAGAAAATGAGGAAGAGGCAAAAGTGGAAACCCCTGATAAACCCATCATATCTCATGAAACTTATTCACTATCACAAGAATAGCACGGGAAAGACCAGGCCCCATGATTCAATTACCTCCCCTGGGTCCCTCCCACAACATGTGGGAATTCTGGGAGATACAATTCAAGCTGAGATTTCGGTGGGGACACAGTCAAACCACATCAGAAAGAAAATAATATAGGTCAGAAACGTGGGTCAACATAAAAAAAAGAAAAGTATGGAAGAAAAAATAAATAATGGGAAACAACTTTTCCTTTTCTATTTCTTAATTGATCTAAACAGTTTGTTCAGAATAATAGTAACAAAAATGCATTCAATTACATATGCTTAGGTATTTATTCGTGTGTGTGTGTGTGTGTTTGTGTATGCATACGTATAGTTAGCCCTCCTTATCTGTGGGTTCTACATCCACGGATTCAACCAACCACAAACCAAAAATATTTGGAAAAATAAAAATAAAAAATAATACAAATTTTAAAATACAGTATAACAACTATTTACATAGCATTTACATAGTATTAGGTTTTATAAGCAATCTAGAGATGACTTAAAGTACATGGAAGAACATGCATAGGTTATATGCAAATCCTATGCCATTTTATTTAAGGAACTTGAGCGTTTACAGATTTTAGTATCCACAGGGGGTCCAAGAACCAACCCTGTGCCAATACCAGGGGATAACATGCTTATGTCGGCTTATACACAAGTAAAATGAATGACAGCAAGGATACAAGGAATGGGAGTGGTACAGTCTTATTTAAAAGTGGACTTGGATTGATTGTAAATGTATTAAAACCACTTTAAAAAGTTAAAAAAAAAACCTTTAACTGATATGCTAAGACAGTAGAGAAAACAGAATCATAAAATGTTCCATTAAAACCACAAAAGGCAAAAAAGAATGAAAGACAAAACCAGGAACAAATAACAAGGGCAACAAATAAAAAATAGTGACAAATATGGTAGACGCTAATCCAATATTTCAATAATCACTTTGAACATCAATGATCTACATGTACCAATCAGAAGACAGAGATTGTCAGAGAGGATCAAAAAACAAGATCCATCTACTTATTGTCTTCAAGAAACCCAAATGAAGAAAAATATACCATGCTCACGCTAATCAAAAGAAAGCAAAAGTTATTATATTAATTTCTGACACAGCAGACTTCAAAGTAAAGAGAGTCAACATGAATAAAGAAGGGCATTACGCAATGATAAAGATGCCAATTTTATGTCTTTAATGAAATACATAACAATCCTTAATATGTATGTGCCTAACAACAGAGTGTCAAACTATTTATGTCAAAAACTAATAGAACTGCAAGAAGAAATAGATGAATCCACTATTATAGCTGGAGACTTCAACATCTCCCTATCAGAAATGGACAGATCCAACAGGCAGAAAATGAGTAAGAATATAGCTGAACTCCACGGCACCATCAGTGAACTGGGTATACGGGGCAGCTTTAGACTGCTTCACCCAACAGCAGCAGAATACACATTCTTATCAAGCTCGCATATAACACTCACCATGATAGCCCACATTCTGGGCCATAAAACACATCTTAACAAATATAAAAGAACAGAAATTATACATCTGCTCTCAGAGCACAATGGAATCACATTAGAAACCAGTAACAGGAAAATAACTGGAAAATTCCACAATATGTGAAGATTAAACAACATATTTCTAAATAACACAGAGGCTCCAAAACACATCTCAGAAATGTAAAAGCATTTTGAACTAAATAAAAATGAAAACAAACTTATCGGAATTTATGGAATGCAAACAAAAGCAGTGCTTAGAGGGCAATTTATAGTGTTGAATGCATATATTAGAAAACAAGAGGCCGGGCGCGGTGGCTCAAGCCTGTAATCCCAGCACTTTGGGAGGCCGAGGCGGGTGGATCACGAGGTCAGGAGATCGAGACCATCCTGGCTGACACGGTGAAACCCCGTCTCTACTAAAAAATACAAAAAACTAGCCGGGCGAGGTGGCAGGCGCCTGTAGTCCCAGCTACTCGGGAGGCTGAGGCAGGAGAATGGCGGGAACCCGGGAGGCGGAGCTTGCAGTGAGCTGAGATCTGGCCACTGCACTCCAGCCTGGGCGACAGAGCGAGACTCTGTCTCAAAAAAAAAAAAAGAAAAGAAGAAAGATCTAAAATCAATCATCTAAGTTTCGAGCTTGGATTAACTAGAAAAATAAGAGCAAATTAAATCTGAAGTAAGCAGAAAAAAGAAATATTAGAGCAGAAATCAATAAAATTAAAAATAGGAAATCAACAGAGAAAAATCAATGAAATCAAAAGTTGGCTTTTTTGAAAATATTGATAAATCAGTACACTTTCAGGCCAAGCTAACTAAGGGAAAAAGAGGGCAGACCCAAATTATTAGCATCAGAAAAGTAAGAGGGGACATCACTGCAGATCCCATGACGTTAAAAGGATAATCCAGTAATACCACGAACAACTCTATGCCCATAAATCTGATGACCTAGTAAAATGGGCCAGTTTCATGAAAGACACAGTTGCTAAAACTCACACTAGAAGAAACAGAGAATTTAATAGGCCTATACCTCTTAAAGAAATCGAGTCAATAATAACCTTCTAAAAAAGAAAACACAAGGCCCAGCCAGTGCTAGAAAGCACTAGCACTGGTGAATTCTACCAAACATTTAATAAAGAAATTATACAATTCTTACCTGGGCACAGTGGTTCACACCTGTAATCCCAGCACTTTGGGAGGCCAAGGCAGTCAGATCTGAGATGGGTGAATCACCTGAGGTCAGGAGTTTGAGACTAGCCTGGCCAACATGCTGAAACCCCGTCTCTACTAAAAATACAAAAATTACCTGGGTGTGGTGGCAGGCACCTGCAGTCCCAGCTACTCAGGAGGCTGAGTCAGGAGGATCGCTTGCACCCGGGAGACAGAGGTTGCAGCGAGCCAAGATCACAGCACTGCACTTTAGCCTGGGAGACAGAGCAAGACTCTGTCTCAAAAAAAAAAAAAAAAAACAGAAATTACACAATTCTTTACACTCTCTTTCAGGGGACAGAGGCAGAAAGAATACTTCCTTAATCATTGTATGAGGCCAGTATGATCCAGATAAAGATATTACAAGAAAAAAAAAAACAAACTACAGAACAATATCATTCATGAATACAGATGCAAAAATCTGCAACAAAATTGTACCAAATCGAAGCTAACAATATATACAAAGAATCACACAGGGCCAGGCACAGTGGCTCACACCTGTAATCCCAGCACTTTGGGAGGCCAAGGCAGTAAGATCACTTGAGCCCAGGAGTTCAAGACCAGCCTGGGTGAGATCTTAAGACCCTGCCTCTACAAAAAATTTAAAAACTAGCTGGGCATGGCGGCTCATGCCTGTAGTTCCAGCTACTCAGGAGGCTGAGGTGGTAAGATTGCTTGAGCATGAGAGGTTGAGGCTACAATGAGCCGTGATCACCCTACTGCACTTGAGTCTGAGCGACAGAGTAACACCCTGCCTCAAAAAAATAAAAGATAAAAAATAAAAAGAATCACACGCCACAATCAGCTGGCATTTATCCCAAGTATGCAAGCCTGCTTCGACATTCAAGGATCAATTAATGTAACCCATCAAATCAACAGGCTAAAAGAGAAAAATCATGAGATCATATCCATAAATGGAGAAAAAACATTTGACAAAATCCAACAACCATTAATGATAAAACTCTTAGTAAACTAGGAATAGAGAGAAATTTCCTCAACTTGATAAAGAACATCTACAAAAAAAATACAGCTAATATCATACCTAAGTGAGAAACTCAAAGTTTTCCCACTACGATTGAAAACAAAAGAATATATCATCTCATCACTCCTTGTCAGCATCATGCTGGAAGTTCTAACTAATGAAATAAGAAAAGGAAATAAAAAGTATACTGATTGGGAAGGAAGAAATTAAAATTTCTTCACAGATAATATGATAGTCTGTGCAGAAAATCTGAAAGAACTGAACAACAATAACAAAAAAACCAACTGGAAATAATAAGCAAGGTCACAGAACACAGGGTGAGTACACAAAAGTCAATTTCTTTCCTATATACCAGCAAGGAACAAGTAGAATCTGAAATTAAAAACACATTATTACTTATATTAGCACCCTCAAAACTCAAATAGATATCAATCTAACAAAACAAGTACAAGATCTCTATGAGGAAAACTATATAGCTCTGCTAAGCAAAACAAAGAACTAAATAAAGGGAGAGATATTCCATGTTCACAAATAAGGCTCAAATCTGTCAAGATGTCAGTTTTTCCCACCTTGACCTATAGCATGCAATCTCAATCGAAGTTTCAGAATTGTATGAATATTGACAAAAAAGCTCTAAAGTTACATGTCGAGGCGGAAGATCCAGAATAACCAACACGACATTGAAGGAGAACAAAGCTGGAGAACTGACATGACCTGATGTCAAGACCCACTACAAAGCTACAGCAATCAAGACAGTGTGTACTGGCGAAAAGACTGGACAAATAGATGAACGCAACAGAACAAAAGCCCAGAAGTAGACCCACATAAATATGTCAACTGATGTTTGAAAAGGGAGCAACAGCAATACAGTACAATGAATGAAAGACAGTCTCTACAAAAAATGGTTCTGGAACAAATAAACAGTCACACGATAACTAGACAAAGACCTTACACCCTTCAAGAAAACACACTCAAAACAGATCACAGGCCGGGCGCGGTGGCTCAAGCCTGTAATCCCAGCACTTTGGGAGGCCGAGACGGGCGGATCACGAGGTCAGGAGATCAAGACCATCCGGGCTAACACGGTGAAACCCCGTCTCTACTAAAAATACAAAAAATTAGCCGGGCGTGGTGGCGGGCGCCTGTAGTCCCAGCTACTCCGGAGGCTGAGGCAGGAGAATGGCGTAAACCCAGGAGGCGGAGCTTGCAGTGAGCTGAGATCCGGCCACAGCACTCCAGCCTGGGTGACAGAGCGAGACTCCGTCTCAAAAAAAAAAAACAGATCACAGACTTAAGTGTAAAATGCGAAACTATAAACTCTTAGGAAATAGCACAGGACAAATCTAGATGACTTTTGGTATGGAGATGACTTTTTAGATACAACATCAAAAGCATAATCTATGAAAGAAAAAATTGATAAGCTGGACTTCATTAAAATTAAAAACTTCTGTAAGAGACAATGTCAACATGAAGAGAAGACAAGTCACAGACTGACAGAAAATATTTGCAAAAGACAACTGATAAAGGAGTGTTATCCAAAATACATACAGAACTCCTAAAACTCAACAATTTAAAAAATGGGTTGAAGACCTTAACAGACATCCCACTAAACAAGATATACAGATGGCAAACAAATATACGAAAAGATGCTCCACATCATACGTCACCAGGAAAATGTAAATTAAAAGGACGGTGAGATACCACTACCCACCTAACCAGAACACCCACAACACCAGACGCAGGGGAGGATGTGGAGCTACAGGAACTCTCACTCATTGCTGGAGAAAGTAAAATCCTACGGCCACTGTGGAGGACAGCTTGGCAATTTACTAACAAAACTAAACATACTCTTATCATATGATCCAGCAATCACACTCCTTGGTAGTTACCCAATAGAGTTGGAAACATGTTCACACAAAAACCTGCACACAGATGTTTACAGCAGATTTATTCATACTTGCCAAAACCTGGAAGCAACCAAGATGTCCTCCAGTTAGTGAGTGGGTAGCCTGCAGTATATCCCTACAATGGATATTATTCAGCACTAGGAGAAATGAGTTATTAAGCCTTGAAGAGACACAGACGGACCTTAAAATGCATATCGCTAAGTGAAAGAAGTCAATCTGGAAAAGGTCACAAACAGTATGATTCCAATCACAGACAATCTGCAACTTACAATGATTCAACGTATGATTTTTTTTTTACTTTACAATGGTGCGAAAGTAAAACGCACTGAGTGGAAACTGTACTTTGAATTTTGTTTTTTTCCTGGACTAGCGACATGCAGTATGATATGCAGAAGGATATGTGGTAGGATACGCACCATGATATACGGTGTGACATGCAGTACAATATGCGGTACAATACGTGTTAGGCTATGCACTATGATATATGGTATGATATACGGTGTGACATGCGGTACAATATGCGGTACAATACGTGTTAGGCTATGCACTATGATATATGGTATGATATACGGTGTGACATGCAGTACAATATGCGGTACGATATGTACTATGATATACGGTATATACGGTATGATATATGGTGTGACATGCGGTACAATATGCGGTACAATATGCGGAAGGATATGCACTATGATATATGGTATGATATACGGTGTGACACGCAGTACGATATGCAGTAGTATATGCACTGTGATATACGGTACGATGTGTGGTGTGACATGCAGTACAATATGTGGTACGATATGTGGTAGGATATGCACTATGATATACGGTATGCTATACGGTGTGACATGCGGTACAATATGCGGTACAATACGTGGTAGGATATGCACTATGATATATGGTATGATATACAGTGTGACATGTGGTACAATATGCGGTACGATATGTGGTAGGATATGCACTATGATATACGGTATGCTATGTGGTAGGATACGCACTATGATATACGGTATGATATATGGTGTGACATGTGGTACAATATGCGGAAGGATATGCACTATGATATACGGTATGATATACAGCATGACACAGTAGTACAATATGCAGTAGGATATGCACTGTGATATACGGTACGATATGCGGTGTGACATGTAGTACAATATGCGGTATCATATGCAGTAGGATATGCACTATGATATACGGTATGATATACGGTGTGACATGCAGTACAATATATGGTACAATATGCAGTAGGCTATGCACTGTGATATACAGTACGATATGTGGTGTGACATGCAGTACAATATGCGGTACAATATACGGTAGGATAGGCACCATGATATACGGTGTGACATACGGTACAATATGCGGTATGATTATGCAGTAGGATATGCACTGTGATATACGGTACGATATGTGGTGTGACATGCAGTACAATATGCGGTATGACATGTGGTACGATACTGTTATGATGCTGGCAGCAGCAGCAGCCACACCTCCCAGGCAGCCACGTGACCAAGAGGCTGAACAACCAACACTCTACAGTGTGCTGCAGTCAATACATTATATGAGATATTAAACACCTTATTACAAAATAGGTTTTGTGTCAAATGATTTTGCCAACTGTAAGATAAGTGTTTGGAGCACATTTAAGGTAGGCTGGGCTAAGCTTCGGTAGTTTAGGCATATTAAATGCATTTTCAAATCACGATACTTTCAACTTACTATGGGTTTACTGGGATGCAACCCTGTCATACGTTGAGGAGTGGCTGTATAAGACACTCCGGAAAGGGCAAAGCTATACAGACACAGACAAGATCAGTGATTACCACGAATAAGGGGGGAGGGAGGGATGAACAGTCAGAGCACAGGGGTTTTTAGGGCAGTGCAACCACTCTGCATGATGCCCTGTGGCGGATCCACATCACGGTCCATTTGCCCAAACCCACAGAATGTTTAAGGCCAAGAGCGAACCCTAACATAAATCTTGGACTTCGATGATAATGACACATCGATGTAGGCTTCATTCTGCCAGGGTATGTTGATAATGGGGGAGGTTATTCATGTGTGGGGGCGAGGGAGTATATGGGAAATCTTTGTATCTTCCTGTCAATATTTTTTTTTTTGAGATGGAGTTTTGCTCTTGTTGCCCAGGCCTGAGTACAACAGCTCAATCTCAGCTCACTGCAACCTCCACCTCCTGGGTTCAAGCAATTCTCCTGCCTCAGCCTCCCGAGTAGCTGGGATTACAGGTGCCCGCCACCACGCCCCGCTAATTTTGTATTTTTAGTAGAGATGGGGTTTCGCCATGTTGGCCAGGTTGGTCTCGAACTTCTGACCTCAGGTGATCTGCCCACCTCGGCCTCCCAAAGTACTGGGATTACAGGGGTGAGCCTACGCCTAGCCCCTTCCTCTCAATTTTGATGGAAACATAAAACTGCTCTAAAAAAAAATAAAGTCTTAGCCAGGAGTAGTGTCTTATGCCTATGGTCCCAACTACTCGAAAGGCTGAGTCAGGAGAATCACTTGAGCCCAAGAGTCTGAGGCTGCATTTAGCTATGATCATGCCCAGCCTGGGCAACAGAGCGACCCCCTGTCTCACAATAAATATAAAATAAAAAATAATAAAGTCTTATAAAAAATAAATAAGGTCCTCTTGGCACATTATCATATAAAGTCATTGTACATTATATTAAATAATATATACATTTATTGTATCAATAAATACAACACTTGCTGACAAAAAGAACAAAAACAGGAACTTTAAATGAAAACTAATAGCATCACATTTCTTATTCTTGCTCAACTCAGCAGACCCAGTGGCTCTTAGTCATGTCCTATGTCTGGCCAGGATTTTGAAACTACAGTTCATCCACTCTGCAAACACTCACAACACACTTAGTGTGGGCCAGGTACTCAGCCAGGTGAGGAGACAGTGGGGAATGGAGCAGACACCGTCACTTCTGTGCAGAGCTAGAACCACACTGGGGGACACACCCCTGAGAAGGAACAAGAAACCCCCATTACCAGGAGTTCACCCGCCCCAGGAAAGCCCCACGTGCTCTCCATCAAGCTCTGCACTACGTCCTTCAGAGGCCCCGTCCGCAATTCTTCCCTCATATGAGGATACTTACAATTCCTTGATCTCTCCGGTTTTGCATATATATTCTGAAAATTATTTATAACCTTGTATAATTCTCAGCAACCATGGCCTGGATCATGTCTTTTGTGATTTCTCTATTAGGTGTCTTCAAATCTCCTCACTTTCTTCAATTTACACAGAACAATAATGAGAAGGCTGTCTGTTCATTCACCCTAAACCTCTTCCCTCCAATTTCTTTGCAAAATCCTCTCCTCTTCCAGAAAGAAAGAGGCTCGAGTACCTGACGGTGTGCACACAACCCAGTTACATTCCTTGACCCCCACAACCCAGATGGCTTTCAACAAGACCAAGGACTTCAAACAACTCCAAGTGTGAATTTCATATGAAAATCTCATCTGTCCCTTCATGCTCATGTTCTGCTATCTGAAAGGGACAATAATTACACTAGTAAAATGCTGACAGGAAAGCAAGGAAATGTGAGTGGAAGTCTGTGCTGGGACAGGATTGCAAAACTATAAGACGAAGTACTCTCCTTACCACAGTTTCCTCGCCTCCTGGCCTCTGGTCCAGCTTCCACCACACGGAAGAACCTTCCTCATGGCCATGCTAATGGAGAGAGAACAGCCCCATCAGCCAGGACACAGGTGAGATTCCAGGAGCCACGCAGCTCCCCGCAGAGCCCACCGGCCCTCAGCAGACAGGACACAGGTGAGATTCCAGGAGCCAAGACGCCACACAGCTCCCCACAGAGCCCACCGGCCCTCAGCAGCAGGACACAGGTGAGATTCCAGGAGACAAGACGCCACACAGCTCCCCACAGAGCCCACCGGCCCTCAGCAGCAGGACACAGGTGAGATTCCACAGGTGCACAGACTGCGAAACTCACGCTCTGGGATGCGGGTCCCAGTCTGGGGCTGACAAACTGTGTGACTTAGAGCTTAGAGCAAGTATCTTCAACCCTCTGTGCCTCAGCTTTCTCTTCTGAAAAATCAGAATTACAGCATCTGCTTCACAGCAGCAGTGAGAGGACCGGATAAAAGGACACACAAGAAGCCCGGATCCCTGTGTGTGATGAAGAAAACACCTTGCAAATGTCACCTTTGTCAACGATGCTAGGAAGATCTATGCACTTAGAAGTCACTACTCAGGGCCGGGCGCGGTGGCTCACGCCTGTAATCCCAGCACTTTGGGAGGCCGAGGCGGGCGGATCACAAGGTCAGGAGATCGAGACCACGGTGAAACCCCGTCTCTACTAAAAATACAAAAAATTAGCCGGGCGCGGTAGTGGGCGCCTGTAGTCCCAGCTACTCAGGAGGCTGAGGCAGGAGAATGGCGTGAACCCGGGAGGCGGAGTTTGCAGTGAGCCGAGGTCGCGCCACTGCACTCCAGCCTGGGGGACACAGCGAGACTCCGTCTCCAAAAAAAAAAGAAGTCACTACTCAGGCCAGGCGTGGTGGCTCACGCCTATAGTCCCAGCACTCTGGGAGGCTGAGGAGGGTAGATCACCTGAGGTCAGGAGTTTGAGACCAGCCCGGCCAACATGGTGAAATCCCGTCTCTACTAAAAATAAAAAAAATCAGCCAGGCAGGGTGGCAGGTACCTGCAATCCCAGCTACTTGGGAGGCTGAGGCAGGAGAATCTCTTGAACCCAGGAGGCAGAGGTTGTGGTGAGCTGAGATCACACCACTGCACTCCAGCCTGGGTGACAAGAGCGAAACTCAGTCTCAAAAAAAAAAAAACAAGTGACTACCCAAAACTAGGCAGTGCCTAAAACTGGTGACAATATAATGTATTATTCATGAAGAAAACAGAAAAAGAACTTTCCATATGTCCAGAAAACTATTCTGGCACATAGCAGGCACTCCATAAATGCTAAAGAATTGAATCAAGATAAATTCAGTGTTGCTGCTGTAAAATGTGGATCTAATCAGAGCCAAAACAAGCTGTTAAATACGTTCACAATGAACTGAAATTTTTCTAGAAAAAAACACATCATATATTTTACTCCTCTGGAAAAGAAAAAAAAAAGAATGTAAAATATCCCATTGGTTACCTCATTGATAATTTTTATACTGATTATAGGTTGCACAGATACTATTTTAGATTTATTGGATTATATAAGATGTTATGAAATTAATTTCATGTTTCTTTTGTATGTTTATAAGAAAACGTAAAATTATAGGCCAGGTGTGGTGGCTCGCACCTGTAATCCCAGTACTTTAGGAGGCTGAGGCAGGAGGATCACCTGAGCCCAGAAGTGCGAGACCAGTCTGGGCAACACAGCAAGACCCCACCTCTATTTTTTTTTTTTTTTTTTTTTTGAGACAGAGTCTCGCTCCATGGCCCAGGCTGGAGTGCAGTGATGCGATCTCGGCTCACTGCAATTTCCACCTCCCGGGTTCAAGCAATTCTCCTGCCTCAGCCTCCCAAGTAGCTGGGATTACAGGAGTCCACCACCACGCCTGGCTAATTTTTGTATTTTTAGTAGAGATGGAGTTTCACCATGTTGGTCAGGCTGGTCTCAAACTCCTGACCTCAGGTGATGCCCCTGCCTTGGCCTCCCAAAGGGCTGGGGTTACAGGCCCGAGCCACCACACCTGGCCTTTTTAAAATCTTTTGTTGTTGTTGTTTTTATACAGATGAGGAATTCCTATGCTGCCCAGGCTGGTCTCGAACATCTGGTATATTTTTTTAAATAAAAATAAAAAATAAAATTTAAAATTATAAATGTGGCTCACGTTATAATTCTAGTTAACAACGCCAACCTGGAGCTTAGAGAAAAAATTGGGAAACATGAAAAAAAAAGGAAAATAAATCTATATGTTTTCATCCAATAATTCCACAATTCCACTTCAAGAAATGTATCCACAAAAATAACACAGTAGATCTATAACATCCAAACTGGAGGGATTTCCACAATGAACTAGGAAGAACAGGAGGGCTGTGTGTGTGTGTGCGCATAAATGTTTAAAACTGGCTTCCAAATTCCCAAATATACATACCAAGATATGATTATAAAAGATTATATGAGAAATATTTGTAGGTCTTTTTTTTTCTGTGGTAAATGTGTGGCTATAGCCAGATAATAAGCAATCCCACCACCACCACCACCAAAATTAAATAAATAAAA
This sequence comes from Papio anubis, assembly GCF_008728515.1. Lineage (NCBI taxonomy): Eukaryota > Metazoa > Chordata > Mammalia > Primates > Cercopithecidae > Papio > Papio anubis. The sequence goes on along the minus strand of NC_044979.1, from coordinate 281,421 downwards.
CATCTGCGTCAAAACAACAGGTGCCGTATGACCTAATTTATGTAAAATCATGTTTGTGTACGGATATAGAATAAAGCAATTCATAAAAATATGGCACGAAGGCTGAGCGCGGTGGCTCCTGCCTGTAATCCCAGCACTCTGGGAGGCCGAAGCAGGTGGATCACCTGAGGTCAGGAGTTCAAGATCAGCCTGGCCAACATGGTGAAACCCTGTCTCTACTAAAAACACAAAAATTAGCTGGGTGCGGTGGCGCATGCCTGCGATCCCAGCTACTCGGAAGGCTGAGGCACGAATCACTTGAACCCAGGAGGCAGAGGTTGAGGTGAGCTGAGATCGCGCCACTGCACTCCAGCCTGGGAGACAGAGCAAGACTCCAACTCAGTGCATATATATATATATATATATATGGCAGAAAATTGTTAAATATGATTATCTCAAGGTCATGGGTTTCAGATAACTACCAAAAAAGAAAAAATTATTCTCCAGAAATAATTCATAAAATTCAAAATATGCTTGCCACATTATCTGTAATAACAAAACAAAAAGAGGAAAATGGTTTAATAATAACCCTAACTCCACAGTGTGCTATTTTAGTTACTAAGTAATCGTTATGAAGACTCCTCTTATGATACTATTGGAGATGGTGGAGATAATGAAGACTGTGGAGAAACGCTGATGTGCTAAGTGACAAGCTCAGCACAGGGTACAATTCTCCTGGTGCATAAATACATGTCACAAGGTAGCTTAACACGTGGAAACAATTATGCAAGGAGAGGGATTACGCATGTGTGTTAGTCACAAGTGACTATTAATAACATGTGCTTGGTAGAATTTGCCAGAGAAGCCATCAGAGCCTGAGCTACTTTGTGGGGAGATTCTTAACATAAACGTAATTTCTTGACTTACTATAGGTCAGTTCAGCCTATTGCTTCTAGCAGGTTTAGTAACTGATAGTCTCTAGGAATTTGTCCGTTCATCTAAATTACCTAATTTGTTACCATAAAATATTGTCCTATCTGTGATTCAAAGTGGGGTGCTAAAGTTCCTATTATTGTGAATTGCCTGTTTCTCCCTTCAACTCTGTCAGGTTTTGCTGCTTGTGTTTTGGGGCCCTCTTGTTAGGTAAATATTCATTTACAATTGTTACATCTCCTTGCTGAACTAATTATTTGGTCATTCTGAATTGTCTATCTCTAGTAACACTTTCTGTCTCAAAATCTGTTTTATCTGATATTAGTATAGCCAGTCCAGCCCTCTCATAGCTGCTGTTTGACAGATTCTCTTTGTCCAGCTTTTTACTTTCAACCTATTTGCGTCTTCTAGCCTAAAGTAAGTCTCTAGTGTGCCTTCTGGAATCACCACTCAAATAAACCATCTGCAAATGAGCCCTGTCTCAGCCTCTGCTTTCAAGGGGAAGCCCAAACTAAGAGGATGGCTAATCTGAATGTACCATAAAATCGATGTATCCTCAGTGGAGACTGCCTTACCTTCCGTCTTGAATCTTTATCTTTTCCGTGATTCCTTACTAAATTCTCAGCATACCTGGAAAGCAAACATAATCAAAATCAAAATTTACTTTTAAATGAGCGCTTTTAAAATATAAAACATTTTCCGTATCAGTGAAAGTTCTTAACAATATTTTGATACGATTAAGAACTACTATAACCAGCGGCAACGACTTGTACTTGTAATCCCAGCTATTTGGGAGCCTGGGGCAGGAGGATCGCTTAAGGCCAGGAGTTCGGGACCAGCCTGGGCAACAGAGTAGACCCCATCTCTACAAAAATAAAAAATTAGCCTGGCATGGTGGCACATGCCTTAGTCTCAGCTACTTGGGAGGCTGAGGCAGGAGGATTGCTTGAGCCCAGGAGTTTGAAGCTGCAGTGAGCCATGATTGTGCCACTGCACTCCAGCCTGGGTGACAGAGCAAGACCCTTTCTCAAAAAATAATTAAAAAAAAAAAAACTGTTGCAGGTTAGCAAAGCATGTTTTATTAGAGCAATAAATGTTAAAGTCTTCCTAGCATTCTTACACTTTTAGCGATAATTCAAGACAGAAAATATCTTCCAGAGAAGAAATTACATGTTTTAACAAACTTGTGTGTGAGTGCAAATCTACATTCTTTAGGAGTTCTTGGCCGGGTGCGGGGCTCACGTCTGTAATCCCAGCACTTTGGGAGGCCGAGGTGGGCAGACTGCCTGAGGTCAAGAGCTCGGGACCAGTCTGGCAAACACAGTGAAACTCCATCTCTACTAAAAATACAAAAAAATTAGCCAGTCATGGTGGCATGTGCCTGTAATCCCAGCTACTTGGGAGGCTGAGGCAGGGGAATTGCTTGAACCAGGGAGGTGGAGGTTACAGTTAGCCAAGATCATGCCGCTGCACTCCAGCCTAGGCAACAGAGCAAGACTCCGTCTCAAAAAACAGAGTTCTAGAAATTTTCTATAATTTTATTGGTCTGTCTGAAATACTATTTTATATTAAATATAAAATAAAATATATAATATGTAATACAAACATAAAATAAAAGATATTTCTAAAAGAAAGATTTATCTTGAAATATGTTTTACTTTTAAATCACATTTCATGTTAGTTAGGACCTAAAATAAAGATGTGCAAAATATCAAACTGATTCTCAATTTTTAAACTTTCATTCATACCAATATACCATGTGGTTTAACAAAAGTGCTGAATTGAGCAAAAGAGTCTTCTTGTGCCTTCTAGTGGACATGCAGAGTATAAAACCCAGGAACGGACACCCGAGGTTTAAGTGTTAGCTTTGCCCAAACTTGTAAAATTTTGGGTAAGACATTTAACCTGGGTTTTCTAATCTTTGAAAAAGGATTACAAAATCTGATTGTCAGAAAGAACAAATTAAAGTATAGGGCTTATATATGAGAGTTTAGGCCAGGCGCAGTGGCTCACGCCTGTCATCCCAGACTTTGGGAGGCCAAGGTGGGTGGCTCACTTGAGGCCAGGAGTTCGATACCAGCCTAGCCAACATGGCAAAACCCCATCTCTACCAAAAATACAAAAATTAGCTGGGCGTGGTGGTGTGTGCCTGTAGTTCCAGTTACTCGGGAGGCTGAGGCAGAACAGCTTGAACCTGGGAGGCGGAGGTTGCAGTGAGCCAAGATCGCACCACTGCACTCCAGCCTTGGTGACAAAGTGAGACTCTGTCTCAAAAAAAAAAAAAGAGTTTATACAGAAACTCCAATTAATCTATAATCTTCGCAAAACCCACACGACACAGGAATTATCATCATTGCTTTAGCGAAAGGCCACCCAACACTGCAACTAAAAGGTAGATAGGAAATTCCGACCAAGGCTGACCCCCACCCCCAGCTCTGGGGGTCTCTGCCAAGGCATCAGGGTGGAATGTTCCCTCCTGGGTGTTCACAAGCAACAAACAATGGGCAGAGGGGGACTTGCCGGCATGCACTGTTTTTAGTGGCTGTGAACCAGAATGGTTTGCTCAGGTCTGTAAAGGGGCGAAACCGCCCACCTGTGGATCTTTAACTTCAGGCAGGGAGGACGCCCTCTTGCACATGAAGAGGCTCCCAAGTGAATTATTCTCCCCAAAGTCAGTACCAATTTTCTAATTTTGCATGAGCAAATGTTAAAAAGGACAAAAACAGATCCTGAGGCAATAAATAGAAACAATAATATTAAAATGGAAAAAATATAAATAAATATAATTAATTTAAAAGGCAAAATAAAAAACTAATAATTTCATAATAAGTTTCCAAGCTCCTCTAGTATTCCTAAAACATACCAACCCATTTGGAGGGGCTAAGGGGTAAAATCTAGAGAAAATGAAGTATAACTGATTCCCACAGACTGGCCACCACTGGAGCCAGTAAGAAAATTCCCTGAAGCATTCCACGAGAGCGGCACACGTCAAGGTCGACCACAGGGCGCGCGATCCTTACTGGCTGCTGGTCGCATCTCTCTTTGAGCTTGCACCTCGATTTCTGTGTTCACCGTTCTAGCAAACAAAAGAATAATCCCATAACCATTTATTAACATATGGGAATGAAGTAAGCATAATTAGTAAACCCCATAAAACAAGAATGGATTGAAAATTTAACAATAGCATCTACACCACAAGTATCTTTTAAATAACTATTTTTGCCAGCTATTTTTAGTAAATTAGATAATTAAATGTAAAGAAAATGGATAAAAGTATATATAAAAGGGTGATTATGCCAGGCGCGGTGGCTCATGCCTGTGATCCCAGCGCTTTGGGAGGCCAAGGTGCGTGGATCACCTGAGGTTGGGAGTTAGAGACCAGCGTAACCAACACGGAGAAATCCCATCTCTACTAAAAATACAAAATTAGCTGGGCGTGGTGGTACACTCCTGTAGTCCCAGCTACTCAGGAGGCTGAGGCAGGATAATTACTTGAACCCAGGAGGTGGAGGTTGCAGTAAGCCGAGATCACGCCACTGCACTCCAGCCTGGGCAACAGAGCGAGACATCATCTCAAAAACAAAAACAAAAACTTTACAAAATTAATCAGAAAAAAGTGTTATGTTTAACAGAACAATGTGTTGTGGTCCATAAAATGAATTGGAATGGGAAAAAAATAAAATCACTAGTGCTGGGTAGGAAAAATTATGATTTACTGACTAGATATAAAAAGGGAAGAGAAAAAAAAGTCATCAAGTTAACGGTAAGAGTCAGACCTGGGTGTGGGCAAGCAGCGCATAGCACTGGGGGGCCCTGGCTGTGGTGATGGCAGCCAGTCAGGCTGCACGTGGGGCCAGGAGAAGCGTGCTGTGATTATCTCAGCACCTACCACACAGGGAGGCAGGTAACGCTGCTCACCCAGATGGCCTGCAAATGGCAGAGCTGAGAAAAAGCTCAGCACGTTGTCGTCAAAATCCTGTGGCCTCATCACACAGTCCCTCAGGACTAACACTCTGGACAGGAGAGTCCTGGGCTGAAAAAGGTATTTACAAGCGATCACTTGAATCCACTACTTTCAGGAGCAGAAAGGAGATGATCCAATCTTGAAAAGGATAAAAGTATGGCAGGCATAGTGGTTCACATCCTAATCCCATCCATTTGGCAGACTGAAGTAGCTTGAGGCCAGGAGTTCAAGATCAGCCTAGGCAACACAGCTAGAACCCATCTCTAAAAAAATTGCTTTTGCTGGGCATGGTGGCTCACGCCTGTAATCCCAGAACTTTGGGAGGCCAAGGTGGGAGGATCACGAGGTCAGGAGATGGAGACCATCCTGGCTAACACAGTGAAACCCCGTCTCTACTAAAAATACAAAAGTAGTGGTGGGCGCCTGTAGTCCCAGCTACTCAGGAGGCTGAGGCAGGAGACTGGCGTGAACCCCGGAGGTGGAGCTTGCAGTGAGCGGAGATCACACCACTGCACTCCAGCCTGGACAACAGAGCGAGACTCCGTCTCAAAAAAAAAAAATTGCTTTTTAAAACGATAAAGGTGAGGGGATCTGCGCCAAGATGGCCAAATAGGAACAGCTCCAGCCTCCAGCTCCCAGCGTGAGCAACATGGAAGACGGGTGATTTCTGCACTTCCAACTGAGGTACGGGGTTCATCTCACTGGGGCGTGTTGGACAGTGGGTGCAGCCCAACAAGTGAGAGCTGAAGCAGGGCAAGGCATCACCTCACCCGGGAAGCGCAAGGGGGAAGGGAATTCCCTTTCCTAGTCAAGGGAAACTGAGACACACGACACCTGGAAAATTGGGTCACTCCCACCCTAACACTGCGCTTTACCAAGGGTCTTAGCAAAGGGCACAATAGGAGATTATATCCCGGGCCTGGCTCGGAGGGTCCCACGCCCATGGAGCCTCCCTCATTGCTAGCACAGCAGTCTGAGATCTAACTGCAAGGCAGCAGCGAGGCTAGGGGAGGGGCACCCACCATTGCTGAGGCTTAAGTAAGTAAACAAGGCTGCCAGAAGGCTGGAACTGGGTGGAGCCCACCACAGCTCAAGACGGCCTGCCTGCCTCTGTAGACTCCACCTCTGGGGACAGGGCATAGCCAAACAAAAGGCAGCAGAAACCTCTGCAGATGTAAATGTCCCTGTCTGACAGCTTTGAAGAGTAGTGGTTTTCCCAGCACGGAGTTTGAGATCTGAGAACGGACAGACTGTTTGCTAAAGTGGGTCCCTGACCCGAGTAGCCTAACTGGGAGACATCCCCCACTAGGGGCAGACTGACACCTCACACCTCACACGGCCAGATACACCTCTGAGACGAAGCTTCCAGAGGAACGATCAGACAGCAAAGCAATATTCACTCTTCTGCAGCCTCCGCTGCTGATACCCAGGCAAACAGGGTCTGGAGTGGACCTCCAGCAAACTCCAACAGACCTGCAGCTGAGGGTCCTGACTGTTAGAAGGAAAAATAACAAACAGAAAGGACATCCACATCAAAACTCTATCTGTATGTCACTATCATCAAAGCCCAAATGTAGATAAAAACCACAAAGACGGGGAAAAAGCAGTACAGAAAAGCTGGAAATACTAAAAATCACAGCGCCTCTCCCCCTCCAAAGGAACGCATCTCCTCGACAGCAACAGAACAAAGCTGGAAAGAGAATGACTTTGATGAGTTGAGAGAAGAAGACTTCAGACAACCAAACTTCTCCAAGCTAAAGGAGGAAGTTCAAACCCATCGCAAAGAAACTAAAAACCCTGAAAAAAGATTTGACGAATGGCTACTAGAATAACCAATGCAGACAAGTCCTTAAACGATCTGATAGAGATGAAAACCATGACATGAGGACTACGTGATAAATGCACAAGCTTCCGTAACCGACTTGATCAACTGGAAGAAAGGGTATCAGTGATTGAAGATCAAATGAATGAAACGAAGCGAGAAGAGAAGTTTAGAGAAAAAAGAGTAAAAAGAAATGAATAAGCCCTCCAAGAAATATGGGACTATGTGAAAAGACCAAATCTACGTCTGACCGGTGCACCTGAAAGTGACAGGGAGAATAGAAACAAGTTGGAAAACACTCTGCAGGATATTATCCAGGAGAACTTCCCCAACCTAGCAAGGCAGGCCAACATTCAAATTCAGGAAATACAGAGAACACCACAAAGATACTCCTCGAGAAGAGCAACTCCAAGACACATAATTGTCAGATTCACCAAAGTTGAAATGAAGGAAAAAATGTTAAGGGCAGCCAGAGAGAAAGGTCGGGTTACACACAAAGGGACGCCCATCAGACTAACAGTAGATCTTTTGGCAGAAACTCTCCAAGCCAGGAGTGGGGGCCAATATTCAACATTCTTAAAGAAAAGAATTTTCAACCCAGAATTTCATATCCAGCCAAACTAAGTTTCATAAGTGAAGCAGAAATAAAATCCTTTACAGACAAGTAAATGCTGAGAGATTCTGTCACCACCAGGTCTGCCCTACAAGAGCTCCTGAAGGAAGCACTAAACATGGAAAGGAACACTAAACATGGGAAGGGAACAACCAGTACCAGCCACTGCAAAAACATGCCAAAATGTAAAGACCATCGAGGCTAGGAAGAAACTGCATCAACTAACGAGCAAAATAACGAGCTAACATCATAATGACAGGATCAAGTTCACACATAACAATATTAACCTTAAATATAAATGGGCTAAATGCTCCAATTAAAAGACACAGACTGGCAAATTGGATAAATAGTAAAGACTCATCAGTGTGCTGTATTCAGGAGACCCATCTCACATGCAGAGACACACATAGGCTCAAAAAAAGGGATGGAGGAAGATGTACCAAGCAAATGGAAAACAAAAAAAAGCAGGGGTTGCAATCCTAGTCTCTGATAAAATAGACTTTAAACCAACAAAAATCAAAAGAGACAAAGAAGGCCATTACATAATGGTAAAGGGATCAATTCAACAAGAAGAGCTTACTATTCTAAATATATATGCAACCAATACAGGAGCACCCAGATTCATAAAGCAAGTCCTTAGAGACTTACAAAGAGACTTAGACTCCCACAAAATAATAATGGGAGACTTTAACACCCCACTGTCAACATTAGACAGATCAACAAGACAGTAAGTTAACAAGGATATCCAGGAATTGAACTCAACTCTGCACCAAGCAGACCTAATAAACATCTACAGAACCCTCCACCCCAAAACAACAGAATATACATTCTTCTTAGCACCACATCGCACTTACTCCAAAATTGACCACATAGTTGGAAGTAAAGCGCTCCTCGGCAAATGTAAAAGAACAGAAAATATAACAAATTGTCTCTCAGACCACAGTGCAATCAAACTAGAACTCAGGATTAAGAAACTCACTCAAAACCACTCAACTACATGGAAACTGAACAACCTGCTCCTGAATGACTACTGGGTACACAACAAAATGAAGGCAGAAATAAAGATGTTCTTTGAAACCAATGAGAACAAAGATACAACATACCAGAATCTCTGGGACACATTTAAAGCAAGGTGTAGAGAGAAATTTATAGCACTGAATGCCCACAAGAGAAAGCAGGAAAGATCTAAAATTGACACCCTAACATTACAATTAAAAGAACTAGAGAAGCAAGAGGAAACACATTCAAAAGCTAGCAGAAGGCAAGAAATAACTAAGATCAGAGCAGAACTAAAGGAGATAGAGACACAAAAAACTCTTCAAAATATCAGTGAATCCAGGAGCTGGTTTTTTGAAAAGATCAACAAAATGGATAGACCGCTAGCAAGACTAATAAAGAAGAAAGAGAGAAGAACCAAATAGATGCAATAAAAAATGATAAAGGGGATATCACCACCGACCCCACAGAAATGCAAACTATCATCAGAGAATACTATAAACGCCTCTACGCAAATAAACTAGAAAACCTAGAAGAAATGGATAAATTCCTGGACACTTACACTCTCCCAAGACTAAACCAGGAAGACCTGAGTAGACCAATAACAGGCTCTGAAATTGAGGCAATAATTAATAGCCTACCAACCAAAGAAAGTCCAGGACCAGACGGATTCACAGACGAATTCTACCAGAGGTACAAGGAGGAGCTGGTACCATTCCTTCTGAAATTATTCCAACCAATAGAAAAAGAAAGAATCCTCCCTAACTCATTTTATGAGGCCAACATCATTCTGATACCAAAGCCTGGCAGAGACACAACAAAAAAAGAGAATTTTAGACCAATATCGCTGATGAACATCAATGCAAAAATCCTCAATAAAATACTGACAAACCGAATCCAGCAGCACATCAAAAAGCTTATCCACCATGATCAAGTGGGCTTCATCCCTGGGATACAACGCTGGTTCAACATATGCAAATCAACAAACTTAATCCAGCATATAAATAGAACCAAAGACAAAAATCACATGATTATCTCAACAGATGCAGAAAAGGCCTTTGACAAAATTCAACAGCCCTTCATGCTAAAAACTCTCAATAAATTCGGTAATGACGGAACATATCTCAAAATAATAAGAGCTATTTATGACAAACCCACAGCCAATATCATACTGAATGGGCAAAAACTGGAAGCATTCCCCTTGAAAACTGGCACAAGACAGGGATGCCCTCTCTCACTACTCCTATTCAATATAGTGTTGGAAGTTCTGGCCAGAGCAATCAGGCAAGAGAAAAAAAATAAAGGGTATTCAATTAGGTAAAGAGGTAGTCAAATTGTCCCTGTTTGCAGATGACATGATTGTATATTTAGAAAACCCCATCGTCTCAGCCCAAAATCTCCTTAAGCTGATTAGCAACTTCAGCAAAGTCTCAGGATACAAAATCAATGTGCAAAAATCACTAGCATTCTTATACACCAATTACAGACAAACAGAGAGCCAAATCATGAGTGAAATCCCATTCCCAATTGCTTCAAAGAGAATAAAACACCTAGGAATCCAACTTACAAGGGATGTGAAGGACCTCTTCAAGGAACACTACAAACCACTGCTCAATGAAATAAAAGAGGACACAAACAAATGGAAGAACATTCCATGCTCATGGATAGGAAGAATCAATATCGTGAAAATGGCCATACTGACCAAGGTAATTTATAGATTCAATGCCATCCCCATTAAGCTACCAATGACTTTCTTCACAGAATTGGAAAAAACTACTTTAAAGTTCATATGGAACCAAAAAAGAGCCCGCATTGCCAAGACAGTCCTAAGCCAAAAGAACAAAGTTGGAGGCATCATGCTACCTGACTTCAAACTACACTACAAAGCTACAGTAACCTAAACAGCATGGTACTAGTACCAAAACAGAGACATAGACCAATGGAACAGAACAGAGGCCTCAGAAATAATACCACACATTCATAACCATCTGATCTTTGACAAACCTGACAAAACAAGAAATGGGGAAAGGATTCCCTATTTAATAAATGGTGCTGGGAAAACTGGCCAGCCATAAGTAGAAAGCTGAAACTGGATCCCTTCCTTACACATTATACAAAAATTAATTCAAGATGGATTAGAGACTTAAATGTTAGACCTAAAACCATAAAAACCCAGAAGAAAACTGAGGCAATACTATTCAGGACACAGGCATGGGCAAGGACTTCATGTCTAAAACACCAAAAGCAATGGCAACAAAAGCCAAAATTGACAAATGGGATCTAATTAAACTAAAGAGCTTCTGCACAGAAAAAGAAACTACCATCAGATTGAACAGGCAACCTACAGAATGGGAGAAAATTTCTGCAATCTACCCATCTGACAAAGGGCTAATATCCAGAATCTACAAAGAACTCAAACAAATTTACAAGAAAAAAACAAACAACCCCATCAAAAACTGGGCAAATGATATGAACAGACACTTCTCAAAAGAAGACATTTATGCAGCCAACAGACACATGAAAAAATGCTCATCATCACTAGCCATCAGAGAAATGCAAATCAAAACCACAATGAGGTACCACTGCACACCAGCTAGAATGGCAATCATTAAAAAGTCAGGAAACAACAGGTGCTGGAGAGGCTATGGAGAAATAGAAACACTTTTACACTGTTGGTGGGACTGTAAACTAGTTCAACCATTGTGCAAGACAGTGTGGCGATTCCTCAAGGATCAAGAACTAGAAATACCATTTGACCCAGCCATCCCATTACTGGGTTTATACCCAAAGGATTATAAATCATGCTGCTATAAAGACACATGCACACGTATGTTTACTGCAGCACTATTCACAATAGCAAAGACTTGGAACCAAACCACATGTCCATCAATGACAGACTGGATTAAGAAAATGTAGCACATATACACCATGGAATACTATGCAGCCGTAAAAAAAGGATGAGTTCGTGTCCTTTGTAGGGACATGGATGCAGCTGGAAACCATTCTCAGCAAACTATCACAAGAACAGAAAATCAAACACCACATGTTCTCACTCATAGGTGGGAATTGAACAATGAGAACACTTGGACACAGGAAGGGGAACATCACACACTGGGGCCTGTTGTGGGGTGGGGGGCTGGGGGAGGGAGAGCATTAGGAGATATACCTAATGTAAATGATGAGTTAATGGGTGCAGCACACCAACATGGCACATGGATACATATGTAACAAACCTGCACGTTGTGCACATGTATCCTAGAACTTTAAAGTATAATAAAAAAGAAAAAAATTTTTAAAATAAAAATAAATAAAAGGATAAAGGTGTGGCAGATAGGATAATGAGGCCACTGTATTCTTCTATTAAAGAAGTCACTGGTCAGGAAGCTTAGAAGAACATTTTGTATATTTATTGTACTTACTCATACCCTTTGTATCTCTAATTGATAACTGGAGAAAGCTTACAATAAAAGTTACATAATTCTAATTAAAATCATGGATCAAAAATCATATAGAGGCTGGGCACCGTGGCTCACGCCTGTAATCCCAGCACTTTGGTAGGCCAAGGAAGGCGGATCACCTGAGGTCAGGAGTTTGAGGCCAGCCTAGCCAACATGGCGAAATTCTACTAAAAATACAAAAAAAAAAAAAAAAAAAAGCCAGGCGCACGCCTGTAATCCCAGCTACTAGGGAGGCTAAGGCAGGAGAATCACTTGAACCCAGGAGGTGGAGGCTGCAGTGAGCCAAGATCACACCACTGCACTCCAGCCTGGGCAATACAGTGAGACTCAGTCTCAAAACAAAAAAAAAAAAAGAAAGAAAGAAAGAAAGAAAAAATATCATATAGAGAAAGTGAGAGACAATCACAGAGAACATCTATCCCTAGGAACAGTCCCAGTTACAATTACTAACAGTGCCCCTTGCACTTTATGGTAACCACAGGATAATTACATCAAGCAGCAGGTTCACAGAGTACTCAGCTGAAGAACATCTGAGTTGATACTAATTTTGAGTATCAAAAGCCGCAAAAGTTTTGAATTTCTAAAAGTCAACGCAAAGGAAAATTTTAATTATACAATGCTCGATCACCGTTCCTGAAGTTATATCATGTATCTGTTCATTTTTTCCTCTTTTTTTTTTTTTTTTTTTTTTTTTTTTTGAGATGAAGGCTCACTCTGTCTCTCAGTCTGGGGTGCAGTGGCACGATCTCAGCAAACTGTAACCTCTTCCTCCCAGGTTCAAGCAATTTTCCTGCCTCAGCTTCCCGAGTAGCTGAGATTATAGGCACACGCCACAACACCTGGCTAATTTTTGCAGTTTTTTTTTTTTTTTTTTTTTTTTTTTTTTTTTTTTTTTTTTTTTTACTAGAGACGGGGTTTTGCTATGTTGGCCAGGCTGGTCTCGAACTCCTGACCTCAAGTGATCCGCCTGTCTTTGTCTCCCAAAGTGCTGGGATTACAGGTGTGAGCCACCATGCCTGGCCTCTTTTTTCTTTTAAGACAAGGTCTTACTCTACCACCCAGGTTGGACTGCAGTGATACGATCACAGCTCACTGCAGCCTTGACCTCCTCCACTCAAGTGATCCTCTCACCTCAGCCTCTGTAGTAGCTGGGACTACAGGCGTGTGCCACCATGCCTGGCTGATTTTTTATTTTTATTTTGGTAGAGATGGGGGGGTCTCACTCTATTTCTCAGGGTGGTCTTGAACTCCTGGGCTCAAGAGATCCTCCCACCTGCTGAGTAGTAGGACTCCAGGTGTAAGCCACCACACCTGTCTGAGATTTGATTTCTTTTTTTTTTTTTGGTAACTCTTTATCCTATGGCTTCTCCAACACAACATAAGCACCATAAGAACAGTAATTTTTGTTTTGTTCACAGCTGTATCCTCAGCACCTAGAACCGTGCCCAGCACACAAGCCACTCAGATAGGAACAGCTTGTCTTAAAAAGAAAACGTCAGTCATCTGAATAATCTTTCTTCTGGGACTAATTTGAAGGCAGTGGTTTTACAAAGGTACAGGATAATGTTCTTCATAGACCATTTTTCTCATCCACCTTTAATAAAAGCCAAATCTATGTCCAGAAAGGCATTTCTGGGTGGAACTAAGCACATGTAACCTAAGTCACTTCCAGTAATTAAACATGATTTAGGGAATGGAGAATAGCCAAATTCAATAAAAGGTGAGTGGTGAAGTCTAAGTTGTGGGTACGTGAGTGTTCACTGGAAAATTATGTCGACTTTGCTGTATGTTTAAAAATGTTCATAATACAACATTGAGAGAAAATGATGAAGTTTTGATCTAAGGAAAGAGACTTAAAAACAAAAAAAATGGTCGGGCGCGGTGGCTCACACCTGTAATCCCAGCACTTTGGGAGGCCGAGGCGGGCGGATCACGAGGTCAGGAGATCGAGACCATCCCGGCTAACACAGTGAAACTCTGTCTCTACTAAAAATACAAAAAATTAGCTGGACATGGTGGCAGGCGCCTGTAGTCCCAGCTACTCAGGAGGCTGAGGCAGGAGAATGGCGTGAACCCAGAAGGCAGAACTTGCCATGAGCCGAGATCGCACCACTGCACTCCAGCCTGGGCGACAGAGCGAGACTCCATCTCAAAATAAATAAATAAATAAATATAAATAAATAAATAAATAAAAACCAAAAAAAATTAATATCTGTCCTCAAGGAGCTGCTTCTCATCTAACCTTCAGTGTGGCTGACTGAGGGAGTCCACGGGCTTTCCACATCGCAGATGTGGGTAGCAGAACCGGCACTGCTTCAAACCTGCTAAGAAACATGGCCAACGCCCTGATACACACAGAGGGCGTGGGCTGTGGAAGACAGTGGGGTCTCAGTGAGGAAAGGCCCTCAGGGCAAAGGCAAGGGAGGTTAAAGGACTCAGACCCCACACAGGACAGCGCAAGAGTGGCTGAGATGGCCGGGAGCCAGATGGCTTCTGCTCATAACACGACTGCTTCTTGTCCTAAGGGCTCCCAGTTCTAACCCACCGGCTTTTGCGTTTTACAGCAAACACTGCAGTGGTCACCAGCTCTACATGCATTTCCTCAGCTGTGTCAATTCAGGTTGGGAGATCCAGGTCCTGCGCTTCTGCTGAGGCCTCCAGTCTCATCCCTGAAGGCGTGACTCTCCCCTAGCCTCAGGTACCATCTGACCCTTGCAAAGATTTCGCTTCCATCTTAAAGGAAGCATCACCAAGAAACAGGTAAATAAAATCATATTAGCTTCAGATTCTGTAAAAACAGAGCAGCAAAAAGCACGCTGAGAACAAAAGGTGCTAAAACACCTCTAGGGAAATCCTAAGTACAGGGATGAAACCACAGACCTGGGAGGGAAATTAGATCCTCTGCAATCAATGCTTTTACATTTTTGTTCTGCCTTGTTTCGCTTTTTTTGCAAACTTATACCAATTCTGGTTGAAACGTTTGCTAATTATTTACTTAATTTCCACTTTAAAACCTACCAGCTTCCTTTTCAATGTTAAATTTCAAATTTTTTTTGTTTTTTTTTTGAGAGACAGAGTCTCACTCCATCACCCAGGCTGCAGTGCAGTGGTGCGATCTCAGCTCACTGCAACCTATGTCTCCTGGGTTCCAGCGATTCTCCTTCCTGAGTTCCAGTGATTCTTCTGCCTCAGCCTCCAGAGTAGCTCACATTACAGGCACCTGCCACCACGCCCTGCTAATTTTTTTATTTTTAGTAGAGACGGGGTTTCACCGTGTTGGTCAGGCTGGTCTCGAACTCCTGACCTCAGGTGATCCGCACCTTTGCCTCCCAAAGTGCTGGGATTACAGGCATTAGCCACCGCACCCAGCCAGATTTCAAAATTTTATGATAGATTTCCAAATATCTGTTAAAAGTACATTCACAATATAATCAAAATATGTGACATCACATTTCTTAGGAGATCAGCAATCCGTCTGTACTAACCGCATAATCAAGACCTGAGTCGCATTTCTCCTAAATTACTACTACCAGGCCACAAATCTCAACTTTGTCTGGCGACACGACCCGGTAAACCTCCTCTGAGAGCGCTGACCTCGTGGCAGCTGTGAAGGCAACGAAGCATCGGAAGGGGTACCTTGGATTCCCTTTTCTTGTGCTCGTCTTTTGCTGATCTCTCTTTTCTATCCACACTGGTTCGGTGCCTCTCATCATCAAAATGAAGGACTTCTTTGTGTCGCTTTTCTTTATGTCTTTCTTCCCCTTCTTTTTCAGAGAATGAATTACTTTTCTCTTTGGAATATTTTTCTCTTTTTTCCCTTGTGCTGCTTTTTTCTCGGTGTTTCTTGTCTCGATCTGGGTCTCTGGGCTTCCTGTGTCTCCTGTCACCTTCTTCTTTATAAAGCCAGTACTTGAGAGGGTTGTCCTTGCTGTCCCTGTACTGCAGCTGTAAAACACAACAAGCTGAGAAACACAGGAGCACGTCAAACAGGAGCGCAGCCGGCCTCCCTCTCCGTGGGTTCCACAACAACAGATCCAACCAACCACAGATCAAACACATTCGAAGAAAATCATGTCTATACTAAACATATACAGACTTTTTCCTTGTCATTACACCCTAAACAATAACAACTATTTACATCTCCTTTATATTGCACTAGGGATTTTAAGTAATCTAGAGATGATTTAAAGCATCCAGGAGGATGTGTGTAGGTTATATGCAGACACTACACCATTTTATACGGGGGACTTGAGTATTCATGGATTTTGGTATCTGAAGGGGTCTTGGAGCCCTTCCCCCATGGATACCAAAGGACAACTGTGCTGTCTTTATAAATGTTATAACAAAAGGAGGAAAACTTATAGAACTACCACTGCCCCCTTCACTCCTCAATTCCACTGTCAGATACATTCCTGAAAACTTAATCTGTTACCCTTCTGTAAGGAAAAACCCTATTCATGTCATGGTCCACGGTCATACACTGCTGCCACCCCAACGTCACACAGTAAACTCTCTGCACCCCAGCCACCTCGCTCCCACAGAGAAAGCAATGCCTCTCCCCATGGCGCCCGGCACTCACAGCCGGCCCTCCCGGCCTCTCCCCATGGCGCCCTCCCGGCTTCTCCCCATGGCGCCCTCCCGGTCTCTCCCCATGGCACCCTCCCGGCCTCTCCCCATGGCGCCCTCCCGGCCTCTCCACATGGCGCTCGGCACTCACAGTCGGCCCTCCTGGCCTCCACAGCCTCATCCCTCATGCTTGTGGCCCTCAGCCTAAACTCCGCCAGCCCTGGGGTCCCTCCTGCGCAAGCTCTGACTTCTCTGAGAGATGCCCTCTCCGGTGAGTACGACAGCACGAGGCTGCCACATCTCTCACATGGACACATCATATCACTCTTTCTCTCCTAATTAGTCCCACGCAGACAGAGCCTTGAAAATGGGACCAGCGTTCAGTCATCTCTGCAATGAAAACACTGCAGATGCTCAGGGCACCAGCGGTCATCTCCATCCCAAGCTGCAGAGCAGGTCACCACGACGGAATACTGCTGGCTTGGACTCTTAGTTCTGGGAGCCCTGACATCGCGTTCCACAGACCCCAGATTGTGCCCGTCCCTGTCCCTTCCCATGGAGTTTCCTCTGCTCATCCCCCACCAGGGACCACTGGACTCCAGGTCTGTGGCACCCTCCGCATCTCTCAGTTCCCTGGGGGGTCTCCTGTGGACCCAACAGTCTCCTCACTCAGCTCCTTCCTCAATTCTCCCCAACTCCCATGCACCCGACTCATCTTTGCCAGGGCGACCTTCCTACGGAAAACTTGCTAATGCCCTCCCTGACCAAACACCTCAAAGTTAGAGAACCATTCACACCATTCATCAAAATAAACTCTGTGTATTTAAAGATTTAAGTCATCTTTTTTTTATTTTTTGAGATGGAGTTTCACTCTTGTTGCCCAGGCTGGAGTGCAATGGCGCAATCTCAGCTTGCCACTACCTCTGCCTCCCGGGTTCAAGCGATTCTCCTGCCTCAGCCTCCCAAGTAACTGGGACTACAGGCACACACCACCACACCCTGCTAATTGTTTGTATTTTTAGTAGAGATGGGGTTTTACTGTGTTAGCCAGGATGGTCTCAATCTCCTGACCTCGTGATCCACCTGCCTCAGCCTCCCAAAGTGCTGGGATTACAGGCTTGAGCCACCATGCCTGGCCAAATTTAAATCCTTTTTTTTAAAAAAAGTTAAAGACCCAGAAAAAAACACAGGTGACAACTCATGTAACTTTGCTGTGGAGAGCGCGTTCCATCAACAACAGACCTGCTAACAGCACAGACCTGGTAACAGCACAGACCTGGCTACTTCATGATTTTAAACTTACTTACAAAAATAAAAATCCCCCAGGTCCAATTCAACACCAGCCAAAAACAGCAACATAAATGACTGGCAGAGAGTTAACCCTTAAAGTTCTCTTACAAACCAGTCAGATGCACCAGCGAAAAATCAGCCAACAGCAGGTGCAGTGGCGCACGCCTGTGATCCCAGCACTCTGGGAGGCCGAGGTGGGAGGATCACTTGAGACCAGGAGTTCCAGGAGTTCAAGACCAGCCTGGACAACACAGTGAGACCCAGTCTCTACAAAAAATTTAAAAATGGGCTTGGTGGTACACACCTGTAGTCCCAGCTACTCGGGAGGCTAAGGTGGGAAGACTGCTTGAACCCAGGAATTCCTGGCTGCAGTGAGCTATGATCACACCACTGCACTCCAACCTGGGTGACAGAGCAAGACCCTATCTCTAAAAAATAAAAATAAAATAAAAAAGAGAAAAAGAATAAGCAAAAGTACACAAGTGGTAAATAACAAAAGACAGTAAACCTGCTTTTAAAAATGCCCAGAAATGCCATTTTCTTCTGAATCAAAACAGCAAAACTTTTAAATGAAGATAATGCCCAGCTCCTGCTTAGGACAGGAGGAATTATGCTCTGATGATATAAATAATTACAACTTTTATGTAAAGCAAATGGGGTAAGTTTACATTTACTTCTAGCAAGTTCATTTCCAGAAATTAATCATAAGGAAATAATTATGAACAAACCAAAAAGCATACCATCTGGATGTCTTCATAATTTAAAGAGAAAACACAAACACACAGAAACAACCTAAGTGTCCAAAACCGCAGGTGCCTCGAGAGCACCAACACATCCACACCGCGAAATACCAAGCCACGCACGCACTGAAACACGGAGAGAGACAGGATCACTCAGGAAAAGGCTCAGAATGTGTTCTGTTTAAACAATTTATGAAACAGTAAAAATCTAACTAAAGAAAACAGTGTTATACATACACAAATATACAGACCTGGAAAAATACATACCTAAATGCTATCAATACTTACCTGTGGGGTAGGATTAGACAGTTTTTATTTTCTTATTACTTATTTGTATCTTCTAAATTTTTTTTTTTTTGAGATGGAGTCTCGCTCTGTCACCCAGGCTGGAGTGCAGTGGCGCAATCTTGGCTCATTACAAGCTCCGCCTCCCGGGTTCACGCCATTCTCCTGCCTCAGCCTCCCAAGTAGCTGGGACTACAGGTGCCCGCCACCACGCCTGGCTAATTTTTTTGTATTTTTAGTAGAGATGGGGTTTCACTGTGTTAGCCAGAATGATCTCAATCTCTTGACCTTGTGATCTGCCTGCCTCGGCCTCCCAAAGTGCTGGGATTACAGGCGTGAGCCACTGCACCTGGCCTATATCTTCTAAATTTTCTAAAATAATCACAAATTACCTTTGGAATCAGAAAAACACATTCGACCATGGGGAGAAAGAAACTGACTACACACAGTGCTGAAGGCCTTTTCCAGGCCTGAAATCCTGGCTTAGGACATTTTCTAAAAATGCTTCTAACAATAACGTTTAAAATATCCTTTACTCGGCAACATTTGGAAAACCTTTCCCCAGGCCTTGCTTCGTATACCTTTCTTTCTCGGTATCTTCTTTCTCTATCTTCATCTCCTCTTTCAGAGTCTTCATCTTTCTCTTCACTTCTTACTTTACTTACTACAAGAAGTAAAACATATTTTTAATACTCCCAAATGTTAGCACATCAAAAAGTTCTTTTAACATCTTGCTATGGACGGTATTGCACATTTTATGCTTATTAATATGTATTTAAAAATATTCTTCAACTAAAACACATGTCTCCAATTCAAGAATGAAGAGTTCTAGTATCAAATTTAAAATGAAGAAGAAGATGAACATGGCAATCTAAGTTTGGATCTGCGCCCCCACCCAAATCTCATGCTGAAATGCAGTCCCCAGTGCTGAAGGTGAGACCTGGTGGGAGGTGACTGGATCATGGGGGTGAATTTCCCCCGGTGTTGTTCTTGTGATACTGAGTGAGTTCTCACAAGATCTGGTTGTTTAAAAGTACGTGGCACCTCCCCACTCTCTCCCTTCCTCCTGCTCTGGCCCTGTAAGACATGACCGCTTCCCTTCACCTTCCCCTAGGATTGTAAGTCTCCTGTGGCCTCCACAGCCACGCTTCCTGTACGCCCGCACAACTGTGAGCCAGTTAAACCTCTTTTCTCTATAAATTCCCCAGCCTCGGGTGTTTCTTTATGGCAGTGTGAGGACAGTGTGAGGACAGTGTGAGGACAGTATGAGGACAGTGTGAGGACAGACTCGTCACTAAGGAACAGAGAGACTTCTTGCCTCGCTCAGCTTGCTGCTGAAGCAACCAGGCAAATGTCCGAGTAACCCTTGGAAATTCAAGAGGGCACCAGACCAAACTCATACAGCCTTCAGGGTTTCTGCGCGTCACGCAGAAGCAGAGCTTAGTCTGAACAGGAGAACGAGCCCAGTCAGCCAAACACTTTAGCCAAATGTGAGCTCCAGGGAAACGCCTGCCCTCCTGGATGCACTGAGGACCCAGAGCAGCCCCCGTACCTCCTGGCACCCCCACTGCTGAGGGGACCAAGGAAGTCAGAAGCCCCTGAATAAACAAGGAAGCCAGGTGCAGCAGACCCCCCAGGGCACCAGGCTACAGCATCCATCCTGGGCTGGGGAGGCTGAAGCACCAAGGCCCAGCATGACCTGCAAGAGAGATGGGGGGCAAACAGAGCCAGGCAGGTACCGATGACACCAAAGCATCATCCAACAAGGAAAGCTGGACTTTCACTTCTGAATCTGCACACAAAAAAGGCATCAGATGTAAAATTCAGAGAGTGGACACTTTAAAAGATCAGGGCAAAGTTAAACTTTCAAAGACCACTGAGACAAAGTGCATTCACTCAAAAAGCATTTACCAGGCTGGGCGCTGTGGCTCATGCCTGTAATCCAAGCACTCTGGGAGGCCGAGGCAGGTGGATCACGAGGTCAGGAGTTCAAGAACAGCCTGGCCAACATGATGAAACCCCGTCTCTACTGAAAATACAAAAATCAGCCAGGCGTGGTGGTGTGCGCCTGTAATCCCAGCTACTCGGGGGGGTGAGGAATACAACTGCTTGAACCCAGGAGACAGAGGATGCAGTGAGCCGAGACTGCAACACTGTACTCCAGCCTGGGCGACAGAGCGAGACTCCTTCTCAGGAAAAAAAAAAAAAAAGGCATTTACCAAGCACTGAGCACTCCTCTAGGAGTCTGGGCTACAGAGGGAGAGCCCCATTCCAGGTAGATTTTCAAGGCGGAAACCCCAGGACTCTCCGAGAGACTGGAAGAGAAAGCGGGGCATCAGGATACGTCCCAGGCCTTGACCTCAGGACACGAGGATGCAGGTGCTATCGACTGGGATGGGCAAGCCCGCAGCACAGCCGGTGTGGAGGGGCTACCGGAAGCTCCGTGTGGGGTACACTGCGTTTGTGTTATCTATTAGACATCAAAACACAGGGGATACACAAGCCTGGAATTCAGGGACAATGCCCAGCTAGGGGTAAAAACTTGGAAATGAGGACAGAGACAAACAGTATTTAAAACCATGAGACTAGATCCAGCCAGCAAGGGCAAGGGGTTGCTGGAGAAGAGGGCTGGGGACCCAGTCCTGGATAAAGGCCACACTGCACAGATGGGCGGTGCAGAAAGAAAGGAGATGAGAAGAGACGTACAGAGGAAAGAACTTGAGAGAGTCTAGTCTACAATCAGTTTTCAAAGTCTTTCCAGTACAATTCCTTTCAACACCACATTGAAAAAACGAGCAGGTAGCCAAAAAAAGGGTGATGTGAGAACAAAAGATGTTATCACAAATAAATATCAAAAATGTCAAAAACAATCATTTTGAAAAGAACATTAAATAGTAGGACAGCTACTGTTAAAATTAATTAGGCTCTGTCTGAAGTGCAGTGGCACAATCTTGGCTCACTGTAATCTCCACCTCCCTGGTTCAAGCAATTCCCCTGCCTCAGCCTCCTGAGTAGCTGGGATTACAGGCGCATGCTACCACACCTGGCTAAATTTTTTGTATTTTTAGTAGAGACGGGATTTCACCATGTTGGCCAGACTGGTTTTGAACTCCTGACCTCAGGTGATCCACCCACCTTGGCCTCCCAAAGTGTGGGATTACAGGTGTGAGCCACTACGTCTGGCTAGCTAAATGGTTTTTTGAGTTTTCGTTTTTTCTTTTGAGACAGGGTCTCACTCTGTTGCCCGGGCTGCAGTGCAGTGACACAATCATAGCTTACTGCAGCCTCAACCTCCTGGGATCAAGGAATCCTCCCACCTCAGCCTACCAAATAGCTAGAACTACAGGCAAGCACCACCATACACAGCTAATTTTTTTATTTTTTGTAGTGATGGAGTCTCCTTATGTTGCCCAAGCTGGTCTCAAAATCCTGGGCTGGAGCAATCCTCCCACCGCAGCCTCCCAAAGTGCTGCGATTACAGGTATGACCCACCACACCTGGCCTGAATGAGTTCTTAAAATACCAAAAGGCAACAATGATAAAAAGTACACACACATACCCCCCACAAGAGAGAGAATATCTAACTTCAAAGATAAAACATTTGTGAAAACTATGAGAGAAAACAAAAACAATGAATGAACATTTCAAAAGAGGAAAATGTCCCAAACAGCAAGAACTTTTAAAAGAAATAAAAAATAAATAAATAAATAAATAAATAAATAAATAAATAAATAAAAGAAATAGAGCCAGCTGGACACAGTGGCTGTTGTCTGTAATGCCAATGCTTTGGGAGGCTGTGGTGGGAGGATCACTTGAGCCCAGGAAGCTGAGGCTGCCGTGAGCTGTGATGGCACCACTGCACTTCTAGCCTGGGCAGAGCATCGAACTCAACCGTTTGTCGGAAAATGATGCACGATATTATGATGATGTGATGATGATGATAAAGGCGAAATAAAGTGATGATGATGATGGCAGAATGATGATGATGATGACGCTGGCGTGATGATGTGATGTGATGATGGACGATGATGATGATGATCCGGATGATGTGATGATGACCGATGCAACGGATGTAACGATGATGATGATGATGATGATGACATGATGCGCGATGCAACATGATGTGATGATGTATTTATGATGATGACATGATGATACGATGATGATGATGATGCATGAATCTGATGATGGCGTGATGATCCGCCATGATGGGCACGATCCATGATGGTGATGATGATGATGATATTTTATTTGATGCATGGATGACCCGCGGCGATGATGATGGATAACGGCGGATGGCACGATCCGAGGATGATGATGTGATGATGG
This sequence comes from Papio anubis, assembly GCF_008728515.1. NCBI lineage: Eukaryota > Metazoa > Chordata > Mammalia > Primates > Cercopithecidae > Papio > Papio anubis. The sequence goes on along the minus strand of NC_044979.1, from coordinate 258,446 downwards.
GGCGATAAGCGATGATGATGATGATGATGATGATGATGATAACTACAGGATGTGATGATGATGATGAAATGCGAGGATGAAAATGATGATGATCCGCACAAGGCGATGCGATGATGATGATGATGACACGATGATGCATGATGACATGATGATGATGATTTACGATGATGATGACATAACATGCATGATGAGATGACCCGATGCCGATGATGTGATGATGCTGATGATGACATCGCGACATGCATATACGACGAAGATGTGGCGGATGAGGATATGTGATGATAATGGACCAACTGGTCAACCCAGCCGTTCAAACGAAACCCACATGAATAATGATCTACCTTGAAGTTTTCTCCGCTTCCAGGTTCTCCTGGTCTGCTGGCGGGTCATCGCCCGCCAGTTCGTCCTTCGTTTTCCCTGTCCTTCATGACTTTTCGCCTTCGATGTTTCTCCTCTTTCCAGCTTTCTCCTTCGTCTTTATGCCTCTCCTCTCCCTCTGTTCATCTCTTGTCCCTCCCCATCGGGACTTCCTCCGGCGGTGGACTTCAGCCACCCTGTTCTTGCTCCGCATCCTGGTCGGACCCCTGTACCTCGGTTCTTGTTCAGAATTGTCCATTTCGACCTCTCGTGACAGAGCTTCTTTCTAGAAAGCCTTTGAACCTTTGACCAGCGGCCTGAAAACAAGAGAACAAAGGGTCCTCCTGACCAGGAAGGCAGATTTCCATTAGATCTCTTTAATACCTGAATGAGAAGCACACATATTGAAGTGACCCAAACATATTTGCATTCGGCTAAGCTTCCACCTGTTTCAGTCCTAGACGGGTCAGGGCTCGTGGAGGTTCTTAGAACACTAAAGGACATGGTCAGCCTAGATTTCTAGAAGCCGCCCACCCACACCCCTGATATCATGTGGACATTCACATTTATCGGCAAATCAAATTCCAAAATACTCACGCAGTAATGTAGAGGGTGAAATACCTATCGGTATAATGTTCACTATCGGGTGACAGGTACAATTGGGTGTACAATTCAGGTGTCAGGGCGCACTAATGGCCCAGACTTCACCACCTACACGCATGTAAGAAACCTGCACCTATAACCCCCTAAATGAAAAGAAAGTAAAAATTCAAAAAATAAGTAGGGCCAGGTGCATGGTAATTCTCACATCTCCACTATCCCAGCACTTTTGGGAGGCTGAGGCAGAAGGATTGCCTGAGGCCAGGAGTTCAAGGCTAGCCCAAGCAACAGCAAGATCCTGACAGCACCCAAAAAATTAAAAATTAAAAAAAAAGTAGTGTACTGGTGGTTCATGTCTGTAGTCCCAGCTACCGAGAGACTGAGGCGGAGGACAGCCAGCCCTGCATAGTCAAGGTTGCGGTGAGCTATGATTTCACCACTGCCCCTCCGCCTGGGGTAAAAGGGTGAGACCCCATCTCTAAAACATAAAGTAAAATTTATTAAAAATAAATAAATAAAATACTATGTGGTGGGAAAAGAGAGATACCAGGTCAAAGCGCGGCTCAAGCCTGTAAATCCCAGCACTTGGGAGGCCGAGATGGGCGACCACAGGTCAGAGATCGGTGAATCATCCTGGCTAACACGGGGTGAAACCCCGCCTCTACTAGAAGCAAAAAATCCGTAGCCTGGCAAGGTGGCGGGCACCTGTAGTCCTAGCTACCAGGAGGCTGAGGGGCCGGAGAGGAACCCGGGAGGCGAGCGCAGGAAGAGCTGAGATCCCGCCACATCGCACTCCAGCCTGGGCGACAGCGCCGACTCCGCCTCCCCAAAAAAAAAAAAAAAAAAAAAAAGAAAAAGAGATAATCGGGGTTGGTGTTTTAAAGTCGCTAAGACACCAACCACCTGGGTCCCATAAATGAGGGACTCTCTCAACCCCAGCCCCTCCCTCCGACCCCACCGGGTCCCAAAGCCCCTCCCCCACCCCACCGCTGCAGGCCCCTGAAGCCAGGACTCCCACCCTAGAGCAGTGCGGAGGCCCCTGAGCCTTGGCAGGGCCCCACGAGCGGTGGGAGGGTCCAGCTGGCTTAACAAACGTTCCAGAGGGACTGTGAGCTGCACGCCTTCACCTCTGAGTTGAAAGTACTTCTGCAATGAGGCACACGTAACCAAAGTCACACAGTGTTGTGTACCAGGTAAACTGGGTCCAAGAAAACCACACGAGTCCCTCACAGACCCCAATCCAAATCTTTACAGTCATTACCCAGAGATGTTTTCTGAGGTCATCTGCTTTCCAGGTATCATCTTTGGTTCTTCTCTAAATAGAAAAGTATAGAGTTAGAAGGTTTAAAGTTTAAAATAATTAATTGTCTGTGCTCCAGTGAGCAGCTTTTCAATTAGGCCATTTAAATCAATGGCAGTTAATTCTTGACATGCCAGAAAATACTTCTCTACTTCCTGGAATAAAAGGTAACAGAAATACAGATTTTTAAAAATTATTCACTAGTCTTAAAAATGACACATTATTATAAAATGTATCCCTTTGGCTACTTCAGAAACTATTAAATATTACAAAATAAAAGTGAAAACAAGTTACAACAGCAGTTGAACAACAGAGGAAGGACAAACATTCCGTGGGTTTAAAATATCTTGTGTCAGACCGTATTTTCCAAAAACAGCCACAACAGACTCACGTCCCAACTGCTGCGCGCAGGAGTCTGTGCTCCTTCCGCAGCCGCTGGGCTCAACCCAGGACATAAGGCATCGTGGGCCTCCCAGGACAATGGGTTTCCACCTGGTCCTCCTGGGCTGCAGATCCAGATACTCCCCTGTGAGGAAGAGAAGCAGCCCTGGGGAGAGGCCCTTGCGGATGCCACAGCCCAGAGGGTCCCTCACAGCCAGCACCAGGGCAGGCGCGTGAGAGGCACAGCTCCCGCGGCCCCCCATGAGTCACCACCTCCCGAACCTCGAGTCTCCCCAGCCGAGGCCCCAGGTATCAGTGACAGAACTAAGCCTGCTGCTGTGAGCTCTCCTGATCCACAGAGTATGTGAGAAAATTAGACGGCTGCTGTCGTCTCACACCACAGCCCTTTACACAGCAACAGCAGCTGGGATGTATGACAGACAGACAGAAACGAGTTTAGCATCTGGTGCGTACCACGTGCTATCCTGAGTCAAGCACAATATTTCCATCTCATAACCCTACTAAGAAGGCTATCGGCTCCATTTTTCTAATGAGCACAGTGAGGCATCGTGAGGCTCAGCAGCTTTCAGCTCTGGAGTCCTGCCAAGTGCCAACACACGTCAGGAACGGAACCGACTCCTGTGGAGTGAATGCTCAATAGTCGCCAGGGAAAGCCTGCTTGTCCCTGAGGACACCCAGTCACACCCATCCGCTGCACTGGGCAACCGGTGGGCCCACAAGCTCACCTGTCTCTCTGGCCCTCACAGGCCCTGTACTTGTATTCAGGAAATAAACGCCAAGCTCCTCACACACATCGAGCACTGCCGCAGAGCTGGGGCTGCGCAGATAAAACCCAAAAAAGGCCCCAGGCCCAAAAATGCCGTCCAACTCCTCTGATGTGTGCTGTTCTCCACCACGAAAGTGTGTGCTCCTCGCTGGATAATCCACCTTTCAAGAGAGATGACATCCCTCCAGCTAAGCCCTCACCTTCCGGAAAGGAAGGCCTGTCTTAGTCCTCTGTCACTGAAAGGAGCTGGGCACATTCCTCAGCCCCGGGCTCAAAACTCCCTGAGCCTAGTACAAACACATCCCATCCTCCCATCCCACCACCATATATCTCTCAAACTCCCTGAGCCCAGTACAAACACCACCTGGAAAGTCTCCGATAAGGGGACAGCCGTTCAAGGTTACTGAAAGCGCGGGAGCCAAAAGAATGTCTTTGTTCCCCCGCAACTTTCGGGCTATAAAAAGCAAACGCTCGCATTGTTCGGGGCCCTCTTATATACTGTAGAATGGAGGGACCAAGTTCGAACTTGTAGTAAAGATCCTTGCCGCTTGGCTTTGACACTGGACTCTGGTGGTCTTCTTTGGGGATCAAACGGTCTGGGCATAACATCACCAGCACTGCTGAGCATGTCGCAGTGCCTCACCACCAGCCGTGAGAGAATCCACACTGTGTGCCGGGAAAGGAGGCACCCCCGCAGCCGGCTCACCAGGTATCCAACTGTTCTAAGAATCTGAGGGGGATATTAAAACAACAAGGTGCTGTGGTCTTAAAACATTTCCACTGACTCTTCAACAACCCTTCCTTTACAAGTCAAGCCGATTCCCCTTCTGGCGAACGTGGGCCAGATTCTATGTCACACTCTTCTTCGTCGTCATCTTTTTGTTTTTCTGACAGGGTCTGGTTCCGTCACGCAGGCTGGAGTGCAGTGGCACAACCTCGGCTCAAGTCATCCTCCCACCTCAGCCTCCCCAGTAGCTGGGATGACACCTGGCTAATATTTGTATTTTGTAGAGACAGAGTTCCGCCACGTTGCCCAAACTGCTGAGCTCAAGCCGCCCGCCCAGCCACACTTCTGATGAGGAGGGCGGGGTGGAGGCCTAGCTGTGTGCCTTCCCGCTCAGGGTCCCTTCCAGAGCTTCTACCTGGCTGTGGCGACCACTTGCTCTCACCGCACACCCTGGGAGACGCAGATGCCATAGCACAAGGATGCCCAAGCACTCCTAGGGAGGCCCAGGCAGAGGCCAGCACCAGCCCACACCTCAGAAGGGCCCCTAAGCCCAACCCAACCTTCAGGGAGCGTGAGGACTGCACCCTAATGTCCCCCCATGCCACTCCCAAACCCCGACCCACAGGAACCGGAGGACAGGAAAGGCTGACTGTGCTCTAAGGCAAGGCTGGGACTCCCCTTCTGCACCCTCGCCCCCAGCTGGGGCGCCTCCTGTCACACTGCACCACCGCCTCCTGGCAACCCTCGAGATGGTGATTCCGACAAGATCCACGCTGGTCTCCCCAAGGGGAGCATGAGCTTTGCCAGTGCAGCCACAGCTCCTTCTTCTGTGCTGCTCCCGCTCCACAGCTGCACTGAGGCCTGAGCAGAACCTCAGTGCAGAACACACAGGTGCTTATCACCGCGCCACAGTCACACACTCCAACAACATAGGGTACAACCCTACAACCCCAGTAAAACCTACCCACTTATCACCATGCCACAGTAACACTCCAACAACACAGGCTACAACCCTATGACCCCGGTAAAACCTACCCATTTATCACCACATCACAGTAACACTCCAACAATACAGGCTACAACCCTACAACCCCAGTACAACAGAGCTTCATGCCAAACCTAACTGCATATCACCATGTCACAGTAACACTCCAACAACACAGGGTACAACCCTACAATCCCAGTACACCAGAGCTTGATGATAAACCTAACTTCAGCTAAGCAAAATCAATCGAGGATGATTTCCTGCAGAGAATATACCATAATTATCCAATTTTTCCCTTTGAGAAACACTTCCTTAAAGGTATAAATAAAGGAAGCATTTGGGAGTTTGTTTCAAAAAAAAAAAACAAAAACAGATTTAGTCCAAACGAAAAATGGAAACTTTTCATGGACAAGCCACTAAAACTCTTCCTGGACATGTGAAAATTAGGGCAAACAAAAAAAGCTGTAATACCTCATAAATATATTAAATAATTTTTTTTTTGACACACTCTAACCCAGGTTGGAGTGCAGTGGCACGATCTCAGCTCACTGCAACCTCCATTTCCTAGGTTCAAGCAATTCTCATGCCTCAGCCTCCCGAGTAGCTGGGATTACAGGCGCCCGCCACCACGCACGGCTAAGTTTCATAATTTTAGTAGAGACGGCGTTTCTCTATGTTGGTCAGGCTGGTTTCAAACTCCCGACCTCAGGTGATCCGCCCACCTCAGCCTCCCAAAGTGCTGGGATTGCAGGTGTGAGCCACTGTGCCTGGCCAACTCTTTTTATTTAAAGTTAACTTCTACAGAAAGGTTTAATATAGGACCTGCTATAAACAAAAAGGCTGAATGGAACCCAGGACATGAGTGACCGGAGAGGGGACGCCCAGGATACTCGGGGACAGTCCAACAAGGAGACCCAGGAGACGTGGGCACCACAGAGAGGGGACGCCCAGGACACGAAGGGGCAGTCCAACCAGGGGATGTGGGCGCCACAGAGAAAGGACACCCGGGACACTCAGGGACAGTCCAACCAGGAGACGTGGGCGCCACAGAGAGGGGACACCTAGAACCTTAGGGGACAGTTCAACCACGAGACACGGGTGCCACACACAGGGGATGCTGAGGACATTCAGGGGACACTGGGAAGGCACAAGGCCACCAGCTCAGAATGTGAAAAGTAAGTATGTCACAAAACGCATCCAGTGGGGTTTCTTAATGGTTGTTAACATTACTGATGCTGATAAAGTTAAAAACCCTCAAGACAAGAGGTCTCTCACAGAGATCACAGGATTTTTCTTTGGTCTCTCTAGTTTTCAGGAAGAAAAAAAACAGCCATTTTCTTAAATGCACAGAATGCTGACTACTTGGAGCACTTAAAACTCAGCTAATATGGACTGTTTACCCTCAAGTTTTCTATCCATGCTGTCTCCCTCTATGGAGTTTCAAATTGTTCAACAACGATTTACGGCTTCCCTGCCCCGGTGCTGTCGGTCCCCACTTGCCACATGTAAACCACATGCTTCTGTCAAGGCCTTTTACAGACTAACTTGACCAGCCCTCAGACTCTGCCCTACGGAGCAGCCCAGCAATCCATGCTTAAAATCAACTCTTCGAGTATGGAACCGATGGGCAAAGTTCCCCAGTACTCCCATCAGAACAAATCCCAACCTGGGGACAGGGGCGAGACATCAGGAGAGCTAGGCAGCAAAACCATCAGCATGATTCAGCCCACATAGTGGATGAGAACTGGAGCCTGCGGTCTTCAGCATCTGCACGCACGTGTCCTGGGCCGGCATCCTTCGTGCACATGGTGAGCAAACAGGAGATGAGGGGCTGCCTGGCACCAACTCCCCAGGGCCTCTGTCCCTCGATTTACGCTTGATTCACATCAACTAAATCATCTAGAACCTTTTCATAACAAAACTCTTTGGAGAACTGTACAGTAAGAACCCTGAACAATGTTTAAATCCCTTTGAATTGCCTCCCAAACAAAACAGATCAAACTAATTTAACTCCCCTTCCCCTCAATGCAGGGCTTTAAGGGAATTCTTTTCCTCACTCTCATCTCATCCTGAAATCCAAGGAGAAATAAACCTGGGCTGAAATCACCTCCAAGGTGCACCATCGGAGGTGGTGGAGCCAAAACGTCACTTGCAGAGAGGACACTCATGGCCCAGATGGAAAGCAAACCCCACCGCTGTGCCATCTTGTCCGACCCACACTCCAAGTGGGTGTTCGGGCTTCCCGCTCTGTAAGCCAAACAGCAGAAACCCTGGACCTGACGCTCACTGCTCCTGCCACATAACCTCCAACAGCGGGGCGGACTCCAGCGAGAAAGTGCCACTGGCATCTGCAGCCACCTGTGGACAGTGGGCTTCTCCCCTTGCTTTCCAACCCAGCCTCGTCTTTTAGAAAACACTCATCAGAGGTTAAAGTTAAATATTGATTTGAATTAATTAATTACACATTAAGAAATGTTTAAAGGAAGTTATTTTGGGCCAGGTTTCATGGTGGCTCACACCTGTAATCCTAGTACTTTACTAGGCTGAGGCAGGAAGATTACTTGAGCCCAGGAGTTCAAGACCAGCCAGGGCAACACAGCAAGACCCCATCTCTATTAAAAAAAGAAAATTCAGCCAAGCACGGTGGTTTAACCGTAGTCCCAGCTACTCAGGAGGCTAAGATGGGAGGATCACTGGAGCCCAGGAGGTCAAGGCTGCAGTGAGCTGTGATAACACCACTGCACTCCAGCCCAGGTGACACAGCAAGACTCCATCTCTATTAAAAAATAAACAGATGAAAGCGTCACCAGATGCTACTATTTCTGTTTCTAACATGTTTCTAAATCCATTCTTCCTTCCAGTGCCACCGCCATAAATCCATTCTGGACCTTCAAGTTGACCACTAGCTCTGTGCAAAGCAGCAAAGGCACCATCCAGCCTGAGTCCCCACACGACAAAGACACAGCGGCCCAACCCTGTGACATTCACCTACATGGACCCAGTGTTATAGCACTGACGTCCACATCGTCATCCTGTTTCCTGCATGACACTGAGAAAGAAAAGAAACTAATCTGAGGAATGTGAGCTCCTTTAAACGTTTCGATCCAGAGTCACTGAAATGTGACAGTGGTCATGTCCCACTCCCCTCAACACCTGAGCTAAGGACGCCCCCGGGCCTCCCCAACACTCCGAGCTAAGGACGCCCCGCCTCACTCCCCACACCCGGAGCTAAGGATGTCCCGCTTCCCCACCCCACACCGAGTTAAGGATGTCCCGCCTACCCTTCTACACCTGGAAAGTTAAGGACGCCCCGCCCCCACTCATACCTGAGCTAAGGACGCCCCGCCTCCCCCACCCCACACCCGAGTTGGGGACGCCCCTATCCCCCACACACACCGAGTTAAGGATGTCCCGCCCCCACCCGAGCTAAATAAGCCGCCTGCTTTATGACCTCTTGACTCAGCATCACCACCAACAGCCATATTATTATTATTCTTATTAGAGAAAGGGTCTCATTCTGCCACCCAGGCTGGAGTGCAGTGGTGCTATCATAGCTCACTACAGCCTCGACCTCCTGTGCTCAAGCAATCCTCCCACCTCAGCCTCCTGAGCAGCTGGGGCCACAGAATAGCACCACAATGCCCAGGCTTTTTTTTTTCTTCAGAGATAGGGTCTTGCTATGTTGCCCAAGCTGGCCTCGAACTCTTATCCTCAAACAGTCCTCCCACTTCAGCCTCCCAAAGTACCAGGATTACAGACATAAGCCGCCACACCTGGCCAATAGCCATAAATTAACCTACCAATGTCATACACTGGACACCAGAATTCATAACCTACAGTTCAGTGACGTATAACCAATCAATAATCAATAATCAATGTCACTTCTGTAAAACAATGGGAATTCTGGACAAAGTGTTTTGTAATCCTCCCCTCTGCTGATTTGCCCTTTTCTCTTTAAACACTCGAGCCTCTCCTCTGTTCTCTGGATCACCTGCCAGTGTTTCCCAGGCCATGGCCCTGATAGTCTCTATAATTAATTTTGCCTGAATTTTCTTTACGTTAACGACACCAACGTGAATTCTCAGAATTACAGACTGGAATGAGCGGGCCACTAATGGCCAGAGCAGTGTGCTTCACTAACCCTGTATGGCAACACACCAAACTAGGCACACGCTAAAAGACCCAGAGTGCAAGGCTGGCTCCACCTTTAGGACTGAGACGTAATTTACCTTTTGCTGTCCTCGTTTTTTCCAAAATTCTTTACACTATAATTTTTAAGTTATCAAATTACTTAGGGCCAAATTATGAAATGCAGCCTATCCAGGCCTTCATTCTATTACCTGACTGTGTAACTGACGCTCCCTGGTAGGAAAAGTGCTCCCAAGAAAACGGAAACTAAGAAAACTAGGATGATCAGTTTCCATCGCTGAATTCAAGGTTATTCCCTACAGTCACCGTAATTCACGCACCTAGGCCCTGGCTGGTGACCACACCGGCTGTTTCTAACACTCCATACTCCGTGTGACAAATGTGGCTGCAGGGAGCACCTGTGTTTTCGGTATACGTGTATTTGCAGATTCAAGTCCCATCTGCGAGCTGCTACATCAAAGCGGCAGATGCCTAAAACGCGGACTGCGCTGAGTCTACTTTGTAGACAGAGCTGACCTCAGGCTGATTCCCTTCTAGACTTGGCTGACAGATGAGAAGTGTGGGTAGGGGATGCCAGACGTTGGAGTGGTGGAACAGATTTCATTCTGTAACTGCAGGCAGGACAGGAAACAGCTGAGCTCCATTTCTGTTTGCACTGAGGTGAGGGAGTGTTTTAGGGGAGAACCTGGACTAGGGGAGCTCAAGTGAAAAATTACAAAGGCTGGTCAGTGTAACTGAGATTAGGCTCGCTGTGTCTGCTAGCTGATACAATTACAGTAGTTAGGATTCCACCGTCCCAGAGGGACCGGAACAGAGGCCCTCCTGTCCTTTCTGCTCTTTTCAAAGACACTCCCGAATTGCAGATTTAGAGACATCTCAAAGGGACAGAGAAGGATTCATAATTTAAGCCCTTTTAAACTCTCTTTAAAAAGGATGTCAGGGGCTTATCCGCGGGTGTTGGCTAAAACAGTAAATTATTCTGACAGCCCTGAGCTCTTCCAGACAACCCTGAGCTGGGCTGTCCCAGAGTTGGCCTTAGGCTGCTAGGAGCCTTGTTAAACTTTCGTCAAGAATCAGCACAGGCCTTTGAATGGAGAGTTCACGCCAGTTTCTGCGGTTCTCAGGAGGAACCCCACAAGCGGATCAGTGAGGACCAGCCTGGAAATCCCACCTTATCTACTCTAAAACATTCAGCCTTTCTAAATGAAACGGCATTGCGCTGTACTAAACAGGTCACATCACTAGCACATATCTCACATCAAAATTAAAAGGGCAGAAACTTATTTTAAACTAAGAATAACCTAAAACACAAACATACATGTTTACATTTTTCAAGCTATGATTAATAAATTTCATAACAATAAACTCACACATTACCTATCAATTGTTTGGTATGTAACAAAAAAACTTAGAAATTTCTAAAATTTTCATTGACCATAAAAATTAATAGTCATATACATTGTAAGCAAGATAAATTAAAGAATTTTTAAAGAGCTAATATTAAAGAAAATTGTCACCATGCAGGCAGGTATAAAGCCTGCAAAGACACCATTAAGTTTTTTTCAATAGCTACGACATACTGAAACTTGGTATGATCTCAGTACAAATAAAGAACATAAAACTATTTATATTCATGATATCAATTATGTGAGCAGCTAAGTACAATGAAACAAACTGAAGGAAAAGCTTGGTGTATACTAAAAGCTATAATACCAGCTGGGCAACGTGGGTCACGCCTGTAATCCCAGCACTTTGGGAGACTGAGGCAGGCGAATTACCTGAGGTCAGGAGCTCCAGACAAGCCTGGCCAACATGGTGAAACCGTCTCTACTAAAAATACAAAAAAAAATTAGCTCAGCATAGTGGCACATGCCTGTAGTAATCTCAGCTACTTGCAAGGCTGAGGCAGGAGAATTGCTTGAACCCAGGAGGCGGAGATTGGAGTGAGCTGAGATCACGCCCACTGCACTCCAGCCTGGGGGACAAGAGCGAGACTTTGTCTCAAAAAAAAAAAAAAAAAACTCGAATACCAAAATAATCCAATACAATTGTATTCCAATAATCTCATGAAAACTTTATCCTTCCCCTTACCTTATGAAATAGACTATACTAATTAATTCTCTATCACAGCATAATAGATACATAATTAGATTATAATGACCCATGGGTTAACTTTCTAAAAAGTTAAAGACCGATTAGAAATTGAGAACCTGTTACAGGAATTGATTAGTTGCCATGAAATATCCAGCTCTGAGGTTCTGTTGCTTTTGCTACTTTAAAAATGTTTATTTACTGGCCGGGCACAGTGGCTCATGCCTATAATCCCAGCACTTTGGGAGGCCGAGGCGGGCGGATCACGAGGTCAGGAGATCGAGATCACAGTGAAACCCCGTCTCTACTAAAAATACAAAAAATTAGCCGGGCGTGGTGGTGGGCGCCTGTAGTCCCAGCTACTCGGGAGGCTGAGGCCGGAGAATGGCGTGAACCCGGGAGGTGGAGCTTGCAGTGAGCCGAGATCGCGCCACTGCACTCCAGCCTGGGCCACAGAACTAGACTCCGTCTCAAAAAAAAAAAAAAAAAAAAAAAAAAAATACAAAAATTAGCTGGGCGTGATGGCACACATCTGTAATCCCAGCTACTCGGGAGGCTGAGACAGGAGGATCACTTGAACCTGGGAGGTGGAGGTTGCAGTGAGCTGAGATCATGCCATTGCACTCCAGTGTGGGCAACAGAGCAAGACTGTCTTAAAAAAAATGAAGTTTATTTATTAAATATGTATCAGAATAAAACCCCAAGTGATGGTCAAATGTCAAAAATAACAAATGGAAAAAGATCTATAACAAACTACATCCATATTCAGAACATCACAGATAAAGATCCTAAATCTTCTGGAGAGAAAGAAAATGTTACTCACAAAGATATCTTATCAGTCAAACACACTGCTAGAAGACAAAAAGTATACCATCTTCAAAGTTCTGGGAAATTATTTTGCTCTTAGAATTCTATGCTGAGCCAAACTCTTAAACAATCTATCAGTACAATAAGGATATTCTTAGGGCGTACAGTTTTCTTCCCACATATACTCTTGTCTAAAAAGGTATGCGATAGGCCAGGCATGGTGGCTTACACCTGTAGTCCCAGCACTTTGGGAGGCCGAGGCAAGAACGCCGCTTGAGCCTGAGAGGTGGAGGCTGCAGTGAGCCATGAGCACACCACTGCACTCCAGCCTGGGTGAAACAGCAAGACTCTATCTCAAAAAAAAAGAAAAGAAAAAGGTACGTGAGGATATACTCCAATGGAAAAAGCAGGGAGATTTCAAAAAAGAGGAAGACACTTGATCCAAGAAACAGTAGGCCTAACCCAGAAGCACAATGAGAAAGAATTCCCGGATCATAGCTCTGTGCAGGTCTAGAAAACAATTTGTCCTGATGAGAACATAAAGTCAGTGAGCTCTCGGAAGAATTTCTTTTAAGAGGATTTCATTAAACAGATAATATCACGTTAATAAGCTAGAAGACATCCTAGGGTTTAAAAATTTAAAACAGCATGTGTTCTTTTTTGCCAAAAAGAAAAAAAAAAAGGCAAATAGGGCCATTTAAGAAGGACATGGTCCAAATATGAAGCAAAAACCATTGTGGTACATTAACTGAATGTAAGAAAAGATGACCCCTTTGACCCTGACACCAGACAGGCTCAGGAAATTAGTGGGTTTAGGGAGAAATGGAGAGTGTACGGCAGTAGCTTCCTAATCTTAACTAGGGGAAAGTTAAAAAATATTATCTAAGGTTGGCCGGGCGTGGTGGCTCAGGCCTGTAATCCCAGCACTTTGGGAGGCCAAGGCAGGCGGATCACCTGAGGTCGGGAGTTCGAGACCAGCCTGACCAACATGGAGAAAGCCCATCTCTACTAAAAATACAAAAATTAGCCGGGCGTGGTGGTGCATGCCTGTAATCCCAGCTACTCGGGAGGCTGAGGCAGGAAAATCGCTGGAACCCGGGAGTTGGAAGTTGCAGTCAGCAGAGCTCGCGCCACTGTACTCCAGCCTGGGCGACAGAGGGGAATTATCTTTAAAAAAAAAAAAAACCGAAGTCAGGTTATCGAAACCATCCTGGCCAACATGGTGAAACCTCATCTCTACTAAAAATACAAAAAATTAGCTGAGTGTGCTGGCGCATGCCTGTAATCCCAGCTACTCAGGAGGCTGAGGCAGGAGAATCGCTTGAACCCTGGAGGCGGAGGTTGCAGTGAGCCAAGTTCGCGCCACTGCACTCTATCCTGGTGACAGAGTGAGACTCCGTCTCAACAACAACAACAACAACAAAACACCCTAAGGTTGATATAACAGAAAATACAAATTAAGGAATATTATTCAACACATAAAGGTAAGTGATAGGGGAAAAAATAATAGGAGTGAAGGTAGAAGAAAATGTATGCAAACTAAATTACTCATCTTTTGGTGGGGAATCAATAGACAACAGAATAGTACAGTAATATCTAACATTTATTGAGTGTTAATGAAAGCAGGCACTGGTTTGGTCGATGCACTTTTACACATAATATCTCACTTAATTTTCTTAAACACCCTATAATGCTGCCATTATTATTGTGCCCATTGAATGAACTAGGAAACAAGACCTGTTAAGTAATTTTGCCAAGGTCATGCAAGTAAAAACAAAAGCCGGAATTCCAACTCAGGCACCCAGGCTGCACTCTCTCAACCTCTTAAACTGTGACAAGTCATATTTAAACTTAAATCAGCTAAAATTGAATAAAATTTTAAACGTGGTTCCTCCGCCATCCCGGCCCCGCAGCAGGGGCCGAGGCCGCCCCCAGGCCGGGCGCGAGGAGACCGGCCACGGCGGCGACCGCAGGGCTGAGGCTGCACACACCGCCTCTCCCGACTGCCGGGAGCCCGACGGCCAGCCGCGCCTCCATTTCCCTTCCTGCCTCGGAGGCACCGCGGCTCCTCCGGGAAGCCCCGGCCCGGTCGAGAGAACCGCTGCGCAGAGGGAGGGCGGCGGCGGCGCTGCTAGCGAGGCCCGGAGGAGTCCGCGAAGCTCCACCACCCCTCGCCCAGACCCAGCGCCGCACCGACCTTCCCAGGTTCCATTGCTTCTCGCAGGCCCGGGCAGCCGCGGTGTCCTCGGCCCCGGCCAGGCGCGGCCCACCCCAAGGAGGCCACCTGCAGCCCCGCACACTTCAGCAGGCGCGTCCCAGCGCCTAGCAACCGGCAGGCAGGAGCAGCAGAGGGCCGAGCGGCCCTGCCCAGCGTGCCCTGCCCAGCGTGCCCTGCGGTCTCTCACAGTGCGCCTGCGCATTCCCGGCATTTTAACACCTGGCAGGCAGGAGCAGGGGAAGGCCGAATGATCGCTGCCCGGCGTGTCCGCGGCCCCTCCCAATGCGCCTGCGCTTCCCCGGCTCCTAGCAACCGCCAGGCAGGAGCAGCAGAAGACCGAGCGGTCGTTGGTCTCCCCAAGGGGCAGGTGCAGTACCCTGACTTGGGGTGCCGGGGCTCTCGTCTTGCGCCAACCCGCCCCGGATTCCCGCGGGACCAGACCGACAGTCGGGGAAGATAGAAAGGGAGAGCAGATCTTGGGAAGAGCTTTACATTTGAATAAGGCTTTACACTTAACCGATTATATTCCCATATGCCGTCTTTTGATAAAAACAAGCAGTAAGGTAGGCAGGACTCAACGTTGAGAGACTATTTTTATACAACACGTAAGGGAAAATCAAAAACTCTCAAGACCCCCGAACTCCTTCAGCCAAAGGGAAAGTTAGGCCTGAAAGCTTGAAACCGCCTTTCCAAAATTATGACTAAGACAGTGAAAGAAATGTAACTTAACCCACAGCACCTTGCTTCTAACCTCCAAGGTGTCCTTGTTCCTTCCTGGCAGTAGGCTGAACTAACTTTGGGAGAAACTTAGTTTATAGTTTATAAACACAGATGGTAACAGTCCTTTCCCAAAGCAGGCCTTCTTCTTGTCTGGGAACTTGATTGCCTTTGTAGGACTGATGTTAGCCACAAGATTAGAAATTATGGTTTAGAAGTCATGCAGCTGGAGGCTACAATATTCTGACCCTCCCTAAACTGCTCCTAAGATCAGTGTTTGAGATATTTTGCAGACCCTGAACTTCATGGATCAGCTGGCACCACCCAGATCAATAAACTGGCTTATCTGACCTTGTGGCCCCTCACCCAGGAACTGATGAGGGCAAGAAGACAGCTTTGACTCCCTCTGATTTCATCTCTGACCAATCAGCACTCCTGGCTCACTGGTTTACCCCAACCCAAGTTACCCGTGAAAACTCTGATCCCTGAATGCTTCAATGCTTGAGGAGACTGATTTGAGTAATAATAAAACTCTAGTCTCCTGCACAACCGGCTCTGCATGATTTACTCTTTCTCTATTGCAATTCCCCTATCTTGATCAGCTCTGTCTAGGCAGCGGGCAAGGTGAACCCCTTGGGTGGTTACAAGCCGAGTCACCCAACACCCTCTTCCAAATGCATGGCTGTTGCTTCGCAAGCTGCAAGGCTCCTGCTAGCCAGGCCCCCGTGAAGGCAGGGCCGGGCACCTCGGCTGCCACAAGTCTCCCAGGTGTAAATGTTTTGCTGGCCTGGAAACCTTTCAAGATGTGTGTCCTCCCTTAAACAAAGACATGCCAATTATAACTTTAGATCTGCAATTTAAGTCTGAAACCACCTCTGCAAGAATTAGAACTGAGAAAATTATGACAGTGAAAGAGATCTGACCTAACTGACTCCATCTTGCTTCTAACCTCCAAGCTGTCCTTGTCCATTCCTGGTCGTAGGATAGTTTAACTTTGAAAGAAAGATAACAGCCCTTTCCCAAAACGAACGCCCTTTTTTTTGTTTGTTTGTTTTTGTTTTTGTTTTTTATTGTTATACTTTAAGTTCTGGGGTACATGTGCAGAACATGAAGGTTTGTTACATAGGTATACATGTGCCATGGTGGTTTGCTGCACCCATCAACCCATCATCTACATTAGGTATTTCTCCTAATGCTCTCCCTCCCCTATCCCCCCACCCCCTGACAGGCCCTATGTGTGATGTACCCCTCCCTGTATCCATGTGTTCTCATTATTCAACTCCCACTTATGAGTGAGAACATGCGGTGTTTGGTTTTCTGTTCTTGTGATAGTTTGCTGAGAATGATGCAAACCCCCTTCTTGCTGGGGACTAGATGACCTTTGGAGGACTAACAAATTAGCCATGAGATTAGAAATTATGGTTTAGGAGTCCTGCAGCTAAAGGCCACAAGATTCTAAACCTCCCCAATTACTCCTACAGATAACATCACTATTGTAAAACCAAAGATTGGTGCCTGAGACATTTTCAGTCCCTGTACTCAATGGGTCAGCTGGTGTAACCCAGATGGATAAACTGGCTCATCTGGTCTTGTGGCCCCCACTCAGGAACTGACTCAGCACAAGAAGACAGCTTCGACTGCCCGATTTCATCTCCAATCCTACCTATCAGCGCTCCCCACTACTCAACCCCCCCACCCACTAAATGATCCTTAAAACTCCAATCTTCAAATTTTGGGGGAGACTGATTTGAGCAATAATAAAACTCTGGGCTGGGCATGGTGGCTCATGCCTGTAATCCCAGCACTGTGGGAGGCTGAGGCAGGCAGATCACCTGAGGTCAAGAGTTCGAGACCAGCCTGACCAACATGAAGAAACTCCGTCTCTAATAAAAATACAAACTTAGCCAGGCGTGGTGGCACATGCCTGTAATCCCAGCTACTCAGGGGCTGAGGCAGGAGAATCTCTTGAACCCGGGAAGGGGAGGTTGTGGTGAGCCAAGATTGTGCCATTGCACTCCAGCCTGGGCAACAAGAGCAAAACTCCATCTCAAACAAAACAAAACAAACAAACAAACAAAAACTGGTCTCCCATACAGTTGGCTCTGCAAGAATTAAACTCTCTCTCCATTGCAATTCCCTGTCTTAATAAATCAGCTCTGTCTGAGCAGCAGGCAAGGAGAACCTGTCCGGCGGTTACAAGTGCAGCTCATAAAAACTAAGGTCTAAAACGAAAGACTGTTCAACTTCACACTGATAAAGTAGATTACAAGTGTGGACAAAAAGAGTCAACTCAGTAAAATACTTGAAGAAATTTATCCTGGGCCAAATATGAGTGACCAATGGCCCATGACACAGCCCCAGGAGAGCCTGAGGACATGTGGCCAAGGTGGTCAGGGTATACGTCGGTTTTATACATTTTAAGGAGACATGAGACATCAATCAATACATCCAAGATGTACATTGGTTCGTCTGGAAAGGGGGGACAAGAAGGCAGGACAGTATGGCATCTTCAAAGTCATAGTCTGATTCAAAAGTTCTCTGATTGGCAGTTAGTTGAAAGAGTTATTATCAATAGAAAGGGCCAGGCACAGTGGTTCATGCCTGTAATCCCAGCACTTTGGGAGGCCAAGGTGGGCAGATCACGAGGTCAGGAGATCGAGACCATCCTGGCTAACACAGTAAAACCCCGTCTCTACTAAAAATACAAAAAATTAGCTGGGCATGGTGGCAGGTGCCTGTAGTCCCAGCTACTCGGGAGGCTGAGGCAGGAGAATGGCATGAACCCGGGAGGCAGAGCTTTCAGTGAGCCGAGATCACACCACTGCACTCCAGCCTGGGCAACAGAGCGAGACTCTGTCTAAATAAATAAATAAATAAATAAATAAATGAAAAGAAAGGAATGTATGGGTTACCACAGGTTGTGGAGACCAAGAAAACCTTGGTCACCACGTGCAGATGAGGCCTCCGGGTAGCAGGCTTCAGAGAGAATCGATTGTAAATGCTTCTTACCAGACTTAACCCTATTCCATCTGTGATTCAAAAAGGAAGGAGGGTATCATGAGGCTTGTCCGTCTCCCTCTTTCCATCATGTCCTGAACTAGTTCTTCAGGTTAACTTTGGAATGCCCTTGACCAAGGAGTGGTCCATTCGGATGGTTGGGGGGGTCTGAGAATTTTATTTTTTGTTTACATCCTCCCCTTGTGGCCAACATTTGTCAGAGGCAACACCAGTGGCCACCGAGCTTTTATTTTGTTCCATAGCATTGCCAGGGTGACATGGCTGCCTGCCCTGGACCTGTCCTGTCTCTCGATAGGACACCTTATGGCCAAGAGACTTAGAGTCAAAAGACTTGCAGCCAATTAAAATGTTCTAGGCCAAATGGGAATGGACACAGACAAGCATTCATTAACCCTTAAAAATTTAAGTAAAAAGCCAACAAACAAAAAGCCAAGGGCGTGGGTACAAACCTGACTGAACTACTGTAATCTTGGTTTTAGTTATAGACTTACAGTAATCAGCGATACAGAACATAAGCATTGATAAAACCTTTTAAGCTAAGGATTTTTAGAGACTTTTGTTGTGCTGCAATGCTTTTTATGGTCGTTTAGTAATCTGTCCTATAACAGCTGATAAACTTTATTTTATTTTATTTTATTTTTTTGAGATGAAGTCTTGCTCTGGTCCCCCAGGCTGGAGTGTAAGGGCACGATCTCAGCTCACTGCAACCTCTGCCTCCAGGGTTCAAGCGATTCTCCTGCCTCAGCCTCCCGAGTAGCTGGGATTGCAGGCACCCTTCCACCACACCTGGCTAATTTTTGTATTTTTGGTAGAGACAGGGTTTCACCATGTTGGCCAGGCTGGTCTCAAACTCCTGACATTGTGATCCACCCACCTCAGCCTCCCAAAGTGCTGGGATTACAGGTGTGAGCCATCATGGCTGGCCGGTCTGAACTAATTGTCTCCCTCAAAACCAGCCCTTACAGGCTGGGCGCGGTGGCTCACACCTGTAATCCCAGCACTTTGGGAGGCCAAGGCGGGCAGATCACAAGGTCAGGAATTCCAGACCAGGCTGGCCAACATGGTAAAACCTCGTCTCCACTCAAAAAATAAAAATTAGCCAGGTGTGGTGGCGGGCACCTGCAATCCCAGCTACTCAGGAGGCTGAGGCAGGAGAAACGCTTGAAACTAGGAGGCAGAGGTTGCAGTGAGCCAAAATCAGGCCACTGCATTCCAGCCTGGGTGACAAGAGCAAAACTCCATCAAAACAAAACAAAAAAACAAACACACACACACAAACAAAACCAGCCCTTACAATCTCAGGCACCCAGCTATTCTGCTATAGTCCCTGGTCCTAGAGGGAGGGTGCTTGTATAGTCTTAGCAGCGGGGCATTGGCCATGAAAACCAGGCAGGCACAGTGGAATGCCCAGGGGCCAGTACCGTATCGCTCCAGAATTCCGTGATTGTGGCTTCCTTGGAGGTAAAACAAGAAGAAATAAATAACATTAATAATTTGACAATCAAAAGGGTATTTGTGTGTCAGAACAGAAAAAAGAACCTATTCTGCTGGGGCACCAACTATAAATATGAAGAAAAATTATAGCCTGGTGCTGTTTACAGGATTCTTGCAGCCGAGAGATGATTTGTGATTCAATCTGCACTCAAAAACAGAAGTCACGACTGTCATCAGTAACAAGTGTTACACTTTTCATTTGACTCAATTTCTCTCTAGCTCTCCTCTTCTAACAGACATTATAGTTAAGACCAATTTCTGTGGAAAAATATGTTTTAGTCTTATTATACTTGGCCTGATTATTTGCATAAAGTGCAGCAAGAACCAATTGACTATAAAGGCTCTTTTTAAGTTGGCTTTGCTAGAACTTTATCTAAAAATATGTTTGTTTGTTTTTTTTTTTTTGAGACAGTTTTGCTCTTGTTACCCAGACTGGAGTACAATGGTACGATCTTGGCTCACTGCAACCTCTCCACCTCCTGGGTTCAAGCAATTCTCCTGCCTCAGCCTCCTGAGTAACTGGGATTTCAGGCACCACCACCACACTCAGCTAATTTTTGTACTTTTTGTAGAGACGGGGTTTTGCCATGTTGCCCAGGCTAGTTTTGAACTCCTGAGCTCAAACAATTCACCTGCCTCAGCCTCCCAACATGCTGAGATTGAAGACGTGAGCCACAATGCCCAGCCAAAAATATGTTATTCTAGTCAAAGCCCTGATAAAATAACCAGTGTCTCCAATTACCGTTTCAAAACAAAACATTTAGACTCTTACTAAATGTATGTGAATAACTATATTATCATAAAATCACAAATAACTTGCAAATTTAGTCAAACTCAGATAGAAAGGTAAATTTGTTCACAAAACCCAATTGCTCTAAACTGTAAATAACTCAAAAGAAAATTATTTCCTTGACTCTTGTTTAACAAGAGCAGCAGACTGCCAAACAAGATGTCATTTGTTCCTCTGGAAACTGTCATTCACGACCAAGCAGTCCTTGTTGGATGAGAGCTGTTTATCCGGCTCCGTAGACTCCAGCAGCTCCTCAGAGTTAGTCTTGGGGAAAAACAGGCGCCCTACTCATAAGCATCTCCTCCTTGCAGCCCCAGGCAACAAGATCCTATGCAAACTATTTTTATTTTATTATGGAACTCCTTTTTTGGCACCATTATTCCTATTAGCAAAGGGATAGCTTCAGTTAACATTCCATAGCAAGCGGAAGCTCTCCAGTCCAAAGGCCCAGGAGTCATTGGGAAGTGCCCACAGGTTTCTGCCATAAGCCCCAGTAAATGCTCCACAGAGGGCTATGAAGTGGAGGATTTGTCCCAAGCAAAACTCCAGCTTCTACCCTACGTTCTGCGGGCTCGGGCAGTCTTACTACTTCCCATTTAACATGTACAATTGATGGCAGTGGCTGATGCCATCACAGCAGCTGCAGTAGGGAGGCCTGGCTGGGGCTGCACACTCCATGAAGCTGGTTGGAGCCACATCCCTTCTGAGTTGGGACGGGAGCTCTGTGGGTGTTCCCGCAACCTCCCAAACTGTGGCTGTGGATTTGTGCCTCCCTGTGCTTTTGCCATGGAGTGGCCAGGAACAAGCAGGATCTGACCTCCCAGGTGCAGCTACAGCAGCAGCTGGACCTGCATTTGCAGACCTGGGCCTCCCACTTCCTGGAGTAGGCAGGAGCTGGGAACAAGCAAGAGCCCTGGGCCCTTCCGAGTTGGTGGGGTGGGAGCTCCCAGGTGCAGCTGTGGCCACCCTCCCAGGTGCAGGACCCGGTGTCTCTGTAGCCTGCACCCTCAGGGGCCCCAGGAAGGACCTCCTCTCCCCACTCCCCATCTCTGCAGGCTCAGGGGTGTCTGCTCCCACTGCCTGGCCTCTCTCTGCTCCTAGCGCCTACTCCAATCTCTGAGCAGGGGCTGGGGCCGTGAATGGCAGTGGGAGGCAGATTGATTCCTGGGCAAAAGGGGCCAGGCCCCCAGTAAGGCCCCACGTCTAGGCCAGGGAGGGCCTGAAGGCTGGAGACCAGGCTGCCAGTCCTAGGCACCAGAGTGGGGGCTCATGGTGCCTCTTTGGGGCTGCCCTTGGCCACCCATGGACCAATCAGGATGCACTTCCTCCCCTCTGAGGTCCATAAAAGCCCTGGGCTCAGTCACAGCAGGGCAGAGGAGGAAGAAGAGTACCCTCTCTGTTGAGAGCTGCAGAGAGGAACCACCCTCTCCAGAGCCTCCTCTCCACTGAGAGCTGTGGACATCAGGACGACCAGCCGCAGAGCAGAGCTGCCTTCTCCAGGGCCTCCTCTCTGTAAGAACTACAGACTCCACACAGATGACCTGCCTACAGACAAGCTATCCACTGTGGGTCTCCTCTGAGCTGCTGTAACACTCAACAAAGCTCATGTTAGTGTTGTTCACCCTCCACTTATCTGTGTACCTCATTCTTCCCTGATGCAAGGAAGGATCTTGAGCAAAGGCACAGCAGTCACAGAGGTTTCTAGCCAGAAAATCAAGCCCCAAAAGATCCTGTAATATAATTAACATTTCTTAAAGGGCAGACTGACATGCCTTCAGTTGGATAGTTCTAGATAGGGGAAACATCCCTCAGCCAGATACAATATCCATTTTCATATGACATTTAGGTAAGAGTCACAACTACATTTCATAAAACTTATTTAAACAGCTCAAATTTAATAGTCCTATAAATCTGTACCTGTTTATGTTCCCATCCCAGGAACGTTTCTTCTCTACCCGCAGACCATTTTACCTTTTCTAGTAAAAAGGGATTTGGGTTCCCAACGGGGAGCTGAGCCAAAGGACTCAGGCCCTTTTGTCAATCTTCATCTCAACATGCCTCAATGTAAGCTTTCTCATTACAACCTTTGCCTTTTGATTTTTCTTAAAATTTCTCCAATCTGGGTCAAATACAGAAAACTTGTGTGGGGCCCTTTCATGCTGGGGGAACAGCAGGGGTTCCCTTTGGTCCACCCAATTTTTGATGGTGTCGTAAAGACCTTTGTTTTAACCCCATCAGTTTTCATTTTATTTATTTCGTTTCTTAAAAACCATCTAAAGATTCCACCACCCTTCTGGGGCAAGTCCTTTAACTCCCTTTTGCCTTTCCCTTTTTTTTTTTTTTTTTTTTTTGTAACTGCCCTAATGTTTAATTAAGCATCTATAAGACTCATGGGGGACAGAAAATTTGATAAGGCTTCTCAAGCAGTAATATCACCGAAGGTGCCCACATAAAATGGACTCTTTTACCCTCAACATTTACCATGACCTGGGTAATAGACATATTCAGGGGAGAATATCCCAGTTGTCACAAATCCAGTCCCACATGGTTTATATGTAAAGCATATCAGCTGCTTCATCCAAGGTGTTCCACTAAGCATTTTATAGGGAGAGTTGGGCAGTTCCCTTCTCAGGGCAAACAGACTTTACAGTGACAATTATCCAGTCCACTAGGCTGTTCATTCTCCCAGGAATAACCTCTTGTGCAATTGGATCACATATATCCCTCAGGGATTGTTTAATAGCGAGCTGTGGGTCCTACATCAACCCAATCATGCTCTTTCATTCTGTAGCATTTACAGATACTGTCCACATCTGTCTTTAAAATGAAAGATACTGTCCATTGGATACTGTCCAATACAGTAGTTATTCTTACAATCTATTATAATAAATGTTTCTCAAGAAGCTCATGATACCAATCTAAAAATGGAACAATTCCTTTACATCATACCCTCTGGTTTTAATCGTTACTTGATTTTGCCCTTCCCCCACACTGACTGTCTTCTTAGCAACCACAGGTCTTAGAAGTCACTTTTGTTGCCTTGGCTAAATTTTTCCTTTTGTGGGTAGCTTTGAGGCTAGTGACTGAACTGAGACAGATCCACATGGGAGCATGGTCCAGTGTTAAGGCCCAATCCAGCACTGTTGTACTTTCACTTTAGCTATTACAGAAAACAATAACCAAGGGATGAATATTTTGCTTTTTATTATTTTGAATTTCCTTATGCAGTGAGTGAGCTAACTTCCTGGGAGTATGAGTATGATCTGTCTCTGAATCCCACTGGTAGCTTTTACCTTCAGGAACAGAATGTAGCCCAGCTGCAGCTCCTTAAGAAGGGTGACCACATGGCCACCCAGGAGGCAAAGGTTTCTCATTCCATGCCTTTTTTTTTTCTGTATCCATTTGGTTTCATCTATATAATTTTTTCCTTATTTTAAAGGAAATGTTAGAGTTTAAGGTTTAAGAGTCACTATATAAAGTGACTTTTAAATAGTCTCTAAACTAGAAAAAAATACATCTTCTTTAGCAAAAGCCACATCCTTGTGTTTGTATAAACTTCACCAGAAACACCACTTACTCTCCTACTAGTTTAATTCTTAGTAACCCAAATTCCCAGTGAAAAAAACTGAGGTTACTTAATTTAACATTACATGACTTTAAGATTTTTAACTACTGGACAGAATTTTGAGATTAAATTTACCATATTAATCTTACCAAATATTACTAAAGTGATGTGAACAAAAAGGCATCAGAGCTAGCTTTTTATGAGTCTCATAAGCACTTACTTTTCTTTTAGTCAATTAATGAGAACTCTTTCACACAGTTTGGTAGTGAACTATCACTTTCACATGACACATATAAACATACAGATATTACAGACATACAGATAAAGAAAGATCCAAAAGATTTTTCATTTGCCTGTTTTCAAAAATTATCTCCCTTACCTTAGATTATTAATTTTTAAAAAGCCAACAAAAGGTAAAGTAGCCAACAGAAGGAGAAGGAGAGAGTTACTATCCCAGGCCTTCTCAAAAGAGCTGAAGCAGCAGGGTACAGTAGAAGTTGTGCTTCTGAGACATCAATCTGAAGTATGTTTCAAAGAGAAACAGATTATAGAATTTAAAACTTAAGGACTTCTTGCATTAAGAGTACTTCCGTATTTTCAAAAAATCTTGTTCTAACCAATTTAGTTTTGTACAAGTGTATTTCAATGAGTCCAATATCTATAAAGACTATTATAATTTATTTTAATTATAGTCAATTTAGTTATGTAACTTTAACATTTTCCTTTTTTTACTAACTGTATTGCTACTTACATAGACCATTCACAACATGCTTGAGCTTTCTGGTTTGTCTTAAATATCCCTCTTTCTTGAACAACCATTTCATTTTAGGACAAAAATTCACCACATAAGATTCTTTCTCATAAAAAATTACTTTTCTTTTATCTTCTTGCCAAAAAATATCTTTATATCTATAACTTTCTTTACAACTCTCCTATATCTTGGTTCCTTTTACCTTGTTTTATTTATTTATTTTTGAGATGGAGTTTTGCTCTGCTGCCCAGGCTGGAGTGCAGTGGTGCAATCTCAGCTCACTACAACTTCTGTCTCCCAGGTTCAAGTGATTCTCCTGCCTCAGCCTCCCAAGCAGCTGGGACTACAGGTGTGCACCACCACACCCAGCTAATTTTTGTATTTTTCTACAGA
Organism: Papio anubis; assembly: GCF_008728515.1. Lineage (NCBI taxonomy): Eukaryota > Metazoa > Chordata > Mammalia > Primates > Cercopithecidae > Papio > Papio anubis. The sequence continues at coordinate 233,316 of NC_044979.1, read as the reverse complement.
TGGGATTTTACTATGTTGCCCAGGCTGGTCTCAAACTCCTACTCTCAAGTGATCTGCCTGCCTTGGCCTCCCAGAGTGCTGGAACTACAGGCATGAGCCACCATGCCCAGCCTACATGGTTTTATATGTAACCTTTAGATAACCTTTGAAGTAGACAAAAATTATTCACCATTTAATAAGAACACATTTTTTAATGTTCTCCTATAATTTTTAAATTGGAAATCCCATTTAATTAATATTTATTATTTAATATAACTTTAAGTTATAAATTATGACAAGTTTGTTTACAAACATTTGTTCCGTTACACTTACCTGATTAATTTATTTAATAGTTTATGTAGATTACTTATAAAAACTGTGATAGTCATCATTTAAAGTTATTTCCCTGTTAACCATCTGTATAGCCTGTGAATTGCAGGCATTTACCTAAGCAATAAAGTTAAAGTTAAGTACATAGGCATTTTACTAGTAATTTGAGATTTAGCTGTTTTCATTAAACCTACAATATTAAATGTCTTCGAAAATTACACAAGCAACAATCATTCTATTTTAGGCTTGAGTTAGAGTTTTACAACCCTTACGGCAAATTTTGACTCCTTATAGTATTCTGCAGGGTTAAGTATGAAACCACTTGATCAATAAATGCAAACAAAAATGTTGCCAGTTCCTCCATTACTAATATTACTTTACCAATAATTTTAAAACCAACTTATCAATTAAAGATTTTACTTAAGTCATGTGAACTTGAGAAGCATTTGGGCTTACTATTTAATTTACAAGTACTCTTTACCTTTAAACCAATTTGGTATCTTGTGGCCAAAAATACACAACACACATACAAAAAAAATCCTATAGCTTTTACTTCAGAACTCTAGCCATGAGATATTAATACAAACTTACTGGTTTATAAAACAACAAAAACAACAACAATAAACCAGTTAGATCCAAACAGTGATTTTTTTTTTTTAATTGTATTTTAAGTTCTAGGGTACCTGCGCACAACGTGCAGGTTTGTTACATATGTATACATGTGCCATGTTGGTTTGCTGCACCCATTAACTCATCATTTACATTAGGTATATCTCCTAATGCTATCGCTCACCCCTCCCCCCACCCCATGACAGGCCCTGGTGTGTGATGTTCCCCTTCCTGTGTCCAAGTGTTCTCCTTGTTCAGTTCTCACCTATGAGTGAGAACATGCAGTGTTTGGTTTTTTCTCCTTGTGATAGTGTGCTGAGAATGATGGTTTCCAGCTTCATCCATGTCCCTCCAATGACATGAACTGATCCTTTTTTATGGCTGAATAGTATTCCATGGTGTATATGTGCCACATTTTCTCAATCCAGTCTATCATTGGTGGATATCTGGGTTGGTTTCAAGTCTTTGCTATTGTGAATAGTGCCACAGTAAACATATGTGTGCATGTGTCTTTATAGTAGCATGATTTATAATCCTTTGGGTATATATCCAGTAATGGGATGGCTGGGTCAATTGGTATTTCTAGTTCTAGATCCTTGAGGAATCGCCACACTGTCTTCCACAATGGTTGAACTAGTTTACAGTCCCACCAACAGTGTAAAACTGTTCCTATTTCTCCACAGCCTCTCCAGCACTTATTGTTTCTTGACTTTTTAATGATTGCCATTCTAACTGGTGTGAGATGGTATCTCATTGTGGTTTTGATTTGCATTTCTCTGATGGCTAGTGATGATGAGCATTTTTTCCTGTGTCTGTTGGCTGCATAAATGTCTTCTTTTGGGAAGTGTCTGTTCATATCCTTTGCCCACTTTTTGATGGGGTTTTTTTTTTTCTTGTATATTTGTTTGAGTTCTTTGTAGATTCTGGATATTAGCCCTTTGTCAGATGAGTAGATTGCAAAAATTTTCTCCCATTCTGTAGGTTGCCTGCTCACTCTGATGGTAGTTTCTATTTCTGTGCAGAAGCTCTTTAGTTTAATTAGATCCCATTTGTCAATTTTGGCTTTTGTTGCCATTGCTTTTGGTGTTTTAGACATGAAGTCCTGCCCATGCCTATGTCCTGAATGGTATTGCCTAGGTTTTCTTCTAGGGTTTTTATGGGTTTAGGTCTAACATTTAAGTCTTTAATCCCTCTTTAATTTTTGTATAAGGTGTAAGGAAGGGATCCAGTTTTAGCTTTCTACATATGGCTAGCCAGTTTTCCCAGTACCATTTATTAAATAGGGAATCCTTTCCCCATTTCTTGTTTTTGTCAGGTTTGTCAAAGATCAGATGGTTGTAGATGTGTGGTATTATTTCTGAGGGCTCTGTTCTGTTCCATTGGTCTATATCTCTGTTTTGGTACCATGCTGTTTTGGTTACTGTAGCCTTGTAGTATAGTTTGAAGTCAGGTAGCTGCCTCCAGCTTTGTTCTTTTGACTTAGGATTGTCTTGGCAATGCGGGCTCTTTTTTGGTTCCATGTGAACTTTAAAGTCGTTTTTTCCAATTCTATGAAGAAAATCATTGGTAGCTTCATGGGGATGGCACTGAATCTATACATTACCTTGGCAGTATGGCCATCTTCACGATATTGATTCTTCCTATCCATGAGCATGGAATGTTCTTCCATTTCAAACAGTGATTTTTATCTCAGAAGAAAAGTAACAGCAGATTTAAAGCAAGCAGAAAAGAAAATAGAGACAGAAAGAATTTTTCAGGTTAACTTTGGAATGACCTTGGCCAAGAGGAGAGGTCCATCCAGATGGTTGGGGGACCTTAGAATTTTATTTTTGGTTTACACAAGCTGATCTTCCCAGGTGCAGAACAAAGATAGAACGAGAGCAATTGGGCTGGGCATGGTGGCTCATGCCTGTAATCCCAACACTTTGGGAGACTGAGGCAGGTGGATCATCCAAGGTCGGGAGTTCTAGACCAGCCTGACCAACATGGAGAAACTCCATCTCTACTAAAAATACAAAATTAGCTGGGTGTAGTGGTGCATGCCTGTAATCCCAGCTACTCAGGAGGCTGAGGCAGGAGAATCACTTGAACCTGGGAAGTGGAGGTTGTGGTGAGCCGAGATTGCACGATTGCACTCCAGCCTGGGCAACAAGAGTGAAACTCTATCTCAATAAAAAAAAAGAGAAGAGAGAGCAATTGTTCCTCCACCTCTCCAGAGAGGGTTGCATAATTGATTCTTCCTTTACTCCATTTTTTTCTTAAAACTTTCACCTCATCTCGTTTAAAACGTAGATTTACTAGCACTAAATGAAGTCTCACAAGAATGTGACCATTTTCCTTATCACCCACCCACCCCAATTCCCATGTGCTCTCCCCCTTTAAGGAAACGAGTAAACAAGAGACCTCCTGAAAACCTCTCAGGGGCAGTAACCACATCTGCCTCTGTGACCCACGTTTATCCCAAAGGTGCCCTCCAGATCTGGCTTAGTAAACTAGATTGATTGAGATTATTGTCTCAGTCACTCATTTTGGTTAACGAACACAAGAGAGGAGAGAAAAGAAACATTAAGACAAGTATTCCACATCTCAAATGTATTTCCCTTTGTGAAAGGAAAATCTCAGGATGCCAAACTCACTATGCCAAGGGGAAAGTTAAGCTTGGGAACTGAGTCAGGCCAAAACTTCCTGCAAGATGAAAGACGAACGAGAGAGAGAGAGAGAGAAAGAGAGAGAGAGAGAGCGCCTTCCTTTTGTTCCCAAACCAATGGCTATAATTCACATGCTTACTTTATTTCATGCAAAATATAGATCCACTGAGCTGGAGAAGAATGCATGATTGATTTTCCCCCAACTCCTTTCTTTTCACATGTAAAGTAGATTCACACTGACCAGTGCCCCACAGGAATGTAACCAGTGCCTCACTGCCTACCCTCTCTCCTTTCTCCTTCCTTTTTCCCTCCCCTCCTGCTTGCACATTCCCCTTTAAATATTAAAGTCCCCAAAACCCTCTTTGGAAAAAGCACAGGACACAGATCCTACTGTAACTTGTATCTCTTTTTCCCTAGTATGTCTTCAACTTCAGCAAAGTAAACCTCTAAATCTACTGAGATATGCCTCTGTCACGTTTTAGTTTGTAGTTTAGCTTAAACATAAAAGCCAATCTTGGCCATGCATGGTGGCTCAGCCTGTAATCCCAGCACTTTGGGAGGTCGAGGTGGGTAGATCACCTGAGGTCCGGAGTTCAAGACCAGCCTGACCAACATAGCAAAACCTCATCTCTACAAAAAATACAAAAATGAGGCTGGGTGCGGTGGCTCACGCCTGTAATCCCAGCACTTTAGGAGGTTGAGGTGGGTGGATCATTTGAGGTCAGGAGTTCGAGACCAGCCTGGCCAACATGGTGAAACCCCATCTCTACTAAAAATACAAAAAAAAAAAAAAAAAATTAAGCGTTGTGGTGGGTGCCTGAAATCCCTGCTATTCAGGAGGCTGAGGTAGGAGAATTGCTTGAACCCAGGAGGCGGAGGTTGCAGTGAGCTGATATCACGCCACTGAACCCCAGACTGGGCAACAACAGCGAAACGCCATCTCAAAAAAAAATTAGCCAGGCATGGTGGTGCACACCTCTAGTCCCAGCTACCCAGGAGGTTGAGGTGGGAGAATCACTTGAACCCGGGAGGTGGAGGCTGCAGTGAGCTGAGATCGTGCCACTGCACTCCAGCCTGGGCAACAGAGCGAGACTCCGTCTAAAAAAAAAAAAAGCCAACCTTCAGCAAGGTAGAGTGGAGATCCTGTTTGATACTTAGCTGTTCATATAATCTGCATTTGCTCCAGTGTGTGGGTGTTACTTAGAGAAGATTCCACTTACTGTCCTCACAGAGAGTAGAATCTCAAATCCTGTGTTAAGGAGCATCTGAGTAGACATCTACAACACTCTGTGCTTTGATTCCATGGTCTTTCTGTAGACAGAAAATACAGATACACAATATGGTGCCTGCTTTGCAGACACTATTTTAACTCAAATACTACTATGAATCAGCTTACAGTTTTGTATCTTTCTACTTGCTTCAGACACAAAGGCCAATAACTCAGTTGTCTTAGAGAAATTAAGAACAGAACCAATAAGCTTTTCTCATTTCCTGCACTCTGGTGTCAGACATGTCACTATGGCCTTCTTCACTTCCACTCGTCAGCACTTGACATGAATGAAAAGAAAGGCAGGAAAGGTGATGTCTGTGACAACTATCATTTACTTAGTGACTGCTCCAAGCAAGGCACCAAACTCAGTGCTGGCCATTTGGTAATTCGCTTAATTCTCATGCCATAAGTGTACGAGGAGACTGCAGGCCAGAAAGGCTAATTAGCTTGCCCAAGATCACTCAGACAGGCAGGTGGACGGGCTGATGGTAAAGCCCACCTTCCTAACCAGGTCACACTATGTCAGTTGAGGAAATGGTGACCCTAGAAGAGCTGCCTACTCTTTGTTGAATGTGAGGTTGAATGTGAGGAATAAAACTGCCAGCCTCGGCCGGGCGCAGTGGCTCACGCCTGTAATGCCAGCACTGTGAGAGGCCAAGGCGGGTGGATCACAAGGTCAGGAGTTCGAGACCAGCGTGACCAATATGGTGAAACCCTGTCTCTACTAAAAATACAAAAATTAGCCAGGTGTGGTGGCAGGCGCCTGTAGTCCCAGCTACTCAGGAGGCTGAGGCAGGAGAATCGCTTGAACCTGGGAGGTGGAGCTTGCAGTGAGTCGAGATCGTGCCACTTCACTCTAGCCTGGGTGACCGAGCGAGATTCCATCTCAAAAAACAAACAAACAAAAACCTGCCAGCCACAGGATCTGGAAATGTCACACACGACGTGGATGCCCCAGGTCTAGCTCTTAAGATCTGCTTCCTGACCTTCCACTGGCAGTCACAAGCTCCCATCAAAGGACTTCTGAACTATACCCTACATCTGCCCATTCTTCCCCACACCAGCAGACAGAACCATCTAGAATGTGAACCTCATGTCAACCCCACTTCTACGGCACTCCCTCACTGCCAAACAGAGCAACCTAGAGTTTCCCAAATGAGCAACATCCAGAGCTTTGAGACGCTATCTTCTTTTTCACTGTGCTCCACTATATTTGCTGAATAAATGGATTTAGGACTACAGAAGGACCTAGAACAATTATTTTCTGAAGAACTCATTTCCCAATCAGTTACATTCCATCTTATAATATTTCTTCCCTCATTTTTTTGACATAAGGAGTTCATTTGATACCCTAGGAAGTGATACAATGCTAGAGATAGAAAACTAAATAAAATACTATGTGGGGCCAGGCGTGGTGGCTCACGCCCGTAACCCCAGCACTTTGGAAGACTGAGGCAGAAGAATCACCTGAGGTCAGGAGTTTGGGACTAGCCTGACCAACATGGTGAAACCTCGTCTCTACCAAAAACACAAAAATTAGCTGGGCATGGTAGCACACGCCTGTAATCCCAGCTACTCAGGAGGCTGAGTGAGGGGAGAGAATTGCTTGAACCTGGGAGGTGAAGGTTGCAGTGAGCTGAGATCGCACCACTGCACTCTAGCCTGGGTGACAGAGCAAGACTCTGTCAAATATATATATAATATATATATATATTATATATATATTTGCAGACCTACAATCTATGGTACACGGCATGTGTTTTGTGACTGGGAGTTGGGGGACAATTGGAGATGAGGCTGAAAAGTAGGCATGATCGCATTTGTAAAGGACCTGGAATGTTGTGATACAAAGATTAAAATTTAAAGTGTAAGTCACTGAAATGGGAAAAGCACGCTGTGGTTGCATGTTGCAGGATGGGCTGGTGGAGAGGGGGTGGAACCCAGGGACAGTCAGGAGGCCTGTGGCCTCTGTGGGCATCACTCTCTGCTCCAGCCTGTGGGCTGGCTGTGGTTCCCGATAAAGCATGGCGCTCTTTCCGGCCACACGGCCCCAGCACAGGCTCTTGTCGGCCTGGAACAGGCGTCCCTGCAGCTCACAACAGGCCGAGGCCCACTGGTCTCCAGAGGGTCAGCCCAGCACCACTCCACTGAAAACCTCCACCACTGGGGCCCATATCTGATTCGTGTGTGAGCGTTCTCCCAGGTCCTCTTTTGTATAATGTTAAACACTAATTTCCATCTCCCTCAGCAGACTATAAACTAGTTTATAATTGCATGATATATAATTTATGATAGAAACAATCAAAACCATTTTTTTTTATACAGAGTCTTGCTCTGTCACCCAGGGTAGAGTGCAGTGGTAATCTCAGCTCACTGCAACCTCCGCCTCCTGGGTTCAAGCAATTCTCCTGCCTCAGCCTCCCGAGGAGCTGGGATTACAGGTACCCACCACCAGGCCTGGCTACATTTTGTATTTTTCCTAGAGACAGGGTTTCTGCCATGTTGGCCAGGCTGGTCTTGAACTCCTGACCTCAAGGGATCCACCTGCCTTGGCCTCCCAAAGTGCTGGGATTATAGGCGTGAGCACCATGCCCGGCCAAAACCATTTTTTCTTAATTTCTGACTTTTTTTGTAGACACTGTCTCACCTCGTTGCCGGGGCTGATCTTGATCCTCCCACCTCAGCCTCCCAAAGTGCTGGGATTGCGCCTGGCCAAAAACCATTTTTTCCCAATAACAAGCAAGTTTGTCACAAAAGTCAACCACCTCAGGGTGAGGTGGCTCACACCTGTAATCCCAGCACTTTGGAAAGCTGAGGCAGGAGGATTGCTTGAGCACAAGAGTTCGAGACCAGCCTGGGCGACACAGTAAGACCAGTCTCCACTAAAACTTTTTTTTCAATTAGCCGGGTGTGGTGAGATGTGCCTGCAGTTTCAGCTGCCTCAGGATGAGGCCAGAGGATCAACCCAAGAGGCTGGGGCTGCAGTGAGCCACGTTTGAGGCTGAGGCTGCAGTGAGCCAAGTTTGAGGTGGGGGCTGCACTCCAGCCCGGCTGACAGAGCAAGACCCCATCTCTCTCTCCCTTTTTTTTTTTTTTTTTTGCAGAGTCTCGCTCTGTCGCCCAGACTGGAGTGCAGTGGTGAGATCTCGGCTCATTGCAAGCTCCACCTCATGGGTTCACGCCATTCTCCTGCCTCAGCCTCCCGAGTAGCTGGGACTACAGGCACCTGCCACCACGCCTGGCTTTTTTTTTTTTTTTTTTTTTAATTTTTGTATTTTTAGTAGAGACGGGGTTTCACTGTGTTAGCCAGGAAGGTCTTGATCTCCTGACCTCGTGATCTGCCCACCTCGGCCTCCCAAAGTGCTGGGATTACAGGCGCCAGCCACTGCGCCCGGCCAGAGACCCCATCTCTTTAAAAAAAAGGAAAAAAAAGCAACCACCTTCCTCTCCCATCCTCTTTGGGTTTTGCAGTCAAGTGTTACAGTTATATTAGCATAATATCTGTATGCACAGTACTGCACGAAGCCTACCTACAATGTTAACACAAGCAAGATAATTACACAAAGTGGCAGGATCTCGAATTGGCCTAACACTGGCAGTGGAGTCCAGTTGCCTGAGTCCATAACCCTGATGGCCTCTCAGTAGCTATGTGAATTTGGGCAATTTGTTTGACTACATCGTACTTCCATTTCCTCTTCTGTAAAAATGGGAGCCACGCTGCAGAGCAACTGTGAAGATTAAACGAGTAATTATGTAAAGAGTCCAGCATGGTGCCTAGCGCAAGCAAGCCCTCAGTAAATGTTATCGACACGGTTGGGATGTGTGTCCCTGCCCAAATCCATGTTGAATTGCAATCCCCAGGGCTGGAGGTGGGGCCTGGTGGGCAGTGACTGGCCCACAGGGTGGTTTCTCATGAATCATTTAGCACCATTCCCTTGGTACCGTGTCCCGATAGTGCATTCTCGTGAGACCTGGTTGTTTTAAAGTGTGGCTCCTTCCCCCTCTCTAGGTCCTGCTCCTCCTGCCACATAAGATGCCCGCTGCCACTCTCCCTTCCGCCATGACTGGAAGCTCCCTGAGGCCTCCCCAGAAGCAGAAGCCGCCGGGCTTCCTGTACAGCCTGAGGAACTGTGAGCCAATTAAACCTCTTTTCTTTATATATTACCCAATCTCAGGTATTTCTTTATAGCCATGTGAGAATGGACTCTCAGTTATTAAAGTTATTAATAATTTTATTATTATGGTGATTATACATTATTACCTGAATTATAAGCATTTAGGAAAGATGAAAATGTATGGAATGACAAAATTGTAACCCTGTTTTATAAATTCATAAATTATCCACTATTACAGAAAAACCATAACTGAAGTACTTTTTGGAATTTCAGAGGGCCAGTCAATGCTCCTCTTCTCTCTACCAATTACGAGGTTGTGCAGGTAGAAGTCTCCCCTGTGGTCTACGCTCTTGATAGTCCTCTCTCCTTGAGGGTGGGCAGAACCTGTGAATGTGATGTGCTGTCACTCTTGTGATTAGTCTACTAATCCGTTGGCTTTGAATTAGTCAAACGGGAGATGATCCTGGTGGGCCTGATCTTAAAAAAACAAAGCCAACATGTCAGAGAGAACACATGGGCTGTCCTGGAAGAAGACAAAGCAAACACCGTGTTGTGAGAGGCCTGTGGAGGGCCACACAGAAGGCCAAGAGCCAGCATGAAGTGGGACCTCAGTCCCACAACCCTGTAGGGAACTGAACTCTGCCAATGCACTAAACGAGCTTAGGAGAGGATCCTGAGCTCCATATGAGAACAAGCTCAGCCAACACCTTGACTTCACCTTGGAAGACCCAAGTAGAGGACCCATGCATTTGGCATTTGCTAAGCCATGCAAAATATCATCCTCATTACTGATAAAAACTAAAATGGAGCTTGTGACTTGACATATGGCTTTAGTTGGGGATTCTAATATGTACCATCAAATTCAAACTTCCCCCAAGAATACTGGGGATCCCCCTCATATGCACAGGGCTGCCTCTGGGGCTCCTGAGGACCACCATCTCCAAAAAGAGACAAGCCCAAAGAAGCGGAGCTGTATTCAGTAGATAGGGTGATCTCAGTGACGAGCACAAGGTACAGAAATGACTGCTGTGGGGAGGAAGACAACACAAAAGCCGTCCCAGAGGTGGACACACACACATTGCACTTTGAAATGTGAACAGCAGTTCACCAACAGGACAACAAGAAGAATGTCCAGGCACAGAGATGGTATGTTAGATCGTTTTGTGTCGCTGTAAAGACATACCTGAGGCTGGGTAATTTACAAAGTAAAGAGGTTTAATTGGCTCAGGGTTTTGCAGACTGTACAAGCATAATGCCAGCATCTGCTCAGCTTCTGGTGAGACCTCAGGTAGCTTTTACTCATGGCAGAAGGTAGAGTGGGATCAGGCACGTCCCATAGTGAGGGAGGGAGCAAGAGAGAGAAGGGAGAGTTCCTAGACTCTTTCAAACAACTTGATCTCACGTGAATTAACTGAGCGAGAACTCACTCAACACCAAGGGGATGGTGCAAAAGCATTCATGAGGGATCCGCCCCCATGATCCAATTACCTCCCACCAGACCCCATCTCCAACATTGGGAATCACAGTTCGACATGAGATTTGGACAGACATCCAAACCATATCCAGTGATTTGAGAATAACTGGCAGCATGACACCACATAGGAAAGGGGCTGGAATTGTCGCCAGACAAGTCTGGTCACATTTTGAAAAGCTCTGTCACACTAAGGAGCTTTAACTTCATACCTTCAGAAAAGGAAGTATTTTATAAGCAGGGAAGAGATTCAATCAAATATGCATTTTTAATTGGCCATTTGATTGAAATATGGGCTTTAAAAATAAATTTTGAAATAATTTCAAACTTAGGGAACACATGCAAGTATAAAAAGCTCCCTTGTCTCTGGCTGGGCGTGGTGAGTCACACCTGAAATCCCAGAACTTTGGGAGGTCAAGGTGGGAGGACTGCCTGAACCCAGGAGTATAACACCAGCCTGGGCAACGTAGCAAGACCTCATCTTTTTTTTTTGAGACGGAGTTTTGCTCTCATTGCCCAGGCTGGAGTGCAGTGGCACCATCTTTGTTCACTGCAACCTCTGCCTCCCTGGTTCAAGTGGTTCTCCTCCGTCAGCCTCCCGAGTAGCTGGGATTACACGCACACACCACCACACCCAGCAAATTTTGTATTTTTAGTAGAAATAGGGTTTCAATATGTTGGCCAGGCTGGTCTCGAACTCCTGACCTCAGGTGATCCACCCACCTCGGCCTCACAACGTGCGGGGATTACAGGCATGAGCCACCATGCCTGGCCGCAAGACCCCATCTTAAAAAAAAAAAGCAAACAAACAAACAAAAACAAAACTCTCTTATCTCCACCACCCAGACTCCCATTGCTAGCCTCACACATTGCTCCACTTTTCTCTATCATCTATCTACACACAGACATTCATTATCATTAGTCTTTTTCTGAATCATTTGAGAAAGAGCTTCAAATATGATTATTCACCACTTCCTATCTTAGCCCATTTTGCACTGCTGTAGGGGCCAGCCCTACACGGCTTAGCGGGTGTTCTCCCTGTGTACAGAGACGAGAGATTGTAGAAAATAAAGACATAAGGAGATAAAGAGAAAACAGCTGGGTCCAGGGGACCACTACCACCAAGACGCAGAGACCGGTAGTGACCCCGAATGTCTGGGCGTGCTGATATTTACTGAATACAAGACAAGGGGACAGGGTAAGGAGGGTGAGTCGTCCAAGTGATTGATAAGGTCAGGCAAGTCACGTGATCATAGGACGGGGGCCCTTCCCTTTTAGGTAGCTGAAGCAGAGATGGAAGGCAGCATATGTCAGCATTTTCTTCTACGCACTTATAAGAAAGATCAAAGACTTTGAGACTTTCACTGTTTCTTCTACTATCTTCTAAGAACTTCAAAGAGGAACCAGGAGTACTGGAGGGACATGTAGGTGGACAAGGAGTGTGACCATTGAAGCACAGCATCACAGGGAGAGGTTTAGGCCTCCGCATGACTGCGGGCAGGCCTGGATAATATCCAGCCTCCCACAAGAAGCTGGTGGAGCAGAGTGTTCCCTGTCTCCTCCAAGGAAAGGAGACTCCCTTTCACGGTCTGCTAAGTAATAGGTGCCTTCCCAGGCACTGTTGTTACCACTTGACCAAGGATCCCTCAAGCGGCCCTTATGCAGGCGTGAAAAGAGGGCCCACCTCTTGCCTTCTAGCTCACTTCTCACAATGTCCCTTCAGTACCTGACCCTATACCCGCCGGTTATTCCTTGGTAATATAAGTAATACAACAAAGAGTAACAGTAAAAGCTAATGATTAATGTTTATACTAATGATTGATAATGTCCATGATCATCTCTATATCTAATTTGTATTATAACTATTCTTATTTTAACTGTTTTCTTTATTATACTGAAACAGTTTGTGCCTTCAGTCTCTTGCCTCGGCACCAAGGTAATCCTTCACCCACATGCTGCTATAACAAAGTACCTGAGATAGGGTAATTTATAAAGAACAGAAATTTGTTTGTTACCATTCTGGAGGCTGGGAAATCCAAGATCAAAATACCAAGAGGTTCGATGTCTGGTGAGGGCTCCTCTGCTTCCAAGACAGCACCTTATTGGTGAGGGGAGGAGTGCTGAGTGCTCACTTGGCCAGAAACCTTGTCTGCAAGGTCACTACCTCCATCCACAGAGAGGAGCCTCATGGCCTAGTCACCTCACGGCCTCGCCTCCTTATACCATCACACTGACCACTAAGTTTCTTTTTCTTTTTTTTCTGAGATAGGGTCTCACTCTGTGGCTCAGGCCGGAGTGCAGTGATGTGACCAGAGCTCACTGCGGTCTTGATCTCCTGGGCTTAAGTAATCCTCCCACCTCAGCCTCCTGAATAGCTGGGAGTACAGGGACATGCCACCATGCCAAGGTCCACCTCAGCCTCCTGAATAGCTGGGACTACAGGCACATGCCACCATGCCAAGGTAATTTTTAAATTTTTTGTAGAGACTGGGTCCCATTGTGTTGCCCAGGCTGGTCTTGAATTCCTGGGCTCAAGCGATCCTCCTGCCTCAGCCTCCCAAAGTGCTGGGATTACCAGTGAGCTACCACACTGGGCCTTGGCCATTCAGTTTCAACATCTGAATTTTGGAAGGGACACATTCAAACCATGGCACCCCCCAAATACTCTAAAAACAAGGATCACCTCCACTACGCAACCCTCCCAATGGAGAAATCAGTATCAACACATTGTCCAACCCATAGATCCCACCCAAGCTTCACCAACTGTGCCCACACTTCTTGTCCCATGTCTGGGACCTCCCAGGAACATACATGGCAAGGCGTTGTTACGTCTCCTCAGTCTCATACGATCTGGAACAATTCTTAGTCTCATCCTGTCTCTTATGACAATTTATTTATTTATTCATTTGAGAAAGGGTTTCCCTGTCACTTAGGATAGACTGCAGTGGTGAGTCATAGCTCACTGCAGCCTTGAATTCCTGGGCTCAAGCAATACTCTTGCCTCAGCCTCCTTAGTAGCTGGGACTACAGGCTCATGCCACCATGCCAGGGCAATTTTAAGATTTTTTTTTTTTTTGTAAAGATGGAGTCTTACTACGTTGCCCAGGCTGGTCTTGAACTCCCAGCCTCAAGTGATCCTTCTGCCTCAGCCTCCCAAAGCGTGAGCCATTGTTCCTGGCTCATGACAGTAATAAAGAAAACAGAATGGCCTTCCTTTTGGGTCTGCCTGATATTCCCTAGGCTAGACTGAGGCCATGGTTTCTGGCAGAAAAGTGTCGGGCATGCTGGTGTGCTCTTCTCAGCACACCACACGGGGACTCAGTTTCAACTTTTCTCCACTGGTGACAGGTGCCTCATTACCTGGCCATGCTGGTGTCTGCTGGCGTTTCCCACCAGAAAGTCTCAATTTTCCTCTTTGTAATGGAAAAGTATGCTGAAGAAAGATATCCACTCTCATTCCTCATCAAATCTCCACCTACCCCCCTGAGCCTCCATTCATAGCTCACTCCTGCAACAACCCCACTACAGTGATTGGTAAATGATGATTTCTATTCTCGTAATTCCTTCTCCATTTATTAGTTCACATTCTACTATAAAGAAGAACCTCCCCTTCTCCACTATTCTTTTCCCTGCATTCATCACTGGTTTATCTACATCAGTGTGGACTACTTTGCTCACTCAGTGGTAATCTGCCAGTATCATTCTTTGTTTTGTTGCTCAAATTGTCCTAGATTTCACCAGCAAGAACTCCCGCCAGCTACTTTCCATGTCCTTTGATCTCCTGTGAATCTTTGAGCACTTCTTCACTTCCTTGAACAACAAAATATTTCAGGATCATCTTGTACTTTCAGTCCAGCCCTGAAATTAACCATTTCTCCAAGGAGTCCTGATTCCTTTTGTTGGAAAATCTTATTTAGAATTTAAGATCCAGGGGCTACCTGTGATCATTGGTACTGGGGTACCATTGTGTCTAGATACTCAGCAGACAGAACTAGAAAGTATTTCTGTGTTTATATGCACATATACCTACACACGCATGCACACACACACAACTATCTTTTTATCTATCTGTATATATTTTTAAAAATGAGTTCATACTACCACTTCCAGTTCCAATCCAATTCCTCAGGGTTCTTTTTAGCCTTCCCTCTTCCATGTTTTTACCTTCTCCAACAGCAAGAAACCTGGCTTTCACTGTCCCCAGTGTATTTAATTTGCTGGTATAACCTCCAAGAGGAAGAGATGCAGAGCACGTGCTCCCATCCTCCACAATGAGACATATTTAGACGTGTTGGGGAGGACCCAAAAGCAGGAAGAGTTGAACCTAAGCAGAAGACAGCACTTTCCTCTGAAACCAGGAGGCTGGAACTTCGCAGCTGTGCACCGGAGCACTCGGAATGACACTCCAGAGAAAGCAGCACTTTTCCTTGTTTACAAGACTTTTTCTTGTTACAAGAAGGAAACGATGGAGGGGTCATGAAAGATCACAGGAGATTGAGGGGTTATAATGTTAGCAAAAATCTAAGAGCCGAGCTGGACCTGCAGTCAGACTGGACACCTGTAAGACTGAACTGTGGTAGGGCCTTACGATCTGCTTTCTGCAGGCAATTAACCACAGGGAGTGGCTGGAAGCCCAGGACTCACAGAGAGAAGCTGAGGACACTCGGGCTGACTGGTATGCAACACGGGAAATTCTCTTCAATCTAGTTTACATCCTTGCGTCAACCACTGGATGGCACATGGCACAGGAATTTTTTTTTTTTTTTTTTTTTTTGAGACGTTGTCTCACTCTGTCACCCAGGCTGGAGTGCAGTGAGTGGCGCGATCTCGACTCACTGCAACCTCCGCCTCCTGGGTTCAAGCAATTCTCCTGCCTCAGCCTCCGGAGCAGCTGAGACTACAGGTGCGTGCCGCCATGCCGAGATAATTTCTCGTTATTTTTAGTAGAGACGGGGTTTCACCATGTTAGCCAGGATGGTTTTGATCTCCTGACCTCGTGATCCGCCCTCCTCCGCCTCCCAAAGTGCTGGGATTACAGAATTTTTTACGGGACTTATGTTTATGCAAGTCTTTGTAGGATATGAACCTACAATTTTCCAGTAGAGGAAAGCTGCAAAAGAAAAGCTCAGGCTCCTTTCTGTGTCAACAAGGCAATTACTTGCTTTTGTGTTGAGGTTTAGTTTTGAATGAAAGGTGGTGTTAGGAGCATTAACCGGTCGCATATTTACAATCTACATAATATAATTTGCTGCTGCAGCAAACCAGGGACTGTGAAGAGTAAGAAAAAGGAAACCACTTCCATCCCTTGCTTGGGGTTTACTGCCCTTGCCTGGAGTTGAGCGTTTAGATTCTGCAATGTTTTACCTATGTGATATAATCTCCACATACATATGCACACAAAATTTTGCAGACACAGGAATGAGGGGAGAGAGATTCCCATGGAAAGGTGACCCTGCTTCTTCTGGGCATTTGTTTACTCATTCAGTACCTGCCAGTGCCCTACTCTGTTACAAATTCACTAAAAATTTCCTTGGAATTCACTGAATATGCTCAAAAACAGTCAAGTAGGATGTTCTTTGCTACTGTTTGGCTTGAAGTTTCCTTGAAAGAGATTTCAAAACAAATATAATTATCTCGATTGAATTCACTGGAAAATAAAGTGATCAATAGTCGAGTTAACTGAAAAATGATCTCAGGAATCACAGGCAAGGCTCAAAATTAGTCGTCTGAAACAGCTATTAATAGTTGGCCACAATATTAACACCTTTGGCGAAGCCGCGTGGTGCCCGGGGTGAGTTCCCGGGTGTCAACTGCGTCCCTTGGGCGCTTGCGGTGGTCTTTGCCCGGCACTACCACACCCCTCAGGGAGGGTTTTTGGGATTAAAGGCATCTTAAAGCCAACTGAACTGTGTGAGAGTTGTCAGGCTCACAACGGAGTCGTTCGTGTTTAAAACCCTGACAAGCAGGGTGGGAAGGGCCACAGAGGCAGCGTTCTCCCGCCGGAATGCCGGATAACACCACCATCCCGAGAGACTGCGCAAAAGCCACAACCGTGCACACTGGCTACGCAACCTCACACCGAAGAAATACTGGAGGACTCCCGCCAGCAACGCCCGTCTGACCTCCGGCGGGCGCCCTCGTCACCGGTCCTCGTGGCCGGGGAGTTACCGCAAACAGGGCCGCCGCCCTCTCATCCCCCCGCCACCCCGGATGCGCTCAGCGGCCGCGCACCCCCACGCCTGCCATCAGCTCCCAGGGCCGGTCAGTCTTCGGGTTTGACGACGGCAACTTCCCGCGCCTCGAAGAGCGCAGCCACGCACCAGGAAGCCGCCTCGGGAGTCCCACGCCGCGGCGCGACGCTGCGCCAGAACCGCCCGCGGGCTCCGAGGCCACCGGCGAGTGGGGAGGGTGCCCTGTGGGGCTGGGGCTGGGAGAGGACGCAGGCGCGCCCGACCCACGCCACGAGCATTCTCCTTCCCGGTCCCGACTCCCGCCAGCCCCGCGTGATGACGTCGTGCGCCTGCCCCGCCCACTCCAGTAGTCGTCGACCCAGCCCACGGCCCGCCTCGCGCGATGACGTCACATCCACCCCGCCCACTCCCGGTGACGTGCCAGCCTCAGGCCCACGCCGCTCCCGCCCCGCGTGATGACGTCGCCGTCCCGGGAAGAGGCGGGCGTGCGGCGGAGCCGCGTCCCCTCAGAGGGGCGCTGGCGCGGGGCTGAGCCGCCCGGGATCAGCGCGAGCACCCAGCCCGCCTCGGCCGGGAGGGCAGCGCGGCACGGCGGGGCGATGAGCGGCGCCCGGGGCGAGGCCCCGGAGGCGGGCGCCGGCGGGGCTGGGGGCCGCGCGGCGCCTGAGAACCCCGGGGGCGTGCTGAGCTTGGAGCTACCCGGGCTGCTGGCGCAGCTGGCGCGGAGCTTCGCGCTGCTGCTGCCCGTGTACGCGCTGGGCTACCTGGGGCTCAGCTTCAGCTGGGTGCTGCTGGCGCTCGCCCTGCTCGCCTGGTGCCGCCGCAGCCGCGGCCTCAAGGCCCTGCGCCTGTGCCGCGCGCTGGCGCTGCTGGAGGACGAGGAGCGCGCCGTGCGCCTGGGGGTGCGCGCCTGCGACCTGCCCGCCTGGGTGAGTGCAGACCCCTGCCCGCGCCGACCCCTGGCCCCCGGTCCCGATCCCTCCTCGTCCAGGCAGGCGCTCCCCTTCCCGCAACCTGCCGCCTGGGCGAGTTCGCAGACCCCAGCCCCGCCCCGACTCCCGCCTTCGTAGTCCCCCACCCACCCCGGTCCAGGCAGGCGCTCCCCTCCCGCCTGGGCGACTGCAGACCCCAGCCCCGACCCCCGGCGCTGTTCCTGCGACCTGCCAGCCTAGGTGACTGCAGACCCCGCCCCGCCCCGCCCCGCCCCCCAGCCCCGACTCCCAGCCTGTCCACGCAGGCGCTCCCCTGCCCGCGACTTGCCCACTCGGGCGAGTGCAGACCCCAGCCCCGCCCCAGCCTCCGGCCCACTCCCTGCGAACCTGTCCGCCTGGGGCCGCCGCCCTCCGCTCCGGCCGGAGTCCTGAGTGCTGCGTGCCTTCCCGCCGTCCGAGTCGGGCGTCCTCCGTCTCCGCTTCCCCGCCCGCCCAGGCTCCGGGTCCGGGGCGCGTCTGCCCTCGCTGTCCCGCGCGGCTTCCTGGAGACTCCTCCTCACAAAGCCCGCTTCCCTCCCCCGGCCTGCGGACCCCGAGCGCCAGCGGCAGGTACCGGGCGTGGCGCCCCCTCTTCGGCCGCGGCGCTGCCGGAGCGCGCGCTTCCTTCTGGTGCCGCCCGCGGGGTCTCCTTAGGGGCCTGAGCGGCCGGTTCGGCTCTCAGAGCGCCCAGCGCGATTCTCGTGCTCCTTCCCAACGCCCTGCCGGCCTGGAAATGCTCCAGGTGGCTTCAGCTTTTCCTTCTCTCGGTTTAAAAAAAAATGTAATGACAGCTGGTGGGGGAGAAGTTAACTTTTTCTTCTACCCGAGAGGACTCACTCATGTCTTGGTTGTTTCTGACGCATTTCAAGGGCAGTGAGTATCTCCCGAAAGATGTGGAGATATTAGATAATTGAAAGATTGTTTCACTTTTTTGCAAGTATAATTGTGAGACTGAGCATTTTTATATGGGGTCGACCGGAATCCAGTGTGAATGTGTGTGTGTGGCACGAAGTTTTGGAAGAGTTGCAGCAATAGCAAGCAAGAGTCATAATGTTATTTCATTTTTAACTCTGGCAATTCTTTACCTCATATATTTATGGACTATAGACACGAAGAGTTGGCTTCATATCTTTTTCTGGTCGTTCCCTAATTCTTTCTTAGCCATGACTTGGCGTCACAGTTTCACACTGCAAGAAAGAGGATTTTAATGATGTTTCCATTAGGCTTAATGTAAACTTTGGGGTGAAGGTGGCCAGCAGTGGGTTTCGGAAGGGTCATCTTCCCTTAGAGGAGAAAAGGTCCCTGTTTCCAGTGAGAAGTAAAGCATGACACAGATGGCAAACAAGAATTAGAAAAGAGGCGTGCCCAGGACAAGAAGA
Source organism: Papio anubis (assembly GCF_008728515.1). Classification (NCBI taxonomy): domain Eukaryota; kingdom Metazoa; phylum Chordata; class Mammalia; order Primates; family Cercopithecidae; genus Papio; species Papio anubis. The sequence goes on along the minus strand of NC_044979.1, from coordinate 214,353 downwards.
TAGTAGATGCTACTTTGTGACGACAGATTGCAACTGAAGTAAGAATATAATGTAAGGGACTTGGGAATGCACAGTTCTGCCGATGCGTGGTGAGCATGAGGAACAGTCGTATTTGGAGAACCAAGGTAACTGGCATGGTACAGCTTTTTGCTAGCCGTGGGAAAAATCGAGGGTCTTGTAGAAAACGGGAAGTTAGAGGAACCAAGGTGGGAAAAACTTAAGAACAGAAGAGGTGCACTTTGGAAATGGAAAAGGACTTTAAAGTGACATTTTGTGTCTATATTACACTACGATGCATAATATTAAAAAGTAGCTAAAAATAGAGTCCATTACCATCCATTACCAAAACAGCAACGTAATCAATGCTGAAATTTGCAGGAAGTGATGATGCTGACTTTCATAGAACTTGGTTATTGGCCAATATCAAAATCGCTTGTTAAAAATCTTTGTGAAACACAGATTTTCTTTTCTTTTTTTTTTAAGACAGAGTCTCTCCCTGTCCCCGAGGCTGGAATTCAATGGCATGATCTTGGCTTACTGCAACCTCCGCTTCCAGGGTTCAAAGGATTCTCCTGCCTCAGCCTCCCGAGTAGCTGGAATTACAGGCACGCGCCACCACGCCCAGCTAATTTTTGTATTTTTAGTAGAAACAGGATTTCACCATGTTGGCCAGGCTGGTCTCGAACTCCTGACCTCGTGATCCGCCTGCCTTGGCCTCCCAAAGTGCTGGGATTACAGCCGTGACCCACCGCGCCTGGCCACACAGACTGTTTTCTTGTGATAAATAAACAGATGCAATTGCTGCCATATTGAAGAACTGAAACTCTTTTATTTTATTTTATTTTTTTTGGAGACGGAGTCTTGCTCTGTCACCAGGCTGGAGTGCAGTGGCACAATCTCAACTCACGGCAACCTCGGCCTCCCGGGTTCAGGCCATTCTCCTGCCTCAGACTCCTGAGTAGCTGGGATTACAGGCATGCACCACTACGCCCAGCTAATTTTTGTATTTTTAGTAGAGATGGGGTTGCACCATGTTGGCCAGGATGGTCTCGATCTCTTGACGTCATGATCCGCCTGCCTCGGCCTCCTAAAGTGCTAGGATTACAGGCGTGAGCTACCGTGCCTAGCCTGAAATTCCTTTTTTTAGGAAAAAAACAGAATACAGGCCGGGTGCGGTGGCTCAAGTCTGTAATCCCAGCACTTTGGGAGGCCGAGACGGGCGGATCACGAGGTCAGGAGATCGAGATCATCCTGGCGAACACGGTGAAACCCCGTCTCTACTAAAAAATACAAAAAACTAGCTGGGCGAGGTGGTGGGTGCCTGTAGTCCCAGCTACTCAGGAGGCTGAGGCAGGAGAACGGGGTGAACCTGGGAGGCGGAGCTTGCAGTGAGCTGAGATCCGGCCACTGCACTCCAGCCTGGGCGACAGGGAGACTCGGTCTCAAAAAAAGAAAAAAACAGAATACAAATGTAATTTAGCCAAAGATTCTTTTTGAGTTTTTAATCTGTGTGGCTTAAACTGATGAACCATGGTGTTCACCTCATGAAGAATTTATATTTTCTCCAGAATGTTTTACTTGTGATTCCAAATTTGTACCTGAGCTCATAATCCCACACATACAGACTTCAATGTGCCTAGGTTGCTTAAGACATTTCTTGAAGGATTCACATGAAACTTGACAGTGATTGTGTTCACAGTTTTAGAGAAATTTTAAAAATATCTTTTAAAGTATACTTATGTATCTATTTTATGATATTTATTAAAAGTATAATATACTTTGTTTTCATCATAAAACCAGCAGGTTGCATGGTCTCGAAATGTGCGTGAAATTCTGCTGTGTGGCAGGGGTTTTGAGGGGGGAGGTCAAAGCACATCAATAATAGAAGAAACTATGAATAAGAAAAGTTAAGATTTCAGTATTACTTGCACTTGGGGTTTGTTTTTGTTTTTATTTTTCTAGAGATGAGTTCTTACCATGTTGTCCAGGCTGTTCTCAAACTTTTGGCCTCAAGGGATCCTCCCACTTAGACTTCCTGAAGTGCTGGGATTACGGGTGTGAGCCACCATGCCTGGCCAATATTACTAGTACTTTGATTTTTACCATACATACATTGATTCTTGGGGTTTCTGAACTTTGGGCTGATATTTTGCCTTGAACAAGATATATTTGTATATCCCAAAGACTGTACTCGTTTTCATAGTATGTCGTTGACAACCATTAATTCATAGCAGAGTGGAAACATAGGAAAACATGAATTAATCAGATACTGATTTCCTCACTTCACTTTTGTATATATTCACTGGCAGCTTTTCTTCTTCTTACTGAGTAAAAACTGAAGCTGGATATGGAAACGAGATAGAGTGTTAATACTTTGAGAAAAAATATATACTCTTCCTGATTTAGGCTATTAGGATATGAAAAATGGCTTTCACTTAACTGTGATAATTCTGTAAGTTTGGTCCTACGGCTTTAAAGTGTTATTTTTCTTCACTTCCTTTCCCATAAACAGTTATGTTCCAACTGTTTAGGGGAAAGACTTGGCAGGCTGGGTGAATTGAGGACAGGGCTTTTTGTTGTTTAAATGTCTACCCAGTGTTAATGGGTCCTGGACAATTAGACTACTCTGGGTGGAGAAGAGAAGATTTATTTATTTATTTATTATTTTATTTATTTATTTATTTATTTATTTTTGAGACGGAGTCTCAATCTGTTGCCCAGGATGGAGGGCAGTGGCATGGTCTCGGCTCACCACAACCTCTCCTGCCTCAGCCTCCCAAGTAGCTGGGAGTACAGGTGCCCATCACCACGTCTGGCTAATTTTTGTGTTTTTAGTAAAGACAGGGTTTCACCATGTTGGTCAGGCTGGTCTCAAACTCTTGACCTCAGGTGATCCACCAGCCTCAGCCTCCCAAAGTGCTGAGATTACAGGTGTGAACCACCGCGCCCAACCTTTTTTATTTTTTAAAGAGAGGAAGTTCTTGCTGTGTTACCCAGGCTGGTCTTGAACTCTTAGACTCAAGCAAACCACCTACGTGAGCCTCCCAAGTAGCTGGGATTACAGGTGCATGCCACCATGCTCAGGACTGTGAAGAAGATTCTTGAAGAGTTTTTATAGAGATGAATAAGGGCAATTTTTCATTGCTATTTTTATTTATTTGAAAATATTAGATCTTCATAGGATAAAGTCTGACTCTATCGTGCTTTTACTATTGCCACTAAATGCTGATTCTGTGGCTGCCATGGATAATACTGTCATGGATAATACTACTCAACTGTTCTGACAGTCGGTCTTTTATCACCTCATACTTGGATTATTGAGAATTAAAGCATATTAGCTTCCTTGGTTGTGTTCTGTACTTTCGTATACAAGCTTTCTCTGGGGAGAGCTTTCTTCCCATTGCCCTTCTGGGAAGTTCAGGAAAATTTAACTCTAGCCAAAATATGGTATGTGTAGTCTGAGAACCAAATGAACAAAAGAAAATAATGCACTGTGGTCTCATGTAAAGAAAGGGCAAATATTTATTTTTTTTATTCTTCGTGTTAATCTTCACTTAATACTTTAATAAAATGTTGTGAAGACTTGTAACTGAAAATAGTTGGCATAGCTAATTCAGGAGCCACAATTTTGCTATTTTAAACAAGTGCTACTTTAGTACCTGAATCCAAGCGATCATGTGGTTGAAGAAGTGTTGGAGTCCTCGTCGTAGCTGCAGATAGGATGAGGGTGCTGCCTGGGGTTTCTTGTTTACACCCACACTGCGGCTGCGACACAGAAGGGAAAGGATGTAACCGTTGTGTTGCTTCAGTTCTGTGGTCTGAGAGCCTCATTCAGTTAGAACATTAATGCCCCAAGATGGCTAAAATTAAAGCAGTAAATATCTGGCTTTTAGTTTAAGCTAAAAAATAGATTTAAATTTAGGATATATGCATCCATCAGCCTATATGTTGTGGATTTAGTAAAACTTCTGTTAAGATTAGTATTATCATTCTACATTTAAGGATGGGAGGATATGGAGCTAGGACTGAAATGTAAATACTTTATATGAATATATACACTTATAATATATTTTATAAGTACGTATTCATAAATGTAAATTTCCATCCTGTGAAGATCAGCTGTGGAACAGTATTATTGTTAGACCTGGTGAACCTGTGACCTTTCTTGTGGGCTTTCATGATTTCCTCATTGGTCACAGCCTTTAACCTTGAAGTAGGCGTGGTGAATATACTAAAAACCATCAAATTGTATACTTTAAATGAGTGAATTGACTAGTATGTTAATTATATCTCAATAGCATTGTTAAAAAATATAGACATCAGGGGTTGGGCGCGGTGGCTCACACCTGTAATCTCAGCACTTTGGGAGGCCGAGGCCGGTGGATCACGAGGTCAGGAGATGGAGACCATCCTGGCTAACACGGTGAAACCCCGTCTCTACTAAAAATACAAAAAATTAGCCGGGCGTGGTGGCGTGTGCCTGTGGTCCCAGCTACTCGGGAGGCTGAGGCAGGAGAATTGCTTGAACCTGGGAAGCGGAGCTTGCAGTGAGCTGAGATCGCACCACTGCACTCCAGCCTGGGCGACAGAGAGATGCTCCATCTCTAAAAAAAAAAAAAAAAAAAAAAAAATCCAGTGTCTATTTGTATTTTATTTTTTTGAGATGAGGTCTCACTCTGTTGCCCAGGCTGGAGTACAGTAAATGTTTTTAACTAGGTAAATGTTTTTAACTTAAACCTAATACTACTTTATTTACTTTTTGAGCTGGGGTCTCACTGTGTTACCCAGGCTGGCCTCGAACTCCTAGGCTTGAGGGATCCTCCTGCCTCAGCCTCCTGAGTAGCTGGGACTACAGGTGTGAACCATTGTACCCAGTTCTAATATTACTTTATTTTTATTTATTTTTTAATTTTATAAACTTATTTGAACATTTTTTATACTTGTAGTAGAGCCAAGGTCTTGCTATGTTGTCCAGGCTGGTCTCAAACTCCTGGGCTCAAGTGATCCTCCCATCTCAGCACTTCCGAAGTGCTCTGATTACAGGTGTGAGCCACCACATCTGGCCTATAATAGTCCTTTAAACACGGATACTGTACTATATTGGCTTAAACAAATATTAATTTTAATTGCATAACAATAGAAATCATGTTTCAAAAATATGAAAAACAAATCTGTGTTTCTGTGAGTTATGCCAAACTCTTAACTGTGATTCAAGGTATCAGTATATAAAGACCACCTATGTTTGAGTAGTTTAGCTTATGGATTGGTTTGTTTTATACTAGGTATATTCTATCAGAACATAATTTTATCATGTATTATATAATACGTTGTGGTCTTTTGTGGTCTCTTGCATTTTGTTGTGGTTTGGCAAGTCATTATCTTTTTTAGTTTTCATGACAATTCTGTCTCAGAGGAATTTTATTTCTTCATTTAGAGATGTAAGGACCCACTGTATGCAGAGTGTTGTGCCAACAAAAGTGTAAGAAGTCATCCTGTCTTCATATTTAGACTCTTCTCAGAGTAGTTAGAATAGCACCTGGGAGGCGGCTGTGGTGATGGCGCCCTGTCACGGTGGTTCAGAAGAAAGGGGCAGGGAGGGCTTGATGGTTAGTAAGGGGGTGTGTTATAAACTTACGGACATGTTAGGGAAGAGATTCTATTCTTACTGAAGGGTATGGGGCCTTCTGTTCAGTGGCAACGGTACGAGCGTGTGGAGGACAGTTGCAAAGGCAGATTTCTGGGCCGTCTCATCTGGAGGGAACTCCACGGAAGTTCTGATAGGGTTATAACTCCTCCACCTGGTAGAAGGCTACGCTCAGCTTGGAACTTACTCTGGGCCCAGCAGTGAGGAATGGAAGTGGTCCCACTAGACCCCAGCCCAGGTCCCCACGGGTGAGGAGTAGAAGTGCTCCTTCTGGATGGCTGGCCCAGGCCTTCAGGGCAGTTCTGATTTACAGGGTGCAGGGATGTGGGTGTGATTACTGTCGTACTTTTCAGAGTTTGGACATGACGGGGTGAAAGTAGTGATGTGTTCAGATCTAAGCTTGTGAAATCAGAAAAGGAAAGCTACTGTGCAATGCAGTATACTTCAGTTCTTGCTGTAGCTACCAGAAAACTCACAGCCAAAATGATTGCTGGATTGTTGGGCCCTGTACTGCTGTAATAGCTGGGAGTACCTGTCGCACTTTTCTTCAAACAGACGATCTTCTTTTACTCTCAATGATCTTATTGTGTCTTGAACACTGAGTCACCTTCTGTTGTTTTGGAATTGGGTGGGGCATAGTTCTTACACAGATGGTGAATATGCTGGTAGTTGTCTTTTGCATGGGATCATTTTTCCATAAAGCATCTTTTATTTACAGAGGTTTTTCCAGAGTCTTTCTCCCTGTCACTGATTTTTTTCTTCATTTATTTTTCTTAACTGTTTTTAAAGTTCTGTAATGTTTGTTAAAGCAAACTATTTATTTTTGTGAATTATTTTCTGGATCATATTTTAAGAAACTAATCCAATTTATATGTAAGGATTAAAAATGAGTCTTGATGAATTTATGGACATTTATTAGGCATTTGTTATGTTCTAGGTACTGTGCTAGGTGCTAGTGACACAAAATATGTGTGAGACAAGGCCTTAAACTCAGAAATTTACTAGCTTGCAATAACACAACAAATCTGTTTAATCCTAGCATTAGTCATAGTATGAATTGGTAGGTTTTTTTCAATTCTTTTTATTTATTTATTTTTGACACAAGGTCTTGCTCTGTTGCCCAGACTGGAGTGCAGTGGCACAGTCATGGCTTACTGCAGCCTCAACCTATTGGCTCAGTCACCCCTCCCACCTCAGCCTCCCAGTAGCTTGGACTACAGGCATGTGCCACTAATCTCGCTAATTTTTAAAATTTTTTGTAGAGGGGGGGGTCTCCCCATGTTACCCAGGCTGGTCTTGAACTCCTGGGCTCAAGCGATCCTCCCGGTCTACTTCCCAAAGACATAGGAGGGAATACAGGCGAGAGTCACTGCACCTGGCTATTGTTATTTTTTTAACTGATAAAAGTATTATTTTCATTGTGTTCAACATGTTTTGAAACATGTATGCATTGTAGAATGTGCTAAATCGAGCTAATTAACAAATGCATTATGTCATGGACTTACCATTTTTTTGTGGTGGAACACTAGAAAATCTATTCTTAGTGATTTTTTCAAGAATATATTACATTGTTGCTAACTATAGTTAGTGTTGTACAATAGATGTCTTGAACTTATTCCTTATAATTGAAATGTTTTATCCATTGCCTTATATCTCTCTAGACTCTCCCTCATTCTTCTCGTAAAAGTAATACGTGTTCATTTTTTTTAAATCCAGGAAAAAATATATGAAAAAGATCATTCATAATACCAAACCATCCATAATGGTAGTTGGTAGAAAAGTATAAATTGAATAGGGTTTAATGGATTGCGGCCGTGACTAGATGAAAGTATCAATACGAAGTTAGAAGCGCATCCCACCTGCACTTGTGTATCCACTTGTGTATGGCAGCAGCAGTGTCCTTTCGGATAACAGCTTTAGTTTTGTGCCTGGTGATTGCATACTGGCATTAGTGATAACCACACCAACAGCAGATGTGGAAATACTAGTATGATGGTTTTCATTGTGCTTTCTTTATTACTTGTAAAATTGTCATTGAAACTGAGTTTGATTCTTTTTTTTAATTTATTCAGTTACACAGTGAAGTCCACCTTTATCTTTCTATATTTAATGAACATGCAGTTGTATTTTTCTTCATTTCTTATGGCTGGACAGATTTCAAAAACATATTTTTTCTGATTTAAAGAAGAAAGTATGCTCATTGAAGAAGAAGCTTTGGAGAAGAATAAAGAAGAAAAAAATTACCTACAATTCTATTAACTGGTGATAACGTTAGCAACATTTTGTGGATTTTGTTAATCTTTTAATGATACGTTTGGATATATATGTGTGTGTACAGTATCCTCCTTTCTTAAATGCTGTATTATGGATATTATGTTATTCTTCAGAAATATGACTTTGACTATTGCAATATCATCTGTCTTGTAGAACTACCAGACTTTATTTAAATGATGTCTGATAGACATTTGAAAAACTAGATTGTGAGATATGATATAATGAGAAGAGATAAAAATAGAATTTGAGATATTTAATTTCCTGCTCTTTTTAAGTTATGAAAACGTATTTACTTGAGTTATTTATTAGATCTGTGTCTAGGATATATGAATTATTTTTGAACTCAGTAGCCTGACGTGATAATTGTATAAGCAAAAGTCTGGCCATGGAAGGCAGTGTTTGTTTTTGCATGGTATGATGTTAAAAGACAGAAGATTTATCCCTGTCTCTTTTTATCTGAATAACCTTTGGAAGAAAGCATTCCCTCCATAATGAGTCACAACTTCGGATTGCCTTTCTTCCCCTGTGCTGTGTTGGTATATTAAAGTTTGCTAACAGTTACAAGTATTTTTAACTGCAGTGGTTTCGTGTAGCACAATTGAGTGATGGCTACTTTGAGGTTCCCGTGATGACTTGCTGAATTGGTGTGTCCTTGCCTGGACCTGACCTATCATGTGGCCAGTGCCCGTGTGAGTGGGCTGCCCTTCATCCCTGTAGGGTGTGCTGAGGTGTGGCCACTGGCCTCTGGTTAGCTTTGAGACTCCCACCATCTCGCAGAGCCCACGGCTCAGGCTCTGGCTCTGGCGGGTGTGGGTTGCGCCCTGAGACCCACCCCTTCCTAACTCCCTGCCCTTGGGTGAGTCAGGCACAACTCTTAGAACCTTATTTCCTCTTCGGTTTCATGGGGGTTGAGCCTGACTCTGTGCTGCGGTTGTGAGGTTGGAATGGGGAGAGGCCAGTGAGCACACTGGACATGGGCGGGCAGCGAGGCATGTCCTCGGGTCAGCCATCTGAGTCACAGGCCCGGAGATGCACAGCTGTGACCAGTGCTCCGCTTGCAGGCAAGTCCTGGTGTGGCCTTTGCCACCTCCTCCCCCACTGCTGCTGAAATGGAACAGATGAGCCCCGGGGTTTTTCTTTGTTTCTGTTCCACTGCGGTTTGTTTACACTGTTGCTAAGAATTTATCTACCATAATGCTTTGTTGTTATTAACACTTGCAAGTGTGTATGCCTTAAAATTTCACTTTCTCTCTCTTCCTCTCTGTGTATCCCTAAAATAATATCCAAGGAGCTACCTTGTCACTCCTCTTCCTGGTCTTGATTTGCTGTGTATCTTCTTACTTAAAACAAATATTGTTCCAAGGACATGTCTGATCTTTCTTGACTCCCCTTCCAGGAGTCACCCTGATGCCGTAGATAATGATAGTTAATTTTACATTGTGTGCACACAACATTTAATTGTTCAAATATTCATTAACTTCCTTGTGTGAATAAGTGCTGGTTAGTGACTAAAAAGTGGGAATTTGAAAGTGCACATCCTATTTTGGGGTCAGTTGTAATAGTTTAATTTTAATGTGTATTCTATGTGGAGTTGTTTCCTTCTGTTTATGTCTGAGAGATTGACACGTTTTAAGTTTCCCAGAGTAAGGTGACTCTGTAGAAAATACATCCAGTGATGTGGGAGGAGAACATTATTTAACTTGCTTCATGCCATAAATATTATACTGGAATACATATTATATGCTAGTTTTTGGTTATGCTGCTCACGTTTCGAGAACCAGTATCAAATTGCTAAAATTATTAATCTGAATGATACTTTCACCTTCCATTTTCTTATGAGACTTTGTTACATATTTGTTAAAGCATTTAGTTTAGTCTGTAAACCAAAAGTATTTGAGACAAGTCTTAATTAATTTAGTATTTTATTTGCCAGGGCTAAAGGATGCTGGTGACATAGTCTCAAGACTTGTGCCCAAGGCGGTTGACCTGTAAGTTTTAGGGATCTGTAAGACATCAGTCAATGCATGCAAGCTGCACATTGGTTCAGAAAGGTGGGACAGCTGGAAGGGGGTACGTTGGTTCAGAAAGGTGGGACAGCTGGAAGGGGGTTAGTGTGGGGAGCGCTGCAGATCATAGCTGGACTCAGAGTTTTTTGTGATTGGCAGTTGGTTAAGTTACTATCTAGAGACCTGGAATCAATAGAAAGGAATGTCTGGATTACCTTGTGGAGACCAGGGTTTTATCCTACAGATGAAGCCTCCAGGTAGCAGGCTTCAGAGAGAATAGATGGTAAATGTTTCCTGTCAGACTTAAAGAGTCTGTCAGTCTTAAGGTCTGTGTCGGTGGTAATGAGGTGTGTCCGGCGCCCCGCCCCCCCATCTTGGCCTGAAGTAGTTTTACAGGTTAACTTTGGAAAGCTCCTGGCAGAGAGGAGGAGCTGTTCAGATAGTTGGGAGCTTAGAATTTTGTTTTTGGTTTATACTTTGTACCCAATTTGTAAAATGTTATATAAAGCTGGTGTTGATATTCATACACAATTAGAAGTGAATTGCCTACTGAGATCATTAATTTATTTCATTTGTGCTACAAATCTTTAAATGGCTAGTAAGTGCGTATCTAAAATTTGTTAACACCGTCTACGTTAATGTCTGCGTGCTGGAATTTTGAAACCAAAACCCCAAATATAATCCAATACGAAGTAACAGTGCTCTTCCTACTTATTTTTTCCACACATATAAAGATCTTGGAATTTATCCAGTAACTAGTAGAAAGAATTGATTTTACTTATTCACGAATGGTGGCGTGTGTGAAGCAAAGTTTTAGAAGAAATGCTCCGTGGATGTCAGTGTCATTGCTGGAGCAGCCGGGAAAGGACGACATGGCTGATGCATTAGGGCCCGTGGCAAAGTGCCATCGACTTGGTGGCTTCAAACAACACACTTACCTTTTAACGATTCTGGAGGCCAGCAGTCCGAAATCAGTTCCTCTGGGCTAAAACTAAGGGGTGGGCAGGGTGTGCATGCTGGAGGCTCCTGGGGAGAAGCTTTTCCTGCTTTTCTCGCTTCGCAGCCGCATTCCATGTCCATGGCTGCAGGCTCTTCTTCCTTCAGAGCCAGCAGCTGCTTCCGTCCTCATGGGGCCATTCTGCTTTCTGTTTTGTCAAACCTCTGTTCCTCCCTCTTTTCTTTCTTTTCCTTAGACAAGGGTTGAGGCTGCAGTGAGCTCTTTGCACCCAGGCTGGAGTGCAGTTGTGTGATCATAGCTCACTGCAGTCTCGACCTCCTGGACTCAAGCAGCCCTTCCACTTCAGCCTCTCGAGTATCTGGGACTACAGGCCTGTACCACCACACCAAGCGAATTCACTAATTTTTAAAATTTTTTGTAGAGACAGAGTCTCACTGTGTTGCCCAGGCTGGACTTCCTCCGTTTTTAAGGATCCTAGAGATGGCAATTAGGGCCTCTATGGATAATCCTCCGCCCCAGAAGATCCTTCATTTCATCACATCTGCAACGTTCTTTTTGCCATATAAAGCGACACTCACAAACTCCAGAGATTAGGATGTGGCCACCTTTTGAGGGCTGTTACTCAGCTTCCCACACTACCCTGTATCTTGGAGTCTTCAGGAGCCAGGAAGGCTCAGTTCCAGCACTTTCCCTGTGCCTTAACATCTCAGAAATCAGGTTTGTTTTACAAGGGTGTGTTATTGTTAATAGACGGTGCTCTTAGTGGCACATAGTGCAGCTTATAATTGATCACATCTTGGATTCAGTACTAAGTTTTTTCCATTTTTGGCTGTAGCCCTGGTGTCTGAGGTAGGGTGTGTTCTTTCAGAGGTGGGATGAGGAGGAGCTGTGCAGTGGGAAGAAGAGTTAGGAACTGTGGGAACTGAGATGACCACAGGAAGCAGCACTGTAGGTTACACAACTGGAAGAGTTGGGCTTGATCCCTAGACACAGGGCAGCATCCGGATATCCACTAGAGGGATGTGTCCAGTTTTAAAACGGGGGTTTAGCAAGATACATTTGGCAGGGATATCCAGAGGGACTGGGGACAGAGATCTAAGCATGAGGGGGAGGGAGCACCTGAATGTCAGGGGAATAGCTTTGGGGAGGAAGGTGGATAGATGAGTGAGCTGGGAATGTAAACAACAACCCCAGGGTGCAGAAATGATGCTGGAACAATAGGAGCAGTAGTTTGAGGCTGGGGCTGGGGCGGGAGATTACTTCAGTCTTTAACGTTGGTGTAAGAAACCCAAGGAAGTTCCAAGAGGACTCAGCCCAACAGCAGCCAGCGCCTCACTGGAGAGACAGGGGACAGGCCAGCGAGAGGAGGAAGGCTGTGTGGATAGCTTCACAAGGGCTGCCTCTCTGCACTTGGAGGAGTGTAACAGAAATCACATGAGAAAACAAACGGTGACTGTGCCTAGCACTCATTGCAGGCTGTCTTCTAACTCTTGACATGAAAGTCATTGAAACCTCACAGCTCACCTGCCACCTTTGTTTTAAAGTTAAGGAAACAAGTTCTGCTAATGTCAGAGGTGAACACAGGCAGCCCTTGACCTGTGAGGTCTGTGCACTGCCGTGCGTTCTATGTTCTCTCCTCTCTCTTGATGGCAGTAGAGGAGGCACTGAGGATCTTGGCCCCATCTAATCTAGTCATTTTTACAACCCCAAGAGAAGTATATGTCATTTCTGCTTTTCAGAGGAGGGGCTAAGGTCTGAGAGACTCTGCGGTCACCCCAGTAGAAGTCAGGTGTCCCCTCCTGGCCATACTCAGTGCCATGAGAGCTGGGCCCAGCTCGTAAAACCTGTGCTTGCGGAAGGCACCAGAGATGCCAGGGTGGTGGCGGGTTACTGTTCCCAGAAGAGCAAAACCAACGCAAGTGAATGACCCATTACCTTGTTAGCTGGTGGGAGCTTCTCTGGGTTTTAAGTTTATGTACTATTAGCATTCTTAAGTACGTTAGGAGGTGACAGCCAGACCGGGGTATGTTTTTAAATGTTTTACATATATGAGAGTAATCGGGACAAGTAATGTATGTTTTTAAATGTTTTAGATCTGTGAGAGTAATCGGGACGAGGAACATATATTTTTAAAACAGTTTTGATCTGTGAGAGTAATCGGGACAAGGAACGTATATTTTTAAAACAGTTTTGATCTATGAGAGTAATCGGGACGAGGAACGTATATTTTTAAAACAGTTTTGATCTGTGAGAGTAATCGGGACGAGGAACAGAGGTGCTCTCCCTTGGTCTTTGTTTCCTTCTTACTGTTACACGTTTTGTCTGGCATGATTTTCCTCCTGCCTGAAGAACTTTAGTATTTATTTTACTGCAAGTCTGCTAGCAATGGATTTTCTCAATTTTTGTCTGGAAAGGTATTTATTTCCCTTTCACTTTCTTACATTAATAGACTTCATTTTTTCAAACAATTCTGGGTTTCCAGAAAAATTGAGCAGATAATGCAGAGCCCCCACATCCCTTCTTACAGTTTCCTGTGCTATGTCTGTCACAACTAATGAGCCCGCGTTGATATATTTAATACTAACCGAAGCCCACAGTTTATAGTACGGCTCATTCTCTGTGTTGTACATTCTGTGGATCTTGACAAATGGATAATGTCATGTATCAGCTATTACAGTGTCGTACGAAATAGTTTTGCTGCCCTAAAAATCTTCTGTGCTTCCACTCTTCCTCTCCGTCTGCCTGTGCTTACTGATCTTTCTACACAGTTTTGCCCTTTCTAGAATGTCATATATTGGAATTATAGAGTATTGCCCTTTTCAGATTGGTTTATTTCACCTAGAAATATGCATTTTAGGTTCTTCTGTGTCTTTTCATTTCTTGATAGCTCATTTCTTTCATTTTTATTGCAATAAATTCAAATAACATAAAACCATTTTAAAGGACACAATTCAGTGCCATTTAGTACCTTTACCTGTAGTGTAATCATCACCTGTCTCAGGTTCCAAAACATTTTCTCTGCCCCAAAAGGAACCCTGTTTTGTGCCCATTTGCAGTCACACCCTGTTTCCCCTCACCCAACCCATGGCAACCACATCTGCTTTGTCTCTGTGGGTTTACCTGTCCTGGATATTTCCTGTAAACAGAGGCATGTAATATGTGTGTGATCTTTTATGTGTGGCCTCTTTCAGTAAGCATAGTTTTGAGGTTCATTTGCATTGTGGCATATACCAGTGTATCATCTCTTTAAGGCTGAATATTCCGGTACATGGCTGAACCACAGTTTGATTATCCATTCATCCACGATGGCCATTCGAGTTGTTTCCACCCTTTGGCTGTTGTGAATGGTGCTGCTGTGACGATTCATGTACACATTTTTGTTTGAATACCCATTTTCAATTCTTTTGAGTATATACCTAGGAATAGAATTGTTGGGTCTGTGTTTAACATTTTGAGGAATGCCAAACTGTTTTCACAATGCCTGTACCACTTTACATTCTCCCCAGCAATGCACGAAGGTTGAATTCCTCCACATCCTTGCCCTCACTTGTGTTTCTCTGTTTTTATTGTTGTTGCTGTCCTAGTGGATGTAAAGTGGAAGTCACTGTGGCTCTAACTTACATCTGCCTGATGACTGACTGGTACCACCTTGACATGATGTCGTACATTTCTTCCACCTCCACATTCAGTTAAGTCGTTCGGTAGCTTGAAATTGGCCATGATGGGAATATTCACACGTCAGAAGTTAGCAGTCTCAGCGACGTGGCTGTGAGCAGGAGCCAGCCCAAGCCCATCCCTGCTCTGAAGCGTGTACTTCTCCAGAGAGGCTCCCCCATCCTCTGGAAGGCAGGGCGGGTGCAGGCTGGCCTCTCCAGAGTGGTTCTGAGCCGACCTGTGGCTGTGTGGCAGGGGGAAGCTCTGGCTGCCTCTGATCCTCTGTGCTCTAAGGCCCAGCCCTCCAGATGTTGTGACTAGGAGTCTGCAGTGCTTTCTAAGTGCCCCCTGGTCTGTCCCAAAGTCCAGTTTGTGCTTTCTCAGTACAGCATGCTTGCCAAAAGCTCTATTTTGCTCCTTCGAGGCCAGCTTCTTGCCCTGGGTAGCTTAGGAATTCAGCGAATTCCTCTTGAAAGAAACTGTACCCTTCTTCCCACTTCCCTCTCTCAGGGATCTTGGCCCCTCAGGTTCTGGTTGTTTAGCTGACCCAGACTCCAGTTCTTGTCCCGCCAATCTCGTGAGACGTCCATAAACCCTGTTGGCTTCTTTGAATCCCAACCACATTTCTCTGGATTTCTCACCCTCTTGTAGCACAACCTAGAAGGAGAACAGCCATAGAAAGTTGACTCCCCGCTCTGTGGTCTCTGCCTCCCATGAATCCTGCAACGTTTCCAGGTGTGTGTGTGAGCTGTGGCGGCCTGTGCATGTGTGCAGGAGCTTGTGTTTAGGTGCCTGTGTGTTCCTGTGCAGGTGTGCGGGAGCTTGTGTTTAGGCGCCTGTGTGTTCCCGTGCAGGTGTGCGGGAGCGTGTGTTCAGACGCCTGTGTGTTCCTCTGCACGTGTGCGGGAGCGTGTGTTTAGGCGCCTGTGTGTTCCTGTGCAGGTGTGCGGGAGTGTGTGTTCAGGCGCCTGTGTGTTCCTGTGAACGTGCATAGTTCATCTTTATGGTCTCAACAAATATTTCCATTCTGATGTATTTCTCAGTGTTTAACTAATTTGGCAGATAATGTGGGACCCACAATGGAATGACTTTGCCCCTCATTTATCACTGAGCTGAGCCATGGGCTCTTTAAGGACCAGATAGCTCACTGGGGTACCTTTGTTGGTTGGTTAAGCCACGAACAAGGAGCTCTGACTTAGGCCACTGATTTACTTTGGGTTCTCTGGCTTTACTTATTTGGTTCTGTTATTATTTGGGGAAGTGTCTGATTAAAATAAATGGGCCATGGTAAAAGCAGTATGTGTTTTATAGATTGAGATACTTATTTTTTGTTCTTAATTTTAATTTTTTTTAATTTTTATTTTTTGAGAGAGACAGTCTCATTCTGTTGCCACGCTGGAGTGCAGTGGTGCAATCATGGCTTACCGCAGTCTTGACCTCCTGAGCTCAAGTGATCCTCCCACCTTGGCGTCCCAGAGTGCTGGGATTATAGGCTTGAGCCACTGTGCCTTACCCCTTTTATTTTTTTTAACCGCTGTATTGAGCTATAATTCACATACCATACAATCCAGCCATTTAAACTATACAATTAACTGTTTTACAGTATATTCTCAGGATTGTGCAACCATCACCGAAATCTCTTATTAGAACCTTTTGTCTTCCATAAAGAAACCCTATACCCATCAGCCCTCAATCCTCAGACCGCTCCACTGCTCTCCCTGTCACGCCCACCCTAGCCACCCACTAATTCACTTCGTCTCTATAGGAGGACACCTTCTGGACATCCCGTGTACATGAAATATTACAACACATAGTCTTTGCGATGAGCTTTTTTTTTTTTTTTTTTTTTTCACTCAAGACAGGGTCTCGCTCTGTCACCCAGGCTGGAGTGCAGTGACGTGATCATTGCAGCCTCCACCTCCCAGGCTCAAGTGATCCTCCCATCTCAGCCTCCTGAGCAGCTGGGACCACAGGCACGCACCACCATGCCCAGCTAATTTTTAGATGTTTTGTGGAGATGGGGCCTCATTGTGTTGAGCTGGTCTTGAACTTCTGGGCTCAAGTGATCCTCCTGCCTCTCAGCTTTCCACAGTGCTGGGATCACAGATGTGAGACACACCATGCCCAGCCTGCTTCTTAGACAGCGTGACACATATTAGTGTTTCATTTCCTTGTATTGACAAATAATTCTGTTGTATGAAAAGGCTACATTTTGTTTAGCCATTTATCAAGTAATGATCCTTTGAGCTTTTTCGACTTTTAGGCGAAATAAATCATGCTGCTGTGAGCATTCATGTACAGGTGTTTGTGTGGATGTGTGTTTTCCTTTCTGTTGCATATATACTTGTGGGTAGAATGGGTCATATGGTACCTCTAGGTTTACATATTTTGAGGATTTGCAAAATTGATTTTCAAAGGGCCTACATCATTTTACATTACCACTGGCATCAAATGAGAGTTCCGATTTCCCCATGTCTTCACCAAAACTTGTGGTTAAAAGGAAAATCTCAAATTAAGTTTAATATAGTTTAATTGAGCAAAGAATGATTCACGAATTGGGCAGTCCCTGAACCAGAATAGGTTCAAAGAGGCTCCAGTGCATCCATGTAGTGGAAGAACATTTATGAGCAGAAAAAAGAAAGTGAGCTACAGAAACAGCCAGCCAGGTTGCAGTTCTGCATTTGCCTTATTTGGACGTGGTTTGAACAGCTGGCTGCCTGTGATTGGCCAAAACCTGATGGTTGGCCTAAGAGTAGGCTCCAGTCTCTTCACACATCCAGTTAGGAAACCTTCAGGCTGAAACTTACAGTATGTTAAGGAGACAGCTTTAGGCTGAACTTAATTTACCATTGTCTGTATTTTAACCATCCTAGTGGACATGAAGTGATATCTCATTGTGATTTTGATTTGTATTTCTCTAACTGATAATGTTGAGCATCTTTTCATGTGCTTATTGGCCACTTTTATATCCTCTTTGGAGAAGTGTTTATATACAAATACTTTTGCCCACCCCCCCCTTTTTTTTTGAGACAGAGTTTCACTCTGTCGCCAGGCTGGAGTGCAGTGGTGTGATCTCGGCTCACTGCAACCTTCGCCTCCTGGGTTCATGTGATTCTCCTGCCTCAGCCTCCTGAGTCGCTGGGACTACAGGCACCCACCACCATGCCCAGCTTTTTGTATTTTTAGTAGAGACAGGGTTTCACCATGTTGGCCAGGATGATCTCGATCTCTTGATGTCGTGATCCACCCGCCTTGGCCTCCCAAAGTGCTGGGATTACAGGCATGAGCCACCACGCCCAGCCACTTTTGCCCATTTTTTAGTTGGTTTAATGTGATCCAAAGTTTACTACAGTAGCCCCCTCTTATCTGTGGGGGATATTTTCCAAGACCCCCAGTGAAACAGGATAGTGCCAAACCTAGTTGGCTGTCAATCAGAACAACTGTTTTGTCTTCTACCCACAAACTTATTTGCTTATTTATTTTTTTTGGTTTTGTTTTGTTTTGTTTTTGAGATAGACTCTTTCCCTGTCACCCAGGCTGGAGTGTAATGGCGCAGTCTCAGCTCATTGCAACCTCCACCTCCCAGATCAAGCAATTCTCATGGCTCAGCCCCTCCCAAATAGCTGGGACTACAGGCGCCCACCACCACACCAGATTTTTTTTTTTTTTTTTAAGTAGAGGTGGGATTTCGCATGTTGGCCAGCCTGGTCTTGAACTCCTGACCTCAAGTGATCTGCTGGCCTCAGCCTCCCAAAGTGCTGGGATTATAGGCACAGTGCTGGGATTACAGGTGTGAACCCCCGTGCCAGGTCCCAGCCACAAATTTAATGCCTTTTCCATCTTAAGGTTTGACATGTGACAGCAAAACTAGCATGAAATTATTTTCCTTCTTCAGTTTCACAGATGGAAGATGTGTTCTTACACCTTAGCAACCTCAGGGTATGATACTTTGCTTAATAAGTCGAGAACTTTCAGCTTTTCACTTAAAGGAAGCACTTTATGGCTTCTCTTTGGCATATCCGAATGACCAACATCACTATTGGTGTGTTTTGGGCCATTATTGAGTAAAGTAAAGGTGACTTGACACGAGCACGGTGATCCCACGACGCCTGAGGTGACGATCCAGACAGCACAGGTGAGTGGGCGGGAGCATGCTCAGGGCGTGTCGGACAGAGCGGGGCTCGTGTCTCGAGCGGGACGGAGTGAGATTTCATCACCCTACTCAGAACAGCATGCAGTTTAAAACTGACTGTTTCTGGAAGTTTCCATTTAATATTTTCTGACCTTGGTTGACTACAGGTAATGGAAATCACAGAACGTGGAACTGCCAATAAGTAGGGGATTTCTGTAGTAGGTAACAAATTGGAGGTCAGTGGGTTCAGTTTTCAAACTCTTTACCCCAGTTTTAAGATTTGGGGTATTTGTAATAAAAAAGGAATGTGTGGCAGACATTTTTCTGCGCCTGGAGCTGTGGGGTCTGCTCTCTGGAGAGAGGCTGGACGGCCCCATCCTGTGGCGCCATCCTTTTGCGGGTGTGCGCGTCCTGCTCAGTGGGCAGCAAGCCTCAGCTCATGGCCTGGCCTCCTGTTTGTTTTTGTGGCCAGTGAACAGCTTTTACATTTTTTAATGGCTGGAAGAAAGTGGCAGGTAGGCCGGGCGCGGTGGCTCAAGCCTGTAATCCCAGCACTTTGGGAGGCCGAGGCGGGCGGATCACGAGGTCAGGAGATCGAGACCATCCTGGCTAACACGGTGAAACCCCGTCTCTACTAAGAAATACAAAAAACTAGCCGGGCGAGGTGGCGGGCGCCTGTAGTCCCAGCTACACGGGAGGCTGAGGCCGGAGAATGGCGTGAACCTGGGAGGCGGAGCTTGCAGTGAGCTGAGATCCGGCCACTGCACTCCAGCCTGGGCGACACAGCGCGAGACTCCGTCTCAAAAAAAAAAAAAAAAAAAGAAAGTGGCAGGTGAAAATGTTATGAAATTCAAATTTCAGTGACCATATTAAAGTTCTGTTGGAACACAGCCATGCTCATTAGTTCGTACGCCAACTGTGGTTGAGTGGTTGTGACAGAGACCTCACGGCCCGCAAGTGCCCCAGATATCTCCTGTCTGACCCTTTATGGGGAATGTGTAACATCCAACTGCAGTGAGGCACACAGGCTGTAATTGGGAAAGGTGTTCTGGAACCTTGGTATCAAACATCCAGTGAAGGTAATGATCATATTCAGGAAAAAAGTACTAGTGTTTTCACATGTTTGATTATTTACTGTTTCTTCATTGTGTACAAGCAAATAATTAAAAAGGAAACAGTAAGTTTTAGGGTGGTACATTTCCGACCTCCTCCTCATAAGTCGCGATAGTTACTATCTGCATGAGAATAAAGTTAAGCTCCTAGGAGATATATAAACTTATTTCTTGAAAACGTAAAATTCACAGATCCATTTTAAATCCGATCTTACTTCTTAATCCATGTAGATAGATTTTTAGTATTCCAGTCACTTCTGTAAATCTTTTTTGTTTTGTTTTGTTTTGAGACGAAGTCTCACTCTGTCGCCCAGGCTGGAGTGCAGTGGCGCAATCTTGGCTCACTGCAAACTCTGCCTTCCGGGTTCGCGCCATTCTCCTGCCTCAGCCTCCCGAGTAGCTAGGACTGCAGGTGCCCACCACCACGCCCGGCTAATTTTTTTGTATTTTTAATAGAGACAGGGTTTCAAATAACCCTGTTTTTCCAATCTCATATAGTTTCTCATCTATATTAGAATAAACTGTATATACTATATATATTGTCACACAAAGCTGGATTCATTTAAATAGTATACAGAATATGTGCAATTAATTCAGTACTACAATTGCCCATCTATCTTTTAATCCATTCCAGTTAAAACATAAGCGTGTATATTTGAATTAATATTCATTTGATTTAAATTTAAAATAAAAACAACCAGATTGTCTTCGGTGTTTTAGTGAAGGAGATGAGAAGACAGACTTCCTACCCTTGGACTCGTTTTAATTTGTTATGTTCATGTGACTCATGCCAGGACTTCAGCGTAAATCACGATTATCAAATAATTATGTGACTTTTCTTTCTTTTAGCGGAAACAGGAAAATGTCTAAAGGACTTTAGAATTTTGTGAGAACATGGTTCAAATCTTTGAAAAATACTCTTCATGGCCATGTGTTTATGTGTAAATAAGTCTGTTGATATTAGTGTTTCCATGAAGGGTTACCCTGTTGTTCTCCTGAGTAGAAGCTGTGAGGCGTCCCTATTTTAACTCTGCCATTGAATATTAGTCCTGGCTTAAATTCTCCTATAATTTCACGCATGCACTAAAAGGGGGCTTAACCCCTTTAAAAACTAAATGGATAGAGGAAGAGTATATGTCAGATGTAACATATGAAATTCAGGGTACGTTCTCTTATGAATTAAAACTAAGACTTGGATTTCAAGTGATTTAGACAGCTTTGTTACGAAAGGTATGCTCGGATGAACCTAGTTTTTAAACTTTTCTTTTACTTTGTTTTCTGATCTACCAAAATAGATAATGGTCACTTGTATAATGAAGAAATAGTGAGGAAGCCCTCTCTAGGCCAGTGCCTCCTACGCAGTGTGCATCAGCGCCGACTCGGCTGCCACCGTCCACCTTCAGCCCAGAAGAGCCTTGTGCCCCTGGGGCCCATGGTGGTCACAGCTGAGGCTCAGCCATCATCCCTGTCGCGGCAAGAGTCCTTACTTTAAACTGTTAAGAGTTTAGGTGACATAAGAAAGCAGCAATTTGCCATAGCTCTGGTAGACAACACCATTGGATTTGTGGTGAGAAAGTCAAGGAGTGACTGTGATCACTACGTGTGGTCTCAGTTAAAAACTTCAGGGACGTTAGTGTCTTTTCGGATTTCCTAGTGAAATTTCTCATTAATGTACAAAGCACCTGGGGAGAATTTTGAAAGTGCTTTCTGTTAAGAAATGACCTTAAACAGATGGATTTTTAAGCACTGTCATTGCACCAAAGCGTTGGGGTATCCAGTTACTCTGTTGCAGTAATCGAAGCCCGTAAACCACAGAGAAAATTACAATCTTGTGGATTTTGGAAAAGATCAATTGCTTTATTTACTGTGTGAATTAATTGATTGCCTGCTTTTTATGTAGACTAGAAATAGATAAAAATGGTTATCTTGTGCAATTTCCTTTTACTATTCGAAGTAGTAATTTGACCATACTGTGACAGTTTATTACAGGGTTGACAGATGTTTTAGATTCCTCTCTACCTTTTTAACCGTGAATACTTTCTTTGTAGAAGCAACTATTTGGATAAAGCATCCTAGTATCTTTGAAAAAAATACCATTTAATTATTAAGATTTCTGACCTGCTTTTTCATTTTCCATGAATACTGACCAAAGTCTCTAGAGAAGACGGGAGATGGGCACGTAGGATTTGAGGATCTTGAGAAGGGACAGATAGTTTGGGAGATGAGTAGATATTTGATTATACAAAGATCAGAAGGCACAAATTTGTGTTGGTACCAAATTATATTTAAGTCACTCTCCTGCTAAGTTCAGCAGCCCAGCTGTGGGGACGAGCAGAGATCCCCACTGGTGTGGAGAGGTAACAAGTGCTCCATCAGATCCTCGTGCCTTACAGTTCTAAACATGTAAACGCCGTGTGCCTGGAAGTCTCGTCCACTGTCAGGAATATTGTCCCTAATACTTTTTCTCATGATAATCTGATGCTATGAAGACGTGGTTCTGAGTTACTTTTCCCCAGGCCCCACAGAAGTGCTTCTCTTCCCTCCAGTACAGGGCACCAGTCTTCTTGGAAAGCACTGAATGGGGCCTTGGGTTCTCATGGGCCCCACCTCTGTGTGTATTAGAACCTTGGACTCCCTTTGGTTGTGCTGAGTGTGAACCAAAATTTTCTGGGCAGTTTTAATTTTCTACATGTCTTTCTGACCATTTGCGCTGACTTTAATTCATATGCAGAGAGAACAATATAAAACATTTTAAATATTTAACGTTTTTAGTATTTCCCCAGACCGAATTATTTGAATGCAGGCCACATCTGCTTAGGTAAACCTGTACTATGCTGAGTGCTTCTAAGTAAAGGTGTGTTGCTTGCCTAAACACTTCTAGAAACCAGGTTCTGATTACTCTTGTGATGTAACTAATAAGGAAGAGGCGTCTCATGTTCTTGTAGAACCGTGGTTCTCCTGTCCTTTTTGCCTTATCTGTTCCATTTTTGAGATTGTGTTGATTTTAGACAAGGAAACAAAGCTACTTGCTTAGATTTTTTTCATTTCATAGGCTTAAAGTAGAACTAGCCACATGGTGTAGGAAGGTTGGTGTTTTCAGATGGCCAGTGAACAGGTGACCCTGTCACTTAGGTGCCTTCTGAGGCACGGCGGGGTTGGGCCCCACCTGTGCTGGTGGGGCCTGCTCCAGGGCACACTCTCGATTGCTGTGCCAGTGACTCACATTCCTTCTTCCTTCCCCTTTAGTTGTGGTCTAAGAGAGGGAAAGAATTCTTCCCTGCAAGCAGCCATTGCTTCCAGTAAGAATTTTGTGTATTTTGTTTTTTCCTTTTTAAAATAGTGCCTAAAGCGTTACGCAGCATTGAGCAAAGCTCAAATCCTTCTTGGAATGAGGAAGAATCTTGAATAAATGAACTTGATTGGCAAGTTCATGATTTCATGTTTAGTGGCATTTTGTTTCTAACAGAATCATTTTATCCATTTATCTTTAAAATTTTCCTTAAAGGTATTAAATCAGCAATGCCTCAGGTATAGCATCTTTCTTAATATTTTCTGAGACATTACCTGTCTAAACTTATTCTAGGTTTTTATTTTTAAAAAGGAGTGAGTCAGCAGAATTGTTACTGCATGTTTCAGTGTTATTAATGCTAATGGAATTTTTTTTTTTTTTTTTTAAGTTGAAGTCTCACTCTGTCGCCTAGGCTGGAGTGCAGTGGCGCAATCTCAGCTCACTTCAAGCTCCGCCTCCTGGGTTCATGCCATTCTCCTGCCTCAGCCTCCTGAGTAGCTGGGACTACAGGCGCCTGCCACCACGCCCGGCTAATTTTTTGTATTTTTAGTAGAGATGGGGTTTCACCATGTTAGCCAGGATGGTCTCGATCTCCTGACCTCGTGATCCCCCCTCCTCGGCCTCCCAAAGTGCTGGGATTACAGGTGCGAGCTACCGTGCCCGGCCAATGCTAATGGCCTCTACATTCCTTGTCAAGTGCCTGCTGTACTTTTTTTTTGTAATTAAAAATGCTTGTATCAGCCTGGTGCGGTAGATTGCTCATGCCTGTAATCCCAGCACTTTTAGAGCCCGAGGCAGATGGATCACTTGAGGCCAGGAGTTTGAGACCACCATGGCCAACATGGCAAAACCCCGTCTGTACTAAAACTACAAAAATTAGCCACTTGTGGTGGCGGGCACCTGTAGTCCCAGCTACTCCAGAGGCCTAGGCAGGATAATTGCTTCAACCTGGGAGGCGGAGGTTGTAGTGAGCTGAGATCGTGCCGCTGCACTCCAGCCTGAGTGACAGAGTTAGACTCCATCTCAAAAAAAAAAAAAACAAAAATGCTTATATCGTGCATAGGACGTGGAATTTATGAACAATAAAATCCTATGCAAGTTCTGATTGTTAATACTGGTCTTCAAGGAGAATGTTGTTTGAAGGAAGACATTCCTTTTATTAAATTTTTGTTTTAAACGTTAGCTTTCAATTTTTTTATGTTTGGAAATGGGAGGAATATGATTTAATTGGCAAGAACATTTTGACCGTTTATGTCAGTTCCATCCTGTATACTTCAGCGTGGCGTAACAGGAAGGCCTCTGGAGTCCTTTGGGTCTGGATCTCTTTATTCTACCCGTTCCCCCGAGGCATTCTGTTGTCTGTTAGATGGAGCCACTAATTGTTCAGAGGTTCTGGTGAGGATTAAACAAAATATTGTATGTAGAGTTCCTGGAGCACAGTTAAATGCTCTTTGTATATTTGGTTTAATTTTTCTAAACAAAACAACTTTGGTAATAGCAGCAGCATATTAGAATCTAAAATATGCCTTTGTTCTTTTAAAAGGTAACATTAAAGAGATGTTTGCAGGGTGTCAACTCAAATATAATAGAAACTTGAATAATCGTACAATGATTATTTCTAGTTCATGGAGATAATATAAATATAGAAATTTGTTTTATAATTAGAACTTAAGAGAGATTTGAGTCTTTTTTTTTTAAGCTGAAAGATAAGATTTAAAACTGAATATGTGTTCCTATGTGACTGAGGACTGTGTTTTCTCTGATCCCTGTGTGTCCCAGTCTTTCTCTGTGATGTTTTTGCTACTTTAGATTCTGTTTTATGCAACATAAGCAAATGTTTATGAATATGTATTAGTGAGAAGCAGAGTTTGACTTAGTGAACAGATTTTAAAACTTGGTAACAGATTTACTTTGTTCAAATTTGATATATTCTCTTTCTCATTTTCTTTGGCACATTGGAATAATCACTCAAATGAAAACCTCAGAACTATTGAATGTCTTGGGATACCACTACTAAGAGACGGCTTGATTGTGCAGATTCTAACACAAGCCAGTTAAATTCTAATACAAGCCAGTTCACTTGTATTCAAACGTTATTTGGGAAGAGGATTTCTCTATTCATTCCAGAACAGAATGGGGCACTACCGGCAGTTCCTCCCATGCTCCTCCTGCAACTCTGCCTCACTGCAGGCGTGGGTGCCGCCTCCTCCCATGCTCCTGCCCGTCACTGCCTCACTGCGGGCGTAGGTGCCGCCTCCTCCCGTGCTCCTGCCCGTCACTGCCTCACTGCAGGCGTGGGTGCCGCCTCCTCCCGTGCTCCTGCCCATCACTGCCTCACTGCGGGCGTGGGTGCCGCCTCCTCCCGTGCTCCTGCCCGTCACTGCCTCACTGCGGGCGTGGGTGCCGACTCCTCCCACGCTCCTGTCTGTCACTGCCTCACTGCAGGCGTGGATACCGCCTCCTCCCACGCTCCTGCCCGTCACTGCCTCACTGCAGGCGTGGGTGCCGCCTCCTCTCATGCTCCTGCCCATCAGTGCCTCACTGCAGGCATGGCTGCCACCTCCTCCCATCCTTCTGTCCGTCACTGCCTCACTGCAGGCATGGGTGCCACCGCCTCCCACTCTCCTGCCCATCAGTGCCTCACTGCAGGCGTGGGTGCCGCCTCCTTCCATGCTCCTGTCCGTCACTGCCTCACTGCAGGCGTGGGTGCCGGCTTCACCCATTCTCCTGTCCGTCACTGCCTCACTGCAGGCGTGGGTGCTGATCCCATGCTCCTGTCCATCCTGAGGCTGTCCAGGAGCCCACCAAGAGACACCTCATTAGAACAAAAGCTGCTCCTACCACCCAAGAAATTCAAGAGATTTAGTACCTTTGTGTGGGGAATCAGGGATGAGAGACCAAATATTAGAACAAAAGATTCTCCTAGCACTCCCACCTACAAGGGGTTTTAGGAGTTCTATGTTAAGTACTAGGGGCAGAGACCAAATATATGTATTTCTTGTTATTTCACACCTGGCCAACCCCAGCTCATATACGGCTAGTTTCTTTCTTTCTTTTTTGTTTGGTTTTTTTTTTTTTTTTTTTTTTTTTTTTTGAGACGGAGTCCCAGGCTGGAGTGCAGTGGCGCAATCTCAGCTCACTGCAACCTCCACCTGCTGGGTTCAAGCAATTCTGCCTCAGCCTTCTGGGTAGCTGGGACTACAGGTGTGCACCACCACGCCTGGCTAATTTTTTTGTATTTTTAGTAGAGACTGAGTTTCTCCATCCTGGCCAGGTTGGTCGCGAACTCCTGACCTCGTGATCCGTCCGCCTTGGCCTCCCAAAGTGCTGGGATTACAGGCGTGAGCCACTGCACCTGAATCTTCCATGGACCCTTCCAGGCAGCAGCGGACTCTCCTTCCTGTGCCGGCACACTGTTCTCCCTCCCTGGCTGGCGGCCACGCCTCCCACACCAGCCCCTCCTCCAGCGACAAGCCTCCAAGGACAGCAGCAGGTCTCATTCCCGCTGGATCTGGAGGAAGTGCTTGCTAAATAGATTCTTCAACAGAACAGTCAACACATGTGCAGGAGATTAAATACGGCCCAGTGACTAATAAAAGCAGAACTCACCTTATTTTTGCTGTGATATATGACTGAGTAGAGAAGCTTTATTATTATTACATAAGTATAATTCTGTAGGTGATTCTGGTACTGGTATGTTTAGCTTTAAGGTGTTGCTCAGGCGTTAAGGATGACAGGATGAGTAGGACTTTACTAGCATACTGTCAGACCAAATTTGAGAAGTACCAGTAAACTTAGAGAAATCTAATGTTAGAGAAGGAAGAATGTTTTCATTTTGGAACATTTTTTACAGGAGTCATTTTATGATATTTATCTTTAAAACTTGATGTTCCAAAAAATTTTCTTTACAAATCAAATTTGGAGTAGATTACTTGGTGTAAGATAATCCTGTTTCCAAGTATCGTTTTCATCTAATATCATTAAAATATGGTTTAATTAATGAAAATTGCACTTTCACATAATTTTGGTCATTTGTTATATAAAAATAGTACTCCTGTATTAGAAACATTTTCTTAATTTTAATCCTAAATTACAGAATTAGTTCATGCTTATAAGGATTTCAAAAGTATAGAAATACAGAGGGAAATGTAAGAGCTGAGTTTCCTCATTACTAGTTTCGTACATATTCTTGCAGACCTCTTTTCTATGCATTTATTAGCATGTGTAACTTACATTAGAACATGTTTCTATACACATGCATGTGTGTACGATATTTTTAAAACTATATGGCCTCTTAATTTTTTTTTTTTTTTTTTTTTTTTGAGACGGAGTCTCACTCTGTCCCAGGCTGGAGTGCAGTGGCACGATCTCGGCTCACTGCAACCTCCGCCTCCCGGGTTCTCCTACCACAGCCTCCTGAGTAGCTGGGATTGCAGGCGCCCGCCACCATGCCTGGCTAATTTTTGTATTTTTAGTAGAGACGGGGTTTCACTGTGTTGATCTCTTGACCTTGTGATCCGCCTGCCTTAGCCTCCCAAAGTGCTGGGATTGCAGGCGTGAGCCACCGTGCCTGGCCAAGGATGTTTTATTTTAGCCCTAATGGCAGAGAAAATATTTTCTTTCTCTTTTTTTTCAATCCAGAGAGAGGGTCTCACTCTGTCACTCAGGCTGGAGAGCTGTAGTTCAATCATGGCTCACTGCAGCCTGGAACTTCTGGACTGAAGTGATCCTCCCGTCTCGGCTTCTGAGTAGCTGGGACTGGGACTACAGGTGTGCACCACCATTTTTTTTAGAGACAGAATCTCACTATGTTGCCTAGGCTTGTCTTGAACATCTGGCCTCAAGCAGTCCTCCTGCCTCAGCCTCCCACTATATTGGAATTACAAGTGTGAGCCACCGCGCCCAGTCCATGTTTTTTTTTAAATAGGTTTTCTTTTTTTTTTTTGAGACAGACTCTCCCTCTGTCATCCAGGCTGGAGTGCAGTGGCACGATCTCAACTAGCTACAACCTCCACCTCCCAGGTTGAAGCGATTCTCCTGTCTCAGCCTCCCAAGTAGCTGGGATTACAGGCGGGTACCGCCACACTCTGCTAATTTTTGTATTTTTAGTAGAGACGGGGTTTCCCCATGTTGGCCAGGCTGGTGTTGAACTCCTGGCTTTAAGTAATCCACCCGCCTCAGCCTCCTAAAATGTTGGGATTACAGGAATGAGCCACCATACCTGGCCCTAAATAGGTTTCTTTTCTCCTGTACAAACCCTTCTCCAGTATCCAGGCCCTCCCTGCAGAATTTTAAGGGGGATCCCCATCTGGGTGAAGGTGGGAGATGGTACGGAGGGGAGCCAAGTAAGGAAGAGTGTCTCTTGGCTGGTTTGGGCCAAAAGAGAAAAGCAAAAGGAAAGAGTGAATTTTATTTTAGTTTATATTTTGTTACTTTATTTTGTGGAGTCTCATTATGTTGTCCAGACTAGGGTGCAGCACTAATCACAAGCATGATTGTAGCACATTGCAGACAAGCTCCTGGGCTCAAGGGATCCTCCCACCTCAGCCTCCCGAGAACCTGGGACTTGCAGGTTTGCGCCACCATGGCTGACCTGGGCAGGGTAGAGGCTCAGCCTAGATTTCCAGGACATGATGATAATATACTAACAGGTTAGAAGCATGTTTTTTTAAACAAGGTAAAGGTCAGTTTTGTATAATCTATGATGTTTCAGATTCCAGTGAATTTCCTCTGGACAGTGGGGTGCAGGGAAGACTCTGACGGCATTTTCCACACTCAAATTTTCTGCTCATCATGTTCTCAGAATGTAGAGAGCTGGGGTGCCATGCATTTCACTTTCCCTCCTTGGAGACCAGTTTCCAAAGCTTTAGAGCAGAGTGTTTTAAAGAAGCATCATGTAAACATAGGACATATAATGGGAATATGAAATTGCCTGCTTGACGTTTTATTTACAGTTGTTGGGAGTTAATAAGTCATATGTGTGTATTTTCTTCCTAGGTTCATTTTCCAGACACTGAAAGAGCAGAATGGCTAAATAAGGTAAGATTAGAGTATACCAAATACCGTCTATCAGTGGAATTGGAGGATGAGATACCATCTTTCCATATTTGGGAATTTGCATGTTGGTAACATTTGAGCTCGTTTGGACTTTAGTGGGTTGGCTTCTGCTCCCCAAAGACCTCAGTCATAACAAATGCATTTCTTGTCTTTCCAGAGAGTGAGAACTGTCTCTTTGACTTGAGAAAAGTATAGGCATGTGCATATTTATATCTCTGGCCATGTGTCTTCTTTTCTGAACAGCCAGGGCTCAAATCTATTTTATAATAATCATAAGTTTTAAGAAACATTACAAAGAAAGAAATAACTTACAAGAAACTGGATAATCAATAACAATCCTTTTTTTTTTTTTTTTTTTTTTGAGATGGCGTTTCACTCTTGTTGCCCAGGCTGGAGCTCAGTGGCACGATCTCAGCTCACCGCAACCTCCACCTCCCGGGTTCAAGTGATTCTCCTGCCTTGGCCTCCCGAGTAGCTGGGATTACAGGCATGCACCACCACACCCGGCTAATTTTGTATTTTTAGTAGAGATGGAGTTTCTCCATATTGGTCAGGCTGGTCTCGAACTCCCGACCTCAGATGATCGCCTGCCTCAGCCTCCCAAATTGCTGGGATTACAGGCGTGAGCCCCTGCACACAGCCAGCAATCATTTTTTTAAAGGTTATGTTTTTAGAACAGTATACCTTGAATTAGATCTGTTTTATCTCTGTATTTCGTGCATCTTTAGGGCTACACAGTGAGCTCAGATGTTGATATGATCACTTTAAAGTGCTGGAAGTTCATTTGTCATTAAAAATGTAGGTGCTTGTTAATATTTATACAGTTGAAGAACTATAAATATTACTGTTGTTTTCAGCAACAAGTTGAAACCACAGGACTTTTAGAAATCTTTAAACGTGCTGACATACTTAAACAGAATATTTAACCAGAATGACTAGTTCCTGCAACGTATTAGGTAATCAGTAGTTGGTTTTTCTAATAACTTTTTAGAATTTAGATCATGTTGATTTTGCATAACAAGAAGATCCTCCCCCCTCTTTATTTTCAAAACCAGGTTTGGTCCATTGCGAGAGTTTCTCATGAGCACTCGTGTGTGTCATGCTTTATAGCATTTTGTTTACACTGAGTTCTTTTTCCTTTCCAGACTGTAAAACACATGTGGCCTTTCATTTGCCAATTTATAGAGAAGTTGTTTCGAGAAACTATAGAACCAGCTGTGCGGGGAGCAAACACCCACCTCAGCACCTTTAGTTTCACGAAGGTCGACGTGGGCCAGCAGGTCAGTGGTGTTCTCTTAAGTATCCTCACATGTGCACACAGTCAGACTGCTGTGAAAACATGAAAAACACATTTTCTTTTTTTTTTGTTTCCTCTTGAGACGGAGTCTCGCTCTGTCGCCCAGGCTGGAGTGCAGTGGCACTATCTTGGCTCACTGCAGTCTCTGCCTCCCAGGTTCACACTATTCTCCTGCCTCAGCCTCCCGAGTAGCTGGGACTACAGGCGCCCACCACCACGCCCGGCTAATTTTTTGTATTTTTAGTAGAGATGGGGTTTCACCATGTTAGCAGGACGGTCTCGATCTCCTGACCTCGTGATCCACCCGCCTCGGCCTCCCAAAGTGCTAGGACTACAGGCGTGAGCCACCGCGCCCAGCCAAAAAACACATTTTCTTTTCTTTTCTTTTTTTTTTTCAGACAGGGGCCTCACTATGTTGCCCTGCTTGGCCTCAGACTCCTAGGCTCAAGTGATCTTCCTGCCTCAGGCTCCCAACTAGCTGGGTGTATGTTTTTTAAACAACTTCGATGAGCCCAGTGGCTCATGCTTGTGATCCCAGCACTTTGGGAGACCTGAGCTAGAGACCAGCCTGGGCAACGAAGTGGGACCCCGTCTCTGCAAAAAAGTTTCAAAGTTAGCTGGGTGTGGTGGTGCACATGTGTGGTTCGGACTACACGGGAGGCTGAGGCAGGAGGGTCACTTGAGCCCCAGGAGGTTGAGACTGTGGTGAGCCATGATCGCACTACTGCATTCCAGCCTGAGTGACAGAGTGAGACCCTATTTCAAAAACCAGACAGCTTCAAATTATGTTCTGAGGAAAATTGTTCACCAAGAAGGTCTACCGGGTATACCTGCATTTCCCACTCAGGCTCTGCCTCCAGCCGCGGGGCCTTTTCCCATCTGTCAGGAGGCTGTCCTGCTGCCCTCTCACCTGCCGTGCCCCTTCCTGTCTGTCAGGAGGCTGTCCTGCTGTCCTCTCGCCCTCGGTGCCTTTTCCTGTCTGTCAGGAGGCCGTCCTGCTGCCCTCTTGCCCTCACTGCCCCTTCCCATCTCTGTCACTCAGGCTCTGCCTCCAGCCATGGTGCCTTTGCCCATCTCTGTCTGGAGGCCATCCTGCTGCCCTCTCACCTGCCGTGCCCCTTCCCGTCTCTGTCACTCAGGCTCTGCCTCCTGCCACGGTGCCTTTTGCCGTCTCTGCCGGGAGGCCATCCTGCTTCCCTCTAACCCTCACTGCCCCTTCCCATCTGCCGGGAGGCCGTCCTGCTGCCTTCTTGTCCGAGGTGCTGTCTTGGCCATGTCAGCCTCCGTCGCATGGCTTCTCTTTAACACTGACTTTTTTCCCCTCACGTGTCTTTCTGCTCCACGTTCTTCTGTCAGCACGCCCTTTTCGCGCTAGTTTTAAGTAGTCTTTCCTGTGAGAGAGTTTGATATGTGAATTCATGCTAAATGTGCAGTAATTAACATGTTTAAGGTGTTTACCCCTCTCGGGATGTTAAAAAACAAAACTACTAATGACTCTAATGCTGGTAAGGTAGGTACACCATTCATTACGTAGGTGGAAGGAAAGATGGATTTTGTTAACGGAGTCACATTATGTAAAAAGGAAACCTCTACTTCCTAATACCACTTCTTGTAAAAGCCTCAAGAGTACATTTAGTTGATCATGGGAAGTTTTTCTTTTTATTTTGTATTTTTAAATTAGTGTTTAAGCAGCAACAGTCCAAGGTAACATTTATATGCCTGAAGACTCAGAACGTGAGAGTTCTTATAAACACACACACAGTCCGTACACGTTAGTGCACGCACAGCAGAGTAAGCACACAGACATCCCCGCACAGTGTGGTTCAGGGTTGTGATAGATGTGGCTGCAGGAGGGTCTGGCATGGCCACTGTGTATTTGCCACCTGTTAGTGGGCACCCGTGTCCACCCCATGCTCTCCAGGGTGCTGGCCACCTTTCTCCGTCAGAGCTGACTTTCTGTGTGCAGAGAATGCTCTGTCTCAGAAGCAGTTACTCCAGACGCAGTGCCTCCTGTGCAGCCTTACATGTGACACCTGCCTGTATGTGCTGCTGCTTTTCTTGTGACATGCCTGAGGCGTGGCCATCCTGTGCAAGAGCCCATGTCGCTACACAGGACGCCTGCGGGACGAGCCCGTGTCTCTACGCAGGACGCCTGCGGGACGAGCCCGTGTCTCTACGCAGGACGCCTGTAGTACATTTTCAGTGTTGGCTTTACCTTCAACACCTAAAATGGTAACCGCAGATGGGGAAAAACACAATTACAAGTTAAAGTGCCATGTGAGTGCAGGTTAAAATCTCAGTGACAGGTTAAATGCTGTAAAGCAGGGGCTGCATGCTCTGTCTGTACATGGCCAGGTCGTACATGTTTTAGCTCTGACTCCACCTTAAGTCTCTGTGGCACACTGTTCTGCTGTCTCTCCCTCCCTTCTTTCACAGCCCTTTAGCCAAGTGAAAACCATCCTAGCTCCAGGGCTGTAGAGTCAGGCCAAGGGCCACATTTAGCCTGTTATGCCCTAAGTTACAGCATGTTCATGTTTGTGGATATTTAAAATTCCAATCTCACCTGGGTTTATTTTAGGAATAATTTTATTATGTTTGAGTTCCATCACACACACTTTAAGTCTGATACCAGCTGAATAAGAAGGTCCTTGGAGAATAGCAAGAGTATTAAGAGGAGTGCTGATTCAATAAAGATAACTTTGGCATTTTCACCTACTGTACCAATGTCTTACAAGTGGCAAACCCAGGCTTTCTGATGAAGGGACAGATAGAATGGCATGCGGAGTCCTGTGCAGGGCCCTTGGCCAGACTGTGTGCTGACCAAGACCTCGGGCAGCTCGGCAGTGTTGCCTTCTGGTGTTTGTCCTTCCTTAGGTAATGCCCAGTCATCTGGAGTGGGGTTGGTCCCTTCATCTCAGTGTCATTTGGGGAGTATGTTATCTGAGGTACATCATGCCTGCCCCATTTTCACTTATTAGCATAATGTGGTGATTATATTTGTAGTGCAGTCTGTACATGGCTTAGCTAGTGCCATAAAGAAAAAGCCTGGGAACTTGGGAGCATAGGAGGTGTCTAGACTCTCAGGTAAAGGCTTAGAGTTTGGTTCGACAGCTAGGTGAGAGGTGTGATTTTAATACACTCAAACTTGTCAGAGTAAGCAGTAGTTCTCTAAAAGTAAGGTGCTTCTTTCATTTTTGAGACAGGGTCTCACTCTGTCACCCAGGCTGGAGTACAGTGGCGTGATCACCACACACTGCAACCTCAATCTCCCGGGCTCAAGGGATTCCCCCTACCACAACCTCCTGAGTAGCTGGGACTACAGGTGCGTGTCCCCACGCCTGGGTCTCCACCAAGACTGGTCTCAAACACTTAGGCTCAAGTGATTGTTTCACCTCAGCCTGCTGAAGTGCTGGGATTACAGCTTTGAGCCATCGTGCCCAGCGTTTTGTTTGTTTTGTTTTTTTTAAGAGATGGGAGTTCACTCTGTTGCCTAGTCTGGAGTGCAGTGGCACAATCATAGCTCACTGTAGCCTCAAACTCCTGCTCTCAAGCAGTCACCCCATCTCAGCCTCCTAAGTAGCTAGAACCACAGGCGTGCGTTCCCATCTTAGCTATTTTTTTAAAATTTTTGTAGAGAGAGGGTTTCACCATATTGCCCAGGCTTGTTTCAGTCTCCTGGCTTCAAGCAATCCTCTGCCTTGGTATCCCAAAGTGTTGGAATTACAGACCTGAGCTGTCACGCCTGGGCATGAAAGTCTTAAGAAATGAAAAATTAGGAGACATAAAGAATAAATGAAAGGAAGTTATGTTTCAAACATGGTAGTACTAGGATGGAGTACCGGAAAAGGGTCAAGTTAGATGCGAAGAGACGAGAGTAAGAGGCTTGAAAAGAGCACATATGTATCGTTACATGTGCTGACAACAGCAATCATGCCCAGTGCTTATTAACTGCCGTGGGCAAGGCATGCACTACTGTCTTGACATTTATTTTGTCGCCTAATTTCACAGTAATCTCACGAAACAGAGGCCATTGTTTTTCTGCAGATCACAGGTGAGGAAACTGAGGAACAGGGGTTAAATAGCCGAAAATCAAGCCGCACTCTGTTATGAAGGCAGAATTTTAATTCCTGTTGTAGTCTGAAATTTAAAGCTTGTTCTCTTTATCTCTATGCTGTGTTACAAGGTTTGATTTTTTTTTTTTAACCTCTGTATTTTAAAATAAGCTACTTCTTATTTCAGCCCCTCAGGATCAATGGTGTTAAGGTATATACTGAAAATGTAGACAAAAGGCAAATTATTTTGGACCTTCAGATTAGGTAAGTTTTTATTTGTTGTATTTGTGTCATGGTTAATGGCGTGTAATGTCACTTAGCTGCACCTGTAAGGTGGAGGATACAGAGAGCACACGTCTTACCTC
Organism: Papio anubis; assembly: GCF_008728515.1. NCBI lineage: Eukaryota > Metazoa > Chordata > Mammalia > Primates > Cercopithecidae > Papio > Papio anubis. Next base: position 179,513 of record NC_044979.1, on the reverse strand, counting down.
TGTCGGTTGGAGTTCTTGTTAGACATCCAAATATTATTTACCTTCTGGGTCTCAGTTTCTAATAGCCTCGATAATTTTCATTCATAAAATGTGCTAAATAAAAAGAAGTTAAAGACACTTACAAGAAAACTATGGACCAATATTCTTTATGAACATTGATTTAAAAAAACACTTAACAAAATACTAGCAAACTGAATTCAGCAGCATATTAAAAAGATTTTACACCATGACCTAGTGGGATTTTTTCCCAGAATGCAAAGATGATTCAGCGTACAACAATTAGTTAATGTAATACACCACATTAAAAGGAAAAAACCAAATCATGTGATTATCTCAGTTGATGGAGAAAAAGCATTTAACAAAATTCAATACCCTTTCATGATAAAAACACTGAATGAACTAGGAATAGAAGGAAACTAACTCAACATAATAAGAACCATATAAGAAAACCCCACAGTTAACATTAGACTCAGTGGGCTGGGTGTGGTGGCTCACGCCTGTAATCCCAGCAATTTGGGAGGCTGAGGCGGGCGAATCACAAGGTCAGGAGATCGAGACTATCCTGGCTAACACGATGAACCCCCGTCTCTACTAAAAATACAAAAAATAAGCCAGGCGTGGTGGCGGGCGCTTGTAGTCCCAGCTACTCTGGAGGCTGAGGCAGGAGAATGGCGTGAACCTGGGAGGCGGAGCTTGCAGTGAGCCGAGATCGCGCCACTGCACTCCAGCCTGGGCGACAGAGTGAGACTCCGTCTCAAAAAAAAAAAAAAAAAAGTTTTACTCAGTGGTCAAAAACTGAAAGTTTTTTCTTTAAAATCAGGACCAACTGCAAGGATGCCCTCTTTCACTACTTCTCTTCAACACAGTATTGGGAGTTCTAGTTGGAGCAGGTAGGCAAGAGAAAGAAATAAAGGGCACCCAGACTGGAAAGGAAGAAAGACATTTTGTGTGTGTGTGTGTGTGTGTGTGTGTGTGTATTTGGTTTGTTGGGTTTTGTTTTTGTTTTTGTTTTGAGACAGGTTCTTGCCTTATCACTCAGGCTGGAGTGCAGTGGTGCAGTCTTGGCTCACTGCAGCTTCGACCTCCCAGAATCAAGCAGTCCTCCCACCTCAGCCTCCCGTGTAGCTGGGACTGCAGGTTCATGCCACCATGTGTGGCTAATTTTTGTATTTTTTTGTAGAGATGAGGTTTCACCATCTTTCCCAGGCTAGTCTCTAACTCCTGAGCTCAAGCGATCCACTCACCTTGGCCTCCCAAAGCTCTGGGATCACAGGCATGAGTGACTGCACCCACTGGAAGGAATTAATCTTTCTGTTTACGGTTGAGATGATCTCATATGTAGAAAACCCTAAAGATCCCACCCAAAAAAAAAAAAAAAAGAGCTCTTGGAACTAAGAAATAAATTCAGCACAGTAGCAGGATACAAAGTGAACACACTAAAATCAATTGCATTTTTATACACTAGCAATGAACAATCCCAAAAGAAAATGAAGGAAGCAATTTCATTTATAATAGAATCAAAAAGAATAAAATACTTAGGAATAAACTAAGGAGGAGAAAGACTTGTACACTGAAAACTAAAATATTGCTGAAAGAAATCAAAGAAGGTACAAATAAATAGAAAAACATTCTATCTTAATTAATGGATTAGAAAACTTAATCTGTTAAGATGTTACTACTACCTAAAGCAATCCCAGATTTAATGCCATCCCTATAGTCATGAATCCAGTAAGCAGTCATCATCCAGGATATATAGAGAACTCCTGAAATTCAACAACAGAACAACCAAAGAGCCCTATTCAAAAATGTGGAAAGAACTTGAATAGACATTTCTCCAGGGAAGATACACAAATGGCTAGTAAGCATGTGAAAAGATATTGACCATCACTAACCATCAGGAAAGTGCAAATCTAGACCGTAATGAAATACCACCTAACACCTATTAGAAAGGCTACTATCAAAAGAAACCCAGAGAATAACAGGTGTTGGTGAGATGTGGAGAAATTGGAACCTTTGTGTGCTGTTGGTAGAAATGTGAAATGGTATAGCTGCTGTGGAAACAGTTCCTCAAAACCTTAAACGTAAAATTACCATGTGATCCAGAAATCCCACTTCTGCGTGCATACCTGAAAGAATTGAAAGCCAGGACTTGAGCAGATATTTGCACACCCACATTCTTAGCAGCATTTTTTACAATAGCTACAAGGTGGAAGCAGCCCAAGTCTGTGTGTGCCGATGAATGGATAAGCAGAATGTGGCCTATATGCCTGTATGCCTTAAAAACATGGGACTCCTGCTCCGGCTGCCACGTGCTGGACCTTGAGGACTTTATGCTGAAGGAAACAAGCCAGACACAAAGGGACAGCGTCTGCGTAATTGCACTTGTGTGAGGTGCCCGGGGGAGTCAAACTCATAGACACAGAAGCAGAATGGTGGTTGCCAGGGCCTGGGGGCAGAAGGAATGGGGAGTTAGTGTTTAATGGGGGAAGGGTGTTCATTTTGCAAGTTGAAAATGTTCTGGAGATGGCTGGTGGTGGTGGTTGCATGTTATGGACGTGTTTAGTACCACCGAGTTGTACACTTAAAAATGATTATAAGGGTAGGTTTTTTGGGTATTAATTTATTTATTTATTTTGAGACGGAGTCTCTGTCACCCAGGTTGGAGTGCAATGGTGCGATCTTAGCTCACTGCAACCTCCGCCTCCTGGATTCAAGCAGTTCTCCTGCCTCAGCCTCCTGAGTAGCTGGGATTATAGGCACATGCCACCATGCCTGACTAATTTTTATATTTTTAGCAGAGACAAGGTTTCCACCTTGTTGGCCAGGCTGGTCTAAAACTCCTGACCTCAAGTGATCCACCTGCCTCAGCCTCCGAAAGTGCTAGGATTACAGACATGAGCCACCATGCCCAGCCAAATTTTTGTGTATTTTAATGCAGTGTTTTACATTGGAAAAAAAAGAAATTGAAGAGCTGCCAGCTACCATGCATAGCATAATAAAAATGGGCTTCCTTCCCCCCACACCCCCCATAGGGTCTCGCTGTGTCCCCCGGGCTGTGGCTCAAAAGTGGGCTTCTCTTGTCTTTCATCATCGTTCCTCCTTGAGCTTGCTCAGGGCTTCCTGCTCCACGTGGGGCCTCTCAACACACTGTGTGTGGTGCCCAGTGAGTACTGTGCACTCAGAACAACACGTGGTGTCCAGCAGCTCAGAGTTGTGTGCTTTTTTTGATCCTTTACTAAAGATCATTTTATTAAAGTGATCATTGAGTTTCCAAAGTATTTAAATATAATGAATGTTGGTACCAAGTTACCTTTATTTCAGAAAGTTGGTACCAAGTTACCTTTATTTCAGAAAGAAGCATAGACTTTCTTTAATCTAATATGGAAAAATCTGCCTCTTTAAAATATTTGGTGCTAGGGCAAACACCATTGTCATCAGTGGAGTAAAAGAGGACACCCACGTATTTCTCGGATCAGGCTGTGCCCCAGGAGGACGGTTCACCTCCAGGAGGGTGGCCCACTGGGCTGGTACCAGGCTTCATGAGGGTTGGAGCCTTGTGCGCTTGTCCATTGTCGCCAGCACCGAGCAAGTTTGAGTCCGTCAGTCAGTGGATGCCATTCTGAAGGTGCAGTCTGGTTTCATGGTTAGCTCCCATAACATGTGCCGAGTGTCCTGCTCAGATTTATGTCTCTGAACAAATACGCATTCTGCTTTGTTGTGAGTTCCAGACAAGCACTTTAACTAAATTGGCAGGCAGTAGAGATGGGGAAGGAATAATTGAAAAGTATTAGAAAATAAAATGATCAAGGCTGGGTGCAGTGGCTCATGCCTGTTAATTCCAGCAGTTTGGGAGGCGGAGGTGGGTGGACCCCTTGAGGTTGGGAGTTCGAGACCAGCCTGGCCAACATGGTGGAACCCCATCTCTACTAAAAGTACAAAAATGAGCTGGGCGTGGTGGCGCACACCTGTAATCCCAGGTACTTGGGAGGCTGAGGCAGGAGAATGGCCTGAACCAGATAGCGGCTGTTGTGGTGAGTCACCATCGCGCCACTGCCCTCCAGCCTGGCCAGCAGAGCAAGACTCCATCTCAAAAAAAAAAAAAAGAAAAGAAAATGATCAAGTCATAGGATGAAGAAAAGGAAAGTTTTTTTGTAGTTTTGTAACAGGTTATTGGTGATTTTACCAACTAGGTTGAGAGTAATTCTCAATGAGAAGAAGCTGTAGGCCTTGGCGTTAACACCAGGACAATAAATACTGGAAGAAACTTATTCCAGATTCCTTTCGTTACTATTTTGCTTATCTGCTTAGACATTCCCTTTCTAGCATTTATCAAACTTCCCCACAGACGTTGTCAGGTCAGAGTGTGACAACCTGCCTCCAGGAGCCGAGGGTCGGGGCAGGTCCTACACTAACCCACGCAAAAAGTGTTTGACATTTCATGTTTATATTAAAAATAGATGCATATCTTGCCTTATAGCATTATGTTTGTTTCATATTAATATCTGAAATGACTTACTTATTGAGCAAAATTGAGGCCCCAAACAGATGCACTGTTTCTAGTCTTTGGTGTCATAGAGGCCTAGGGCACTGAGAGATTTTTCATGATTGGGAAGCAAGATGTGAAATTTATTTGTGTGAAATAAAATTAAACTTTGTAATGTTTTAAACATCAGATTTATAAGGTAAAGAAAACTACATTGCATCAAAAGTCTGCTTCAGAAGTTGCAGTTTGTTATTTACATCTTCTTTTGAACATCGACATTTCTATTTAGTTAAGATTTTTATATGTAAGACCAACAACAACCACAACCATTGGTTGATTGATTGATTGATTGATTGGGAGTATTCCTCCCAAGGTTAGAGCAGTATTGGACCTGGTAACAGCCTGAAGACCTGGAGCGGTAAAATACTATAATCTGATGGGCCGTATTTTACTATTTTTACCTACAATCTATTTGCTTGCTTTACTATCATTTTATTCAGATTATACATCTTGCAGGTCTATAGTGATGAAGAGAGTAGTTCATTTCACTCACATTATGTAATGCAGAATTTTTTCTTTGTTAGTTTTGTAGGAAATTGTGAGATTGATTTGGAGATCAAACGATATTTTTGTAGAGCTGGTGTGAAAAGTATCCAGGTAAGTTTTTTGTTTTTTGTTTTAATTTTACAGTTTTCTAAAGTTCTCTAAGCTGTATTCAGAAAGAAAATTAGGAAGTTTTTCTAGCTTGGAATTTTTTTGACGTTCAGTTTTTAACTGTAGGTCATAGTTGAGAGAAATAAGAAGTCAAGTGCTCAAAAGTTACTAAGATGCGCAAGCAAACTCCTTAAGTGGCCCAGGAGAATTGTTTTCTATTACATATTTTGGTTTCCTGTTTGAGTTTAGATTCATGGTACCATGCGGGTGATTCTGGAACCGTTGATTGGAGATATGCCCTTAGTTGGAGCTTTGTCTATCTTCTTCCTTAGGAAACCAGTAAGTCAATATTTATTTCATTTTTATTTTCCCATTCGGTGACAAAAATACATACCCGTGGAAGAATGTATAAAGTGGAGAAACAAAATTTTATCAACTCGCTGTTGTCCCTTTCTGTTGCATGAATCTTGTGGGAGTTTTTTGTATTTCTTTGTGCCTTAACTGAGAGCTTATCTCCTGATAAACAGCTCTCTTTCCTGATTATAAAAATGTTACAAAAATTTGAAAACGTGGACTTCTTCAGAAGTGTAGGTCTTAGCTCACATTTTATCCACCACCTCACTGAATATGATTTATAGATATTTGCTCATTTAATCCTCATAACTCTATAGCTAAATATTAACGTTGTTTTCTTTTACTGTTCAGAAACTGAGATTGTGAAAGTCTTATTTTTCCAAGTCACACAACTAATAAGAGCCTGGATACAGATCCAGTTTAGTCTGATACAGTGCTCATGTTCCTGAACACTTTGTTGAGAAGACTAACCTGTAAACCTCCCTTTTCTCCCCTCCAGAGATAAGGGCTACCGTCACTTGCACGCACCTCCTTCCTCATTTGGGGTGTGTTTAGTGAACTGTACATACAGTTTCATATACAGGTTGAATATTATTGGAGACGTTCAGGACCAGATGTGTTTCAGGTTTTGTAGTATTTGCTTAGATTCCAGTGAGTATTTGCTTCGAGCATGATGCTAGTGCTCAGAAAGTTTCTGATATTGAAGCATTTTGGATTTTTAGATTAGGGATGCTGAACGTATACTGTGTTGTTGTTGTTGTTGTTTTTAAAGTTAATACTATTTTAATGCTGTTTATTATTTGTTAATAAATACTATTTGTTATTTCCCACAAAACCAAGACAACAGAACTGTTACTCCTGCCAAACAGACTCCTTCCTCCTTCTCTGGGCTCCTGTAGCCTCTGGCCAGCGTCTCCCTTTGCTGCCCTCCGTGTTCATTGTGGTCTGGGTCATCTTCTCCAGGTGCACACTGCCCATATGGTTGTCTGTATCAACCCACACCTCACTACTACCTCCCTGTGCCTTTTCCTTTGCCACAGAAGGCTTTCTTCGCCCCTTTTGTTTCACTTACTTTCAGCAATTTCTGCACAGTTATTGTTGGCTCTTTGAAAGCAAGGATCATAACGGTCTCCTTAGAGTTTGGTAAATGAATGATGCAAGATGTGCCATTGATGAGTTCTGCATGTAGGTACCTTCAACATCATATGTAATTTAAAGTAGGAATGTTAATTCATATAATTTGATTCAAATAACTTACTAAAAATTGTTATTTGCTTTTAAAATATGGGTTTATCTACACCTGTCAAAAACTAGTTTACTACAGGTTGTACTTTTTCTGTATAAAAACAAAAGAATTAAGTGTCATCACTTTCTGTTATGAATAAAATAATCATTCTGATTTTCTTATTACTGAAATAAATGGGCTTATTTTGAATCGATTTTAAGTACACGAAACATGGGAACAACCAAAAACTCCTGGGTCATCTCTGTCAAATTTTACTGTTAAAATTAAATTTTACTATTCAGGAAGTTAAGAGATTCATAAGATTTAAAATTCATGTTTGTTTGTTTGTTTTCACATACCAGTTATTAAAGGTCCAGTATGTTTAAGAAACCAGCTTCATTAGTGACCAATAAAACCTCAGTAATCTTAGCAAACTGCTAAGTATTTTTAACTTACCCATCTTTAGCCAGGGACATTTTTAATAATTTAGAGAAAGACCTTTTTAAAAAGTGGCAGAATGTAACAAAATCCAAATCTTTAAATCTTCTTCAAAATTTAATAGTGCTCTTACTTAGTTTGGATCTTCCATAGGTGACTTTACTTTTAAAATAACATATTAACTTCCAAATGAAATTTAGTGCTCAGAAAAGAAGGATGGGGCTGAAAAGTGCAGAATCACTCATTTCCTTATATGGTGAGTAAAGTCATCAAACGTGTGCTTCAGTGAAAAGGAAATTTTTCAGTTTCTTTTACTGGAAAATATGAGAACAGGGTTTTCTGCTGGCTGCCAAGAAATTCCTCCTCATCCTGGTGAAAGATATTTCCAGAAGGGTTTTTATTTTGTGGTTTTTTAAATTTCTTTTTACTGTTTGGATGATTTAGAAACCCTTACGAAACCTTTATACATTTTTCTACTTGTTGGCTTGCTTAGTTTTTATAATGTAGAACTTGTTGAAGGAAAAAAACCCTAAACATTGCTGAAGTGACGAAGTTGGAGTGTAGGTGAAGAAGGCAGCACAGTGCCATGGTTGAGTGACAGATGTGTGTTGGACAACCTGGTTTTCCACTCTTAGTTCTTCCTCTTACTGTAGCCTTCAAACAGCTTATTTCTCTAAGCCTCAGTTTTCGTATCTGTAACATGGGGATGACAGTAATACCTGCTTCACACAATTAAATCTGAAAATTAAATGTCAATGAATGTAAGCTGCTTAGTACAATACCTAACACATAGTAACCTTCAGATTTTAAGAAATTAAATATTTCTCCTACATGTAGGTTTAGTCCTGACACTGGAGGCGATTTTTTTGTTTGTTTGTTTGAGACGGAGTTTCACTCTTGTCGCCGAGCCTGGAGTGCAATGATGCAAGCTCGGCTCACTGCACCCTCCGCCTCCCAGGTTCAAGTGATTCTCCTGCCTCAGCCTCCTGAGTAGCTGAGATTACAGATGCCCACCACCACACCCGGCTAATTTTTTTGTATTTTTGGTAGAGAGAGGGTTTCGCCATGTCGGCCAGGGTGGTCTTGAACTCATGACCTCAGGTGATCCACCCACCTTGGCCTTCCAGAGTGCGGGATTACAGGCGTGAGCCACCGCACCCGGCCACTAGAGGTGAATTATCGGTGAGGAGAAAAGCTTGGATAAGTGTTCTGATAAGAACTGGAACAACTGGGGTTTGCCATTGGCTGTGCACGGGGAGGCACTCTCACTGGGTAGTTGTTGGGCAGCATACAGTTTAGGGGTGTTTCAGAGCCCTCAGTCTTGTTTAGATTTATCCCTCGAGTAGAGGGGATCCAGGAGGTCTTCCCCAAAACTTCCCTTAGAAATGGTCCTAGGCTTACCCCAAACATGTTCATCCACCCACATTCGGGGGCTTCAAGCCCAATGCGGAGGTGCTGCCTGCTGGCATCTTTTGAACCATGGATTCCGTTTCTTCCTCTGTAAAATGGAAACAGTGTCTTCTGTTATGAGAAGAAATTGAATCCTATTAGCCAAGGACTCCAGAAATTGATGTGCTTTAAGCAAATGGGGATTAAAAAGGAGAGGTATTTATTTAAAAAATAAAAATAGCATATATTGGTGTCTCATGACATGTGCACAGGGGACTGCAGTTGAGTCTCAGGAACAGAATGGAACCAGGAGTTTGAAAGCCTTCGTGACTGTCTCCACCTCTGCTCGCTCTCCTCTTCCTCTGAGACTAGCTTCATCTGGTAATGCAGTCCACGTGTGGAATAGCATGCCTGTCAGCACTTAGAGAAAGCATTGAGTCTTCCTGCATCCTCGGCCTCTCCCTCCTCTTCCCTCCTCGTTCCAGCTGGTTCAAATACCCACCCCTGGACCAGCTGTGGGTGGGAGGGTTGCAGTGTTTGAACAGGGCTCCCTGAAGCCCATTCTTACAGCCTTGCAAGTGAGGCTGCAGTGAGTTCCAGAGTCAGGGCCACAGGCACATCCACAGACTCAGAGCACACATTCGTAACTGGGAGTTTTTGCAGTATTTATCCTGCTGTTTTCTCCGACTTTCTGGGATCTGACTTTCTGGGTTTGATGTTTGTATTATTTTGGACAGTCTTGCCCACCCCCAGTAGAGGGGGTAAAGAGGAGCTTCCTGTTGTCCTGGTCCATCCTGAGTCTTGGGGCCAGAGCTCTCCCAGAGACCCTGTCCCTTCCTCCCTGTGCCTTGTGTCTTTGGCGGGTCTTTTGCAGGACAGAGTCTGCACCTGCCCCAGCAATACAGGGTCTCTACTGGCCTGGGACATTGTCCTACCACGTCCTTAAGGGACCTCTCCCCAGCTGCAGTGGGTCCTCAAGGTGCTTCTCTCCCCCATGGCTTCTGTCCCTTAAGATGGAAGGTGGGGTGGGGCTTGCTTTGTCCCCTTCTACGGTGGCAGCTGCCTCCTCCCGGGCTCCTCCCGATGGGCAGTGTCCTCCCTGAGGCTGTCTTCGCACACCGGGCATGCAGGTGCCACCACGTGATGTGCACACCTCTGTGGTTCTCTGGCTCACCCACACTTGGCCTGTGGCCTTTCATTAGGATCTGGCTGGAGTCATCTCACTTGTTTCGGGGGAACTCGTCCTCCTTCAAGTTCAGCTCACTCCTGCCTCTCCTCCCTTGGAGCTGCCTGGAGGGAGGGATTTCAGGCTGGCTGGTGGCTCAGGATGTCAGCTCTCCCGTGTGGTCAAGAACGAAGCTCTCAGAAGTCCTGGGACTTACAAACATAAGAAAAACATTTTTGAACTTTACTGACAGCCCAGATCCGCTAAATAAAAAACTGGAGAAAGGTGGGAACCCTGAGTTTGTATTTCCAACAGACTTTCCAGGTGATTCTTGTTCTGAACTGTGGAGCTGGATGCAGCCAGGACGCCAGGCCTACAGCACGTGGTCAGATGCCCAGCGGCTGCCCTGGAACTGTAAACATTACCACACCCATCACAACGGACTACAGAACGTGGAGAGAAGAGGGGCACCTGTGCTGTTCATGAAATACGTGGATACATCTGTGTCGTTCCAGTTGAAACCTGACATTGCTTTCTGATCATGGACCACGGTACACATTCTGTTTCTCATAGAAGAGTCACAACAGCTCAGAGGTGACTTCCTGTCCTTTGGAAATGCGTGTTCCACTCACTGGCTTTTCAGTTTCCTGAAATAGCTCAATCCTCCAGAGGCGGAGGCTCCCAGCATCCTGAGGCACGTGTCAGTGGGGAAGGAGGGGCACGCTAATTTTAGTTGCTTTTCCAAAGGCGCCTTCTAAAGCCAGGCCTTTATCGGGCCCTGCTGGTGGCTTCTCCGTGATGCCCTCGTGTGGACCTCAGACTGGGCTTCGGAGCCTCCCTGTCTCACACACCCATTTTGTCCTTCCCACACGCTTGTTCTCTCTCACACTTGTTCTCACACTCACACTTGTTCTTTGACACTTGTCCGCACTCATTCTCACACACATGTTCTCACACGTTTTCATTCTCACACATTTGTTGTCTCGGACACACATTTTCACACTTGTTCTCACACATGCTTGAGCTTCCATACTCGTTCTCACACTTCTTGTTCTCATGCACATTTTCACACCCATTCTCACACTTGTTCTCACACTCACTTGTTCTTTCATATGTTTTCCTTTGTTCTCACCCACTTATTTCACATGTTCTCATTCTTTGTCATTCATTCTCACACAGGTGTGTGACAAAGAATGTTCTTTCATTCTCGCTTTGTTCTCACACTCCCACTTTCATGCTAGTTCTCACATTCTCACATTTTCTCATGCTTGCTGTTTCACTGACACTTGTTCTCATTTCACTCCTCCTCACACTTTATTCTCACACACTCACGCTTGTTCTTTCACACTCGTTCTCACACACATTCTCATACTTTCAGCACTCAGATTTCACACCCACACTTGTTCTCAGTCGTTCTTTCACACTCCTCACACCTCACACTTTGTTCTCACACTTACACTTGTTCACTTACACTTGTTCTCACTTGTTTTTTCACACTCACCTCTCACACTTCATTCTCACACTCGTTAGTTCACTCACACCTCGTTCTCAGTCACACTTGTTCACTCTCACACTTGTTCTTTCCCATGCACACTTCTCACAGCTTGTTCTGTCACACTTTCTCTCACACTTGTTCTTTCACACTCACACCTCTCACACTTTGCACACTCAGTTCACTCCTCGTTCTCAGTCACACTTGTTCACTCTCACACTTGTTCTTTCACACTCACACCTCTCACACTTTGCACACTCAGTTCACTCCTCGTTCTCAGTCACACTTGTTCACTCACACTTGTTCTTTCACACTCACACCTCACATTTGTTCTCACTTG